>NC_048226.1:41600570-41933309 GCF_002007445.2 Ailuropoda melanoleuca
CCTGGCTCATATGTTACTTTGTTTAAACTCTTGGAGAAACTGCCAAACTATTTTTCACAGTGACAGCACCATTTTACGTTCCAGTCAGCAACTGTGAGGGTTCCAATTTCTCCATATCTTTGCTAGCACTTGTCTGTCTTTTCACTTACAGTCATCCTCTTGGGTGCGAAGTAGTGTTTCATTGTGGTCTTGATTTACATTTACATATTCCAATGACTAGTAATGTTGATAAAGTATTACGAACCAGTGAATCATATGTTACCTAAGTTTCATCATTTTTTTATTCACTGTGCATATAGAGTATCTTTTATATGCCAGAAAAGAAGAAATGACAGTTCATTTTTTGTCACTGTAGACAAAAATGCTAATAGCTGGTGGGTTTATTGATGAAAAGATAAACAAATTCTCTTCTGATTGATTTCATTTTCCCATTGAAATAAGCAACGTAATCAGCTGAGAATCAGAAGAGAGACAGGAAATGTTGAAATTAACTGAGGAATGAAAATGTATCTGAAAAACACAACCAAATGAACTTCAATTAACCTACCAATGTGGCATGTACATTTTTAACATTACTAGGTAATGCAGAATTTCTAAAGGTTGTATCATTTACACTTCCACCAACAGTTCTTAATAATATATTTTGCTGCTGATCCTTGCTCACACTAGCTGTCATCAAACATTTTAATGAAAAATGGTTTCTTGTAGGTTCAATTAGTGATTTTATAATTTTCAATAAGATTGAATGCCTGCTTATTTATCTCTTTTGTCCATTTTTATTGCCAGTATTTTTTTCTTTACATTTGTAAGTTTATTCTATATTCCGGATGTCAACTCTTATTGGTTATACGTGTCTCAAATATATTCTCTAAGTTTGAAGCTTGTCATCGCCTTTTAAATAGTGCTTTCTATTAACAGACATTTTTAACATTAACTTGTAATACTGTTTTAAGAAATCCTCCCCTACTTGATGTCATGAAAATAATTTTTTTATTTTTTCCTAAAAGTTCTGTTTTTCACATTTAGGTCTTTCATCCACTTGAAATTATTTTTTTAGTATGGTAAGAGGTTGGAACATATTTTCCCCATATGGATAATATATTTCCTGTAACTGTGTTTTGAAAAATTCATCATTTGTCCATCAGTATGCATGCTTCTGTTTCTTGTCTTATTTCTGGGCCCTTTTTCTTCTATTGGCCTATTTGCTTATTTCTTTTATTCCATTTGGTTTGGAGTTGTATTTTAGATTGATATGAGAGAATTGACATTGTTACATTTCTGAGTCATTCTATTGTGAACATGGCATATTTCCATTTAATTAAATATTATAATGTTACATGATGAAGTCATATAGTTATAGCCAATAAAACCATGCAAATTTTATTAAATTGATTCCTAGATAACTTGTACTTTTGGCTATTATTGTAAATGGAATCTGTTTTATAAATTACCATTTTAAAACCTGGGGTGACTGGGTGGTGCAGTCCTTAAGCGTCTGCCTTCGGCTCAGGGAGTGATCCTGGCGTTCTGGGATCGAGCCCCACATCAGGCTCCTTCGCTGGGAGCCTGCTTCTTCCTCTCCCACTCCCCCTGCTTGTGTTCCCTCTCTCGCTGGTTGTCTCTCTCTATCAAATAAATAAATAGAATCTTTAAAAAATAAATAAATAAATAAAACTTGCTGGAATGTAGGAATGAAAATTATTTTTCTAATTTTATCTTAAATTCCGTAAACTTGCCAAACTCATATGTTATAAATTGCTTCTGAATTCTCTTGATTTTTCTATATAGGGGAACATACATGACTGATGATAGTTTTGTTTTTTCCTTTCCTTTAAGTGATAAGACTGATGTGAGGTAACCACATTAAATATTCCCATTAGAAAAGGGAAATAATGAGAGGTTTGTAGAAATGTTTGGTTCTTATGGTCACACATCATTAGGTATTCCTATCCAAGGCATTGGAAGTGTTCCTTAATTGGGCCCCAGTTCTGTTTTGTGGGAATAGGTTCTGGGTTCCCTAGGAGTCTCCATCAGTTTCCATAGCTTGTGGCTTCTTCCTGTAGAACTTTCTTTTTTTGTTAGTGTCTTTGGCCACTTCTGAAGAGGGCTTTAGAAAAAATACCTTTAAGCAACTTTTTCAGCTTCTTTCTTGTAGAAAAATGGCAGCCCCAAGGGGTATTTACATCTTGTAGTCTCAGTCCCTTTCACTTTGGTGCTTTTTGCCAATTCAACTGTCTTAAATAATTTTTGGGTTTCCTTTGTATTTGATTCTTCTCTCCTTCTTGTGCCAAAAACCACATCCACAGTTCTTTTCAGGACATGCCTCTCTCTCTAGATTTAATTAATGGTATTTTAGGTGTTGTGAAACAACATCCTTAATAAGACACTATCTTAATTTTTTCAGAAGTCTTAATGAAGGGGCTTATAACCACATCCGTAATTTCTTCTTTACCCTGAGGCTTTGTCTTTCTGGCAGGGCCATGGATTTAATATTTATACAAGGATTATCTTAATTTAAAAATCTTGAGCTGTTGAGAAAGGCTGGATATAAGAAACTCAGCCAGACTCTTAATATTTTCTCTAATTTTGCCTGCAAATTGACAAGTTATTTTTTGCACTCATCTATTTCTTTCTTTTTTTTAATTATGTTATGTTAGTCACCATACAGTACATCATTAGTTTTTGTTGTAGTGCTCCATGATTCATTGTTTGCGTATAACACCCAGTGTTCCATGCAATATGTGCCCTCCTTAATACCCATCACTGGGCTAGCCCATTCCCCCATCCCCCTCCCCTCTGAAACCCTCAGTTTGTTTCCTAGAGTCCATAGTCTCTCGTGGTTCATTCCCCCTTCTGTTTACCCCCCTTCATTCTTCCCTTCTCCTACCAATCTCCCTGCTATTCCTTATGTTCCACAAATGAGTGAAACCATATGATAATTGTCTTTCTCTGCTTGACTTATTTCACTTAGCATAATCTCCTCCAGTCCTGTCCATGTTGCTGCAAACGTTGGGTAATCGTTCTTTCTGATGGCTGAGTAATATTCCATTGTATATATGGGCCACATCTTCTTTATCCATTAGTCTGTTGAAGGGCATCTCGGCTCCTTTCACAGTTTAGCAATTGTGGACAATGCTGCTATGACCATTGGGTGCCCTCATCCATTTCTTGAAGATACTTATCATATGTAGCTAAAATCAAGTAGGTAATGTTTACAGATTTTTTTCTTAGAGATCTCCTTTTGCAATTTTGAAACTTTATTAGGTCACTTTCTGTCTTCACCAGAGATGATAGTGTTACCAAGCAATTAACACCACATAACACTGGCCTCCATTTTTCTAGCCTCTTATAATAATTTCCTCACTGTTTTTACAGGTAACACCTGCCCCTACATTCCAAAGCCAATGACATATATTTCTAAGTTTTTATTAAGCAACACTCTACTTCTAGAATCAGTTTGTTTCAGTTAGCTATAGCTAGGTAATATTTTAACCCAAAACTCAGAGGGTTGAAACAATAAAATTTATTTTTCCTCCTTTTCTGGAATTTAGCTGACCTAGGCTGGATCTTGGTTAGATGGGCTCAGCAGATCTCAGTTGGAATTTCTCATGTGACTTGAGGTTGGCTACTGTCAGCTGATATAAAGTGGGCTTCTTTGGTGTCATTCAGGTCTGTTTCAAATGTTTCTTTTCCTCATTTTGGGGCAAATGGACTCGCATAGGCATATCTTTCTCATGGGGATGGCAGAAATGTAAGACAGTGAGTAGAGACATGTCAGGTGCCTTAAGGCCTAGGCTTATAACAGGCATACAGTAACATGCCTATTTCATTGGCTAAAACAGGTCACATGTGGAGGGTAAATTTGTCCCACTTTTAAAAGAGAAACTATAAACTCATATGATAAGGGGCATGGACACAATGAGGTTGAACAATTAGAATCATTAATGCCATCATACCATACACTAAATGCATGATCACTAAGCCAAGAGCTCTAGGCTACTGGGGATCTGTCAAAATGCGCAGAACATATTTCAGTTTTTTCCCTCTGCTGCTCCCTCTGCTTGTGCTCTCTCTTTCTCTCTGTCAAATAAATGAATAAAATCTTTAAAAAAAAATGATGTGGGGTAAACTGGACGGCACTTGCAAAAGAATGAACCTGGACCACTTTCTTACACCACACTCAAAAATAAACTCAAAATGGATCCGTTTTGAGACCTAAATGTGAGACCTGAAATCATAAAAATCCTAGAACACAGCATAGGCAGTAATGTCTCTGACATCACCTGTAGCAACATTTTTGTATGTTGTCTCATGTCTCATTTTATAACATGTCTCCTGAGGCAAGGGAAACAAAAGCAAAAATAAACTATCAGGACTACATCAAAATAAAAACTTCTGCACAGCAAAGGAATCAGTCATCAAAACTAGAAGACAAGCTATTGAATAGGAGAAGATATTTGCAAATGACATACCTGATAAGGGGTTAGTATCTAAAATATATAAAGACTTATACAACTCAACACCAAAAAACAAAGAGTTCAATTAAAAATGGGCCAAAGATATGAGCAGACATTTCTCCAAAGAAGACATACAGATGACCAACAGACACATGAAAAGATGCTCAACATCACTCACCATCAGGGAAATATAAGCCAAAACCACTATGATATCACCTCATAGCTGTCAGAATGGCTAAAATTAAAAATACAAGAAACAAGTGGTGAGGATGTGAAGAAAAAGGAATGCTCATGTACTTTTGGTGAGAATGCAAACTGTTGCAGCCACTGTGGAAAACAGTATGAAAGTTCTTCAGAAGATTCAAAATAGAATTACCGTATGACCCAGTAATTCCACTACTGGGTATTTGCCCAAAGAGTATGAAAACACTAATACGAAAAGATATATGCACCCCTATGTTTATCGTAGCATTATTTACAGCAAAAATATGGAAGCAACCCAAGTGTCCCATCAATAGATGAAACGATAGGTAAGATGTAGTGTGTGTGTGTGTGTGTGTGTGTGTGTGTGTGTGTATACAATGTAATGTTACTTAGCCATAAAAAATAATGGAATCTTGCCATTTGCAAAAACATGGGTAGATCTAGGAGATATAACGCTAAGTAAAATAAGTCAATCAGAGAAAGACAAATACCACATGTTTTCACACATATGTAGAATTTAAGAAACAAACCAAATAAAAAAAGACAAAGAAAAAAACAGACTCTTAAATATATAGAACAAATGGGTGGCCACCAGAGGGGTGGGGGAATGCACAAAATAGCTGAAGGGAGTTAAGAGTACATTTATCATGATGAACACTGAGTAATGTGTAGAATTGTTGAATCACTATATTATACACCTGGAACTAATATAACACTGTATGTTAATTATAGTGGAATTAAAAAATAAAGAAAACAGGAAAAGAAAACGATGCAGAGTATGATCAAATGTGATAAACTGGTCAGAGCAGTTGAAATCACTGTGGGTTAGCCAGTGGGAGTAGGCTACTTGGAGAGAGTAGGTCTGGTTTACTGGAACTGCTTCTTGGAGAGGGTAGCTTTCTGCTGATTGAAAATACTAAGCAAATCTGTGATCTTTGGTTGAATTTTTGACCAGAAATCCTTTTCTTATTAAATTTAAACATACTAGCTTGAGAATCTCAACCTCTAGAGACTCTAGCCTTAGGAGAGCAAAGGAATATGTATTTATACATTTTTAAGGAATAATTAGGATTTACATTGTTTAGCATTGACACTTCAAATTATTTGTTTGCCATGTACTTAAAATATTTTCAAGAACTTACTGCTTTTGATGTGCATTTTAAATTTTCTTTTGCTATGCAATGATATTTGTGGTGCATTGTATAGAATGTTAAGAACTGCTTCCTTCATTGAAATCCTTTCATAAAAATGTATGTTTACTTAGCTTTATCAAACGTAAGCAATTTATCCAAGGAAATATTTGGTATTTTAATTTATTATAAGTAAACAAATTACATTTAATAATTTCTATAGCTATAAAATTTTCAAAAAGGCATAGATATCAAAAGAGCTTTAATCATTCTGAAAAATAGAAAAAGTAGAGTCCCATTTTTTGACCTGTAAAATACTCACTTCCTGACTCCTCTGACCCTGCTTGTCGCTCTTTGTATTTTCTTCATCAGCTATTTCTCACTGAAATTTCTGCTGCCAGCTAGCGTTAAACAGACTGCATATCAAACGATTTATCCTCTCAGTGCTCTACTTTCCAACAGCAGTGGCATCTGTCATTTTATTTAATTTCCCAGTGAGCAACCAGGGAGTTATTTCTGATTCTCTGCAGCTCTCAACTTTTGATCATACTCAACTCTAAATTCTATTTCGCATTTTTCATTTACGGTGTCCAAACCCACTCCTTTCTGTTGTTATAGTGGTCAGTCTATTTGTCCTCGCTTTTATCTGTTGAGCCTATAATAGGACAAATCTCCAAGCCCAGTTCCACTTTATTACATAAATGAGATTACAAACAATGAACTAATTATCGAACCTTTTTAATACTCCATAAAATAAAACTTCGAAGGATGAAAATTTGTCTCTGTTCTATTACTCTGCCCATATTGACAACCAAGGATTTATTTTTACTCAACTTGCCCATTCTCGCAGTTCTGTTTACCATTTTTTCCCCAGATATATCACACATGTAGAAGTGTTTTTAGTATAGTCCACGTCCTTAAATAATTGTATCAAGGAAATGCACAGAATTCTGTGGTTTAACTGTGCTACCTATGAACTCATTTGATACAGTAGGTTTTATAATTCCCATCATCACTGTTTTACATTTGGAGAAAGTGAAATTCACAAAATAACATTTTAGACAAAGCCAAAATTGATTCTGAGGCTGTAAATATGTATATATTTTTTTAAAAATTCTAAAACATGGCTTTACTTCAGTTTGCTTTTAAACAAATATAGGTTTAAAATTTAACAATATTGCTGTTAATTTTAATTGTTATACTTCAAATGATATTAAGTTGTGATAGGTGAATGTGCCTTTCTAATAATTTCAAAACAATAATTTGATTTCATGATTTCACAGCTGAAAACCATGATAGTGCTTCAATTTCCTGCCTATGGGAACATAAATACAGAAGGAATTTAGACTATTTGCTAAGTTATACAATACCTATTACTAAAATTTATCTGCTACATTTTCATGTGGGCTAGGAAATCAGTATTAAGATATCCAACTACTTTTTGTCCCTTGATATTACTTGGATAAATATTCATCAAATATGTCCTGATCATATTTCACATGTTTCCTTTGGTGTTATAATTGTATACTAATTAATATTATTTATACATATTGTTATACCATATTTGCGTTGTATTGTATCTGTATAATATTTTGAAGAATTATAAAGACTCAGAAGACCAGGACTGAATTTTTAAGGAATTATTCAGAACTCTTGCAATACTAAAAATTATAGGGAAACATAACTTAAGTCAAGTCTATGTTTCTCAGATCAGGTTATTTTAAAAATGCATTTTTTCTCATTATAAGACAAGTGTATATTTATCATAATATTACAGAGACATGGAAACACAAAAAGAAGAAACTAAAATTACCTGTAGTCCCTCTGCTCAGATAAAACCACCAGATTTTGGTCTTACCATTGTTTTTCCCAACAAATAAAGCAGTATCTGGCACACAGTGATCTTAATAAATATAAGAAAATTAATAAATGAGTAATTAGTAAATGAATGATGGATTGTACTATAAACCCTAACTTGATCGTCAAAGTGTCTGCTTCAAAGATGGCCGTTTATGATAAATACATTGTTAGCCACAGTAGACTAGATAAAGGTCTAGTCCACCTCCCCTGACTAAAGCTCTTTTGTTTTAGAGATCTTGGTTGATTTCAATTACTGATCATTTGGGCCACTTGCTTTTTCTCTCCCCATGCTTTTAATTCCCATTCTTATTTTTTAAATTGACCAATAAAGAGTGAGCCCACAAAACCCTAGGTTTCCACCCTCAACCCCAATAAAGGCAGAACCCCAGCATTGTGATTGCTAGCTCTCTCTCTCTCTTTCTCTATCAGTGACCTCACTGTGTGGCTCCCAGGCGTGCTGTGTAATTTGCAGGTCTTATAATTAATAAACTTTTAATTTTTCAAAGTTTCCTGATGGCTATTGCTGAAGGGCATCTTGCAATCGTAAGAACCACAACACTGGTTATTGAGAGGCTTGAGATCAGCACAAAATATTAATACACACTCATGAATTTTTACAACAAAACTAAGATCATAGAGTAGGCATTGCTTTTAATCTTTTTTCCCACTTACTGAGCTATCTCTAGCAATACACATATTCAGTATTCTAGTACCTTTCATATTATTATATGATTTAAGTAGTTTAAGTATCATTTTAATACCCACATCATATGAAAATCTGTAGAGATCACTTTAACATTTTTTGAATTAGCATACCATATCTGTCATTGATATTGCCCTGCTTCCAACCTCTGCTGGATCCCTGCAAGTCCAGACTGTTCCACCATTGGAGGCAATCCATCCTTCCACCACTGTTTCTAGACTTTATTCCCTGACCTCACACCAGTTTCCACCTAAGAAATTATTTACCATTTCCCAGCAGCGCTAAGCTCTTTCACTATGGGAGCCTTACCACACACTTTTCCTTCTGTCACAAATGCTAGTCTTGGCTCCTCCTTCCTGAGAACACACATGAAGCCTTCCAAATCAAAGATATCACTCCTGGATCCTTTGCCACAGTGACCTTCAGGAGTCAGCACAAATTACATAGAGTAAGTCACGTGACCTAATAGAAATGGAGGGACCTGAAATTTTAAGTCAGTTCGGAAAGAGAAAAAGAACATTTTCATTTGCAGAGGCAGTTGAAATTCTAGACAAAATTATTTTTCTGTTGTCCCATTAATAAGGATAAGTCATCTGAGTCAATACATTCTTTTCTCCTCTTTAGGAAACAATAGCATTTAATTCTTCTCTTCTGAGACCCCGTGTGATTGGAGAATGGATTGGTCGAGAAGAGAACGATGCTGACCCTCTAGCCGCTGAGATGCTACAGCCCCCAGTTCCAAGAAGTAAAAATGAACAATGGGAAAATGAAGATAACAGCTCTAGCCCTGCAGGAAGGTGAGATGAGATGCCTTCTAAGATTCTGAGTATTGTTGATTGTTAAAAGCTAATGGGGAAATTAATCCAAGGGTGGGATTTTGATGAAATAACTTAGCAATTTATATAGAAAATTATGTTGAGTTCCATATAATATAAAAATTAATTTTTCTGTTTTTAAAATTAAATTTGTACTAGATTTGCTTTTAGATTTTGGTTTTAATTTTTTCTTTATATCTAAGAAAATCGCCATCTCTTTGCTACTAAAACCAAATAGAGAAATAATTTCAAAGACATAGGCTGTCAGTCAAGACCCACTATATTGCTAAGCAGGGAGTGGCTGACTAAGAACTGGAGATGAAGGCTTCTCATTTACCAGGGAGATGTAGTTGATCAAGGAGAAGAAAACTATTAAATGTGTAATAGCCCACACGAAGCAGAGTTCATGTAGAATAAGAGAGAAAAACCTTGGTTTAGAACAATTTAAAGTTGGTAACTATGAACATAACTATTTTCATTTTCTATGTTTAATTTTGGAAGTATTTATGATTTGTGAATTTGAAAGTCCTTATTCCACTTAGTCCTTTGATGCTCAAAACGGTGTTGGAGATGCTGATAGAAGTGAAGCAGTTTTGAAATGTCCAGATCATATTTATTAGAAAAAGTATATTCAGAACAAACTTTTTCTTGTTTTGTAATACCAACTGCAGTGAGTAAAAACCCCAAAATGAAAACCTCCACAAGGAAGTTGGAGTGAAAAAGCATTATGGAGGCATGGTTTACACGAGCCTGAGAAAATGGGTTTAAATTAAGCTCATGAATTCAATGTGAGAGAGCCAAAACTTTCTTTGGGTGCTACTAGCTGACTACCACAGAAGAGTTTTTCCTACGCATAGTATAGCCACAGTAACTTTGTATTTCCTACATTAAATTTAGCAGCAACCAATAACTATTCTTTCTCAAGGAGAAAATTGTATTTTCTACAATGTAATAGCTTTCAGGGGTTTTTTACTTTGACTTATCACTTGGCTAGAAGGAAGGAAATTCAGAATACTCATTAATGTGCTTCAGGCATATAGAAAATTGATTCTATTTCCATGAGAAATAACTTTTAAATTATTTAAATAGTTGAAGTGTCCTGTGTAAGGAGAAGAAAACCATTTTAAAAAATCCATTTACCTTATTTTGTGAAAATGCCAGATCAATTTCACCTGTCAATGAAGGTAATTTCATTTTTAATACCAGACTTATGAAACCCACTAGACCTTTATCTTTAGTCATTTCTGGATCTTTAATGTAAAGTAGAGAAATGTCAACTTTCATTTTGCATTCATTTAGTCATAATAATAATCGGAGCTATTTATTGCAAATGTTAGTGCTTCTATTTTCTTCCTAGCTTCAGTGAGCTGTGATTCCCTCTTGAATACCCAATAAAGGGAAATCTTTCCTTCAATCCTAGTCAAATCCCTTTCCCAGAAAACTCAACCCAGGAGGAGCTCTCTCAAGTATTTGTTGTGAAAAGTTGTTCTTAGTGTTACTGTTCTCTATCTTTAAATTATGAATTGAGGTATTCCCTATGAATTGAAGACAGGTGAAATCCCGCCCCGATGCCCCATCAGAGCAGAAAGAATGCATGCATCTTTGAACTTAATGTAAAGAATAGCAATAAACTATGGGTTAGAAACTGTATCTCTCCCACTTTCTAATACCAAACAGGATTCCGAATTTATACCAGGAATTCACATAGCATCAGATTTGATTTGGATGAATAAAAATGGATTGGGGAGAAATTTTTTAATGACTCTAGAGGCTATAACTAAAGCATGAGATTTTGCCTTTAAATAGTAATGAACTTGTAGTATAACAGTCTTAAACATTAACAGGCTAAGTGGTATTCTAGGCTTTGGAAGAAGATTTAATTTTCAAGGATGACTTCTTCCATTTTTCTCTCCCCTACTGGGCCTGGCACATTGTCATTACCAATAGACATCTGTTATGTGAGTGAAGGAGGCACATAGAAGACTGTGAGTAGGCATCTGCTAAATAAAGCTTATTTATAAGAAGGGTTGTTTGTAGTCTATCCTAACTTTTTGTCCTTTCCTATTACAGTTTTTCCTGTTGTTAATTGCTCAAGTCTTATTTGAATGGCTGTCATTACAACACTCCATCTCTAATACATAGCCACCTTTTCTCTTTAGGTCTTGCATATGGAACGTTGTATGAAGAGGGTCAGCAACTTTAGTACACAGAGCTGTCACCTGAAGGGTTAAGTGCTGGTTAAAATTAAAGCAGTTATGCGGGCCTTATGGAGAAACTAATAGGATAAGACGAGAGCGACTTACATGTGGTCCCTGACTCCTCCATGGTCTCTGGATGGACCCAAGAGATCGGTGAATCTCTTGAAATTAAATTATGTGGACAATGTTCTGTGCACATGGGCATTTTCCTGACACATCTCTCTTAGATTTTCCAAAGGGTTCTATTAAGTAAGTTTAAGAAAGAAATTAAAGCATCTAAGCAAGAAAAAGAACAGGGATTTATAAAAGAGAGAGGTGAATACATAGGGGAATGATTGAAGGCTTTCTGATACTACTGGTTGGCATGAATTGCTGTGGCTTATCTAGGCATTTAGTGGGAAATCCTGTGTGTTTATTGCACATTTAGAGATATTAAAAATCACATGTTGATAATGTAAATATAACTAAAAATTGGGTGTAATAGATCTATATAATTCTGTTTTAAGCCATCTTTTTTTTTTTCTATTTTAAGCCATTTTAATTAAACTTTGCAATAGCTGGGTAATGGATTTACTAAAATTACTAGCTAAATTGTAATGTGAATTTGTAAATAGGCTTATCAAGCTTTGAAAGCCTAATGAAGCTCCTCTGAGCTTAACCACTTTATTAAAGCAAGAATAATATCAATAATATTATAGATCTGATGAATTGGCTTTATTTGTTAAGTGAGCATTGTTATTAGATGGTAAATATGCCATAAAATGAATAGAAAATCTTACAATTTAGAAATATGTATTAAATATTAAAATAAAAGCTAAATTCACTTTCCATTAAGAAATGTTTCTTTTCATTAAAGCTCCTAATTGCTTCTGATGTATCTGTTAACAAAGCCTGGAAACGTTCCCCTTCTTTTAGAGCTTCCTCAATTGGCAGCAAGAGACAAATAATAAACAAGTAAATATACAAATATATACCATAAATTCAAGTAGTGGTAAGTGACAAGATGGGAAATAAACCAGAATAAGAAGGAAGAAAATTAATAAAGGGCACGATTTTACATAAGAAGTCCAAGGACAAAGAACCTGAACATTGTCAGATTTTGGATATTGTGGACATGATGAACAATATGTAATACATATGTCAGAGACTGAATTAAGCTTAGTAATTTGGGGATATTCTAATATGTAAATTTTAAGTGGAAAGAATATTGATTAATCAAAAATTTGTCAAAGGAATCAAAGAACAGAGGCCTTAAAAATATCTAAAACATAAAAAGAATGTACTTATGACTCACACATTTCTTTTTTAAAGCCAAAATGTATGTAACTAAATCATGCATTTATTTCAGAATGTTGATGAGGTCTATTTGATATGTTCAAAATTTGTTCTTTCTGATTTATTCATTTATTTCTTTAAGAAATACGTATCCTAACTCAAGTTATTATTTTATGAAACACATTGCTAGTTACCTATGGACTAATAGACTCATAGGTGGTCTCTTATGAGACAGGCAACATTTTGGACTTAGTGTGTAGGACTCATAGCCTAGCACTATCTTCATGATCAAACCATGTATTTTAATGAGACTCAGGGAAACACTTGCTTCAACCTTCATGAAATGATCTTGGTCATTTTTCGTTGTTGAATAGGAGTTATGCATTTATAATCTGCTGTTTGTTCCTTATCTTTGACATCCCAATCTACATAGTTTTCCTTTTTCTGTTTCACTACCAATATATTTCCCTCGATTTTCATATCTGTCAAGTTGGAAGACTCAAATACATCTTCTTAAATTAATCCTTACTTTCTTTAGTGTGTTAAAAATGGGGTTCAGGAAGAAAAAATGAATTTATGCTAGATACTGGGTGAAACCAATATGAAAAAGAACATCCTAGATTCAAAGTACTTACTTTCTTTTTTTTCTTTTTTCCATGTACTTACTTTCAAATGAGGAGAATGACAAGGAAATATGTCTTATTTCTGTAGTACAGCTACAATTCCTGGTATATAAAAAGCACTTAATAAGTGTCTGCTAAATTAATTATAAAAACATCACATCTAGACATGTAAAAAAGAAAAGAGCTCTTATCCATAAATCAAAATGCAACAATTCAGTGCGAAACTTTTTATGATCTCTTCAACAACCTGGGCCTTATTGCAAAGAATCCTTTAATTTCTGACTCGAGAAGAAGGGCAGATTCTACCTGCTAGGCTGCAGTGGTGAACTAAACAAGCTTAGGCGATTGGTCAAGAGAGGAATAATACAGTTTTCCACCAAAAAGAGCACCTGGGGTCAGATAAAACTAATACTTATCAACCTGTGTTCAGAAGCAAGAACGTGAAACAAAATACAGCAGGGTCAGGCACCCAGGGAAGAGTGGGGTCAGGAGGAGGGGAACAAATGGTCAGAATGCAGGCCATCAGGAGGGGGAGGAAGTTTCCACTTGGAGAGGTAAGCTGAGGTTGGGGGGGGGTGTGTGGACACATTAAGCCATCCTTTTCCATCTGATCTGGTTTAGAATTTATCTTTTTGAACCAAAGTAAAATGTAGTCCTAGAGTGTATTAACACCACATTGAAGTATTTTTTTTTAGTTTTTCTTTTTTTAATTTTTTATTATGTTATGTTAGTCACCATACAGTACATCATTAGTTTTCGACGTAGTGTTCCATGATTCATTGTTTGCGTATAACACCCAGTGCTCCATGCAATATGTGCCCTCCTTAATACCCATCGCTGGGCTAGCCCATTCCCCTCTGAAGCCCTCAGTTTGTTTCCCAGAGTCTGTAGTCTCTCGTGGTTCCTTCCCCCTTCTGTTTATCCCCCCTTCATTCTTCCCTTCCTTTGCCTACTGATCTCCCTGCTATTTCTTATGTTCCATAAATGAGTGAAAGCATATGATAATTGTCTTTCTCTGCTTGACTTATTTCACTTAGCATAATCTCCTCCAGTCCCGTCCATGTTGCTGCAAATGTTGTGTAATCATTCTTTCTGATGGCTGAGTAATATTCCATTGTATATATGGGCCACATCTTCTTTATCCATTCGTCTGTTGAAGGGCATCTCGGCTCCTTCCACAATTTAGCTATTGTGGACAATGCTGCTATGAACATTGGGGTGCATATGGCCCTTCTCTTCACTACGTCTGTATCTTTGGGGTAAATACCCAGTAGTGCAATTGCTGGGTCATAGAGTAGCTCTATTTTTAACTTTTTAAGGGAGCTCCATACTGTTTTCCAAAGTGGCTGTACCAACTTGTATTCCCACCAACAATGTAGGAGGGAT
Source organism: Ailuropoda melanoleuca (assembly GCF_002007445.2). Lineage (NCBI taxonomy): Eukaryota > Metazoa > Chordata > Mammalia > Carnivora > Ursidae > Ailuropoda > Ailuropoda melanoleuca. Next base: position 41,615,222 of record NC_048226.1, read on the forward strand.
CCCCTTTCTCCACATCCTCTCCAACATTTGTTGTTTCCTGCCTTGTCCATTTTTGCCATTCTAACTGGCATAAGGTGGTATCTCAGTGTGGTTTTGATTTGAATTTCCCTGATGGCTAATGATTTTGAACATTTTTCCATGTGTCTGTTAGCCATTTGTATGTCTTCTTTGGAAAAGTGTCTTTCATATCTTCTGTCCATTTTTTTTATTTATTTGTTTCTCGTGTATTGAGCTTGAGAAGTTCTTTATAGATCTTAGCTACCAGCCTTTTATCTGTAGTTTCACTGAAGTATTACCTGCTCTTCTTCTTCCTAAGGCCACTTTCTGATTCCCTTTCTTTCTGTGTGGGATATTACTGCTCAAGGAAAGACATATAAATATCTAGGATGCTGCACCTTGTGTTCGTTGAGCACATAATGGTATTAGTTACCATTTAGTGGCTGCTGTGTGTGCTTTATATCTCTTACTTCATTTCATCCTCATGAAACATTATCTGTATTTTAGGCATAAGGAAGCTAGTCCTAAAGTAGTTGCATCACTGTCCCAAGATTGTACAACTATTAAGTAGCTGAGCCAATCTCTCTTGCTGCAAATTCTGTGCCCTTAAATGCTTTGCTATGCCAGCTTTCTTCAGAAAGGAGTTCTAAGAATCCCCTTATCATTAAAGTTTAGGTTTGAAGTCAGGATGAGAGGGGGCCCAGAACCCTAAGTGTTCATAGAAAGACCCCACCCCACCCCTCTCCATCCCACTTACCACTTGTCTGCAGTAAGAGCCCTGCTTCCCTGAGGCAGGGTGCTATTTTCTCTCTAATGTTGTAGTTTTCACTTCTACAGTCTATACGTTACAGAGCTGGAAAAGAGGAAGGTGTCATCCTTGCTCCCCTTTCCTGCTTGCAGACCTTGCTGTCTCCCTTCCCCCTAAAAAAGCCTCTGGCTCTGAATTTCATGTTTTACACATGGTAATCTTCCACCACTTCTTGTAGCAATAATTTATCAATTCCCAGGTCATTCCCTTTTTCCTAAATATGCAAGCATCTGGCTCAACCGTCACTTTCCCTAACACCCTTCCTATCTTGATGGAGTTAATATCTCACGTTGATGATTCTTCCCCAAACCTAGCCTCTGCTTCCTTTGCCTACTCTTCACCCCTGATCCTGAATTCCACCCTACTTCAGTCACTTATTCCCTCTGTTATATCTAGGCCTCATTATTATGAACTGCAAACCCTAATGTCAATTTCTATATATTTCACTCTCTGGCTACACCTCCTGTCTTTCTAGTTCGTTCCCTCTGGTACCCCAGCAGTTATTTACTGGGACCCAAATATGCTGGTTCCACTGAGTTTTCCTTGCCACTCATCCAGTTTTTATTTCTGGCTCACTATTGTGATCTTTTTATTGAATATACGCTAGTTCCCTTACCTCTCTTGTCCTTTGTTTCTCTTGTGTGGTAAAACGATCCTATTTAAATCTAATTCTTTGCCTATTCTGTGGCTGAACTGGCATAGACTGGAGAAGAACACATGGCCACACTGACTGGTATCACTGTGAATTCATGACCACCAAACTTCAGGAGGTCATTGATCCTGCCCACAGCAACTCTGCATTCACCTAGTCTGTTCACATGTCCGTGCTCCTCAAAGATGATTGCATGCCTTTTCTTGTCTCCTCAAACCTCCAGCACTTCTCCTCAATCCTCATGTTCAACTGATGACCCTTCCAGGAATGTAAATGTCATAGTCACTCTGGAAAACAGTCTGGGAGTTTTATATAAAGCTAACCATGCAAATACCATATGACCCAGCAGTTGCACTCTTGGGCACTTGTCTCAAATAAATGAAAACTTATGTTCACATGAAAGCATGTATACGAATGCTCATAGCAACTCCATCATAATAGCCAAAAAACTTAACTGAGGTGTCCTTCAATGTGTGAATGGTTAGATGAACTGAAGTATATCCATGCCATGGAATACTATATAGCTAAGAAAAGGAATGGATTATTGATACATGCGACAGCATGAGTGAATCTCCAGGGATTTAGACTGCCTGAAAAAAGCCAATCTTAAAATTGTATGATCCCATTTATATAATATTCTTGATATGACAAAAATAAAAGAATGGAGAATAGACTAGNTCTGGGAGTTTTATATAAAGCTAACCATGCAAATACCATATGACCCAGCAGTTGCACTCTTGGGCACTTGTCTCAAATAAATGAAAACTTATGTTCACATGAAAGCATGTATACGAATGTTCATAGCAACTCCATCATAATAGCCAAAAAACTTAACTGAGGTGTCCTTCAATGTGTGAATGGTTAGATGAACTGAAGTATATCCATGCCATGGAATACTATATAGCTAAGAAAAGGAATGGATTATTGATACATGCGACAGCATGAGTGAATCTCCAGGGATTTAGACTGCCTGAAAAAAGCCAATCTTAAAATTGTATGATCCCATTTATATAATATTCTTGAAATGACAAAAATAAAAGAATGGAGAATAGACTAATGGTTGCCAGGGATTAGAGACGGGGAAGAAGACATATGGAGGAAAGAAGGAGTGGTTAGAAAAGAGCCTTGTGGTGTTTGAAATGGTCTGTGTGTTGATTCTGGTGATGGATATATGATACACAAACCTACACAAGTACTAAAGTTATCTAGAACTAAATAGACACACAGGCNCTCCAGGGATTTAGACTGCCTGAAAAAAGCCAATCTTAAAATTGTATGATCCCATTTATATAATATTCTTGAAATGACAAAAATAAAAGAATGGAGAATAGACTAGTGGTTGCCAGGGATTAGAGACGGGGAAGAAGACATATGGAGGAAAGAAGGAGTGGTTAGAAAAGAGCCTTGTGGTGTTTGAAATGGTCTGTATGTTGATTCTGGTGATGGATATATGATACACAAACCTACACAAGTACTAAAGTTATCTAGAACTAAATAGACACACAGGCATACACACAAAAATGAGTACAATTAAAATGGGGAAATCTGAATAAGATTGGAGAGTCATATTATTGTCAGGATCCTGGTTATAATATTGCACTGTAGTTTTATAAGATAATGTATTGAAGGAAACAGTGTAGGGGCGCCTGGGTAGCGCAGTCGTTAAGCGTCTGCCTTCAGCCNACAAGTACTAAAGTTATCTAGAACTAAATAGACACACAGGCATACACACAAAAATGAGTACAATTAAAATGGGGAAATCTGAATAAGATTGGAGAGTCATATTATTGTCAGGGTCCTGGTTATAATATTGCACTGTAGTTTTATAAGATAATGTATTGAAGGAAACAGTGTAAAGAGTGCACAGGATCTCTCTGTATTATTTCNTCGGGCTCCTCCGCTGGGAGCCTGCTTCTTCCTCTCCCACTCCCCCTGCTTGTGTTCCCTCTCTCGCCGGCTCTCTCTCTGTCAAATAAATAAATAAATAAATCTTTCAAAAAAATTAAAAAAAAAAAAAAGAAGGAAACAGTGTAAAGAGTGCACAGGATCTCTCTGTATTATTTTTTAGAACTACATGTAAATCTATAATTATATCAGAGCCAAAAAAGTCAATTAAAAATGTTAGTGATTTGTTGAAAACACCTTGAGATTTTTTATTGTCCACCTCCCCTAACAATCTTTCAGCAAAGGACATTAGTATCCACTGATCATTCTTGCCTGACCAGTTACTATGTCGGTGGTTGCCAAATGGTGATTTTCTAATTCTGTCATTCCTTCTACATTTATTAACTAACATGAACATGCAAAAAATAAGTGCTTTTTTCTCCCTATTTCCCCTGACCTTCTCTAACATATTCACCATAACTTGGAGGTGAACCAATGAGGTGGGGCTGATTGATCTTTGCCCACTGATGACATACAATGTCATTTTGCTGTTTCCATCCTCTTCTTAAACAGTGTTGAACCTGGTACTTCTATTAAGACAGCTTGAAATGTTCTGATCTGTGCCCTGAAAAAGTTTCAAAAATTTTGTCTTTGTTTTTTACCAAGCTTCCTCTGCATTTTGGCCTGGTGGCAGTGGGGACAATACATTTAACCCACTTGCCTTATGGGCCTTCCTTCTGAATACCTTTAAAAAAAGTTATCTTTCCATCCTGCCTGGGGAAGACTTCCTCTACATCATGTGTTTTTCTTTTATGGGGTGGCATTTGGCATTTCCTTCCTTTGGGCAATAACATGAAAAGAAATTGGATTGCAGAGAAGAAAAGAACTTTGGGACAGTTTTTGAAACTATGTATGATTGTTGTTTGGACTTGTAAGTTGTCCAGTCAGATACCATCTCGAGAAGTTGGGGGAGAGAGACCATGAAGGACAGCATTTGCCCAAAGGAGCCCAGCTTTATCACAAAGAAACTCTTCCAAATTTACAAAGACTCTCTAGACTGGAAGAAACTGAGAAACATTTAATTGCCAGTTCTAGATCCATCCTTTCTTTTACCACATCCTACCGCAAGATCTAGGCAGCATGATAGGAAAATGAGGAAATTTATTTTAATCAGAAATTAAAATTTTCTGGTGTGTGGGTGGCTCAGGTGGTTAAGCGGCAGACTCTTGATTGCAACTCAGGTCATGATTTTAGGGCCCTGGGTTGCGCCCTATGTCACGCTCCGTGCTCAGTAGGGAGTCTGCTTGAGGATTCTCTCTCTACCTCTCCCCCTACTCATGCTCTCTCTCTCTCAAATAAATAAATAAATCTTTTTTAAAAAAAGAAATTAAAATTTTCATTTAAAATAATCTTGTCAAGGGTGCCTGGGTGGCTTAGTTGGTTAAGCTTCTGCCTTTGGCTCAGGTCATGATCTTGGTGTCCAGGGATCAATCCCCACACTGCGCTCCCTGCTAAGTGGGAAGTCTGGTTCTCCCTCTCCTCCTGCCCCTCCACTTCAGTTGTGCTCTTTCTCTCAAATAAATAAATAAAATCTTTTAAAAAATAATCTTGTCATAGTATGTTAAAATAGTTATCCCATTACATGCGTTTTGTTTCACATGGATTTGTTTGTAAGTCAAGGAATTTCACATAATAATCTGGACTTTCTGCTTCCTCTTTTTAAAAAAAAATTTAAAAATCCATTAACAATGGGCCTGCATTACGACATGGTGACAACTTGTAGGAGCTGATTTTCACCTCCCCCCTTAAATGGGGCAGGAGCGTCAGTTTTCCATATTTCTCACCTATACCCACTTGGGAGTTGGTTAATGAGGTACCAAAGGATATCTAGGAAAGAAGAGTCTATATTTCCGTTATCCTTAGGGAAAATATTACTAATATGAGTATGATTTTGCATAGCAAAATAATCGAATGAAAATTTGGTTGTAGGTTTCTTTATTTACCACAGCTAATTGATAGAGTTGTCGTTATTCAAAACTAACATGGAAATATTTCTTCAGTTTAAAGGTGGAGCCCAAGACTAAAGGATTAAAACAGCAGCAACAGCAGCATAAGAAACTTCTGGCAGCAATGCTCTCTCAAGATTCTTTTGAGTCTCTCCACAGCCCTACCCCATCTGTAACAGAAGAAGATATTGATAATGAAGATGATGCAATGGAATTGCTGGGTAATTTTAAAAATTAATAATTTCTCTTTTTTTTTCTTCTCTGGCATTGTAAAAATGTGTAGTGATTAAGAGATTTTAAAGTTTTTGAGTAGTTTTGTCTTAGGGGAAAGAAATCATTTAACACATACTTTATACATTAGCCTTTCATGAAGTTGCATGTAAGAACTAAGGTGAAATCACCAAGCATGTGACGTATTTATTAGACTGTATTTTGTGCTTTGTATATGCAGCACTTTATCTTCTGACTCTACTCAAGCTTTATTCCATGTGCAATTGTGATAAAAATTCAAGTCTGTCTGCTTTATTCTCTGATTATGATTTTCTTGATCACATCTTTTGTCTATAAAATATACCCAAAATACATATTTCAGCCCTCATCCCAAGATGTTCCCCTGTTGTTTCAAAGATGTTTTAGAAAAATACAGTAAAATGTAGAGAGGCAGATAGTAAATTAGTGTTTTATGTCTTCCATAAGTTATAGGAGAGTTTGTAAGATTTCAGTGTTTTTATAGGCTTGTTATTTTCATGAAAATCCTTATTAGTGTTGTATGTAGGGAACCCTTTATATCTTAAATGAAGTAAATTTATGTTTTTATTTTACCATAACTCTTTGGATAGCAGTTTTTTAAAATTGAACTTTCCTTTTATTCTGAGTCATTAAAACAATTCCCAAATATTTCGTAACCATGTACTAAAGTGAATAATTAATATAATCATTTGAAAGCTGTGAATAAGTTTAACATAGAATAAGGAGTCCCAGAAAATAAATAATCATTTGAAAGCTGCAAATAAGTTTAACATAGAATAAGGAGTCTCAGAAACATAGACATTTAAAAAAATTTTTTTTCTAAACCAGCTTCCTGGGTTTTAAGCGTTTATGGCAGTAAAATATTATCATGATAAAAAATGGTGTAGGTCTCCTTGCATAGTCCTACAAAGGTGTTATTTCCTTAGTGATGGCAAGGTCACTGATGTTTTCTGATATTATAATATTGCATTCATTCTAGCATTGAGGTGACTGTCATGGCATTTTCACTTCATGCTGTTCATCTTTTTTTTTTTTTTCTTTTCTGTTAAGAACAATGAAGTCTGGGTGTTTTTGAAGGAATCTCATCTCCCTACCTCCAAATCACTAATGTGGTGGATGTGCCAGATGTTGTGGTACCCTCATTCAGCTTCAATTTAGCCAGTGTTTACTAAGCACTTACCATGTGCTAAGCACTGAGCTCAGTCCTAGGGACGTAAAAATAAAATAATCATGGGTCCTGTTTGCAGGAACTTTACATTTCTAGTGTTTGAAATAAAAATGTAAATACATCATTCTAGTAGTTTTTGCTACAGGTGCTAATTTGATTAAGCACACAGTTTAATGTAGGCATAACACTTAATGAGGAGGTAGGAGTGGTAACCAGGGAATGTTTCATAGAGAAACTGATTCCAATGGTGAGCTGAGTTCTGGAGGACAAGTAGATGGAAGTTCAGCAGGCAGAGTGTGGTCATTACCCTTGTAGGTTTGCGCTTGCAGGAATGGACTCTTTTGCTGTTGTGCTCCATAACTGTGCCTATAAATTGTTCCTTTGCTTTGGTCAGTAACAGTGAAGGGGGCAAGTGTTGAACCATGACTGTCAATGGAAGGGCCAGGAGGTTGTTCACATAACATCAGTGTTGGCTTTGGTACATCAACATTGGTTTGTGCCGATAGTGTTCTCTTTCTCCTTTCCTTTACATGACAGCTCTTGGTCAACTTATATCCACAGGAAGGCAGTTATCCTTAACTTGCAAAGATAATTTTTTGAAGAAATCCAGGCATGCTCCAAATCACTTTGGATTTCCTGGTAGCCTCAGGAGTATCTCATCAGAGTGGAGGAAATCATAAACTTCAGTAATATTGAGGAGTTGCTTAAGAAAACTCAGGTGTCACTCTGCGCTGGTACACCCTAGATCTCAGCTCCTCTGAAGTTTCCAGTCTCCCAAGTTAAAGACCAGATGGTTAGGTTTTGGAGACTATCTAGTTGATAGCTGGTCTTCATTATTTTTTTTTCATTTAGACATTTTAGTCTGTGATCTGAGAAAATTTAAGAATGAGAAATATTTGAAAGTTTGGACTTTCTCCATGTAACTCCACATATCTCAGCATAGGCAGCTATAGTATACTAATGCTGGTCTCTAGATTATGAGATTTCTCTGCCATGACATGGAATGTCCCAAGTCCACTGGGCTATCCTCTAAAACAATCCCATATGCAATCGTGTCGCCTAGTTGTCTCAGTGAACAAAGGTCATATAGCAGAAAATTGTATCCAAAAGATTGTTTTGCCCAGAAGTTCATTAATTATGTAAAATGGTATTTGGATGTGAAATATATTTGTCTTTAAGATCCAAGTATACCTAACCATTCAATTATTTAGAAAATTTATATTTAAAATATAGGCTCCGTTTTCTTCAAAAGTAGTATATATAAATTCATGACATAATTTTACTTATGCATTTATCTAAGATGATGGTTAATCTCTTACATGAAATCAAATAGTCTACATGAAAAATTTCAGTTAATATAAAAGTTAAAAATTTTTTTCAGTCATGATATAGTAATGGATGAATGATTAATATGGATGAGTATGGGTGTAAAGTAAAATGATTATTAAGTTATTCAATTTTAAGACCTGACATCTTCAGTAGCCATATATGTCTCTATTAATTTCCAAGTAGATTTCAATCCCTACAACTAATCAATTGATGTGATATTGCTAAATCAATTTAGAAACTATATAATGCCCTTTTAATATTATATTTCAATCATATTGTTCATTGTTAAAAAATTTTAAGACGGTATTTTTTGAAACCCTGATCCCAGAGAAACATATGCAGTTGTACATATTTGAGGAAAATGCAAATGCTGAGTTCCTGAAAATTATTTGAAATCAAATTTTAGTACATAGAATCATTGTAAAAAGCAAGAGACACCTGGTATTTAAAATATCTTTTGCAAATCTGCAACATTGTGTAGAATGAGTTTGCTATAACTGTTTTCAGTGTATAACTTGTCTATATCGGGTATAACTGGCTGAAAAATTTATTATGCATGAGAGTAGTCTGTACACTTTGTGAAGTGATAAATAAATGAGAAGTATAATTATTAGTTAATGTTAGTGTAACAAAGGATTGTTGTTCAGTAAAATTGGTTGAAAGGGGAAAAGAAGCCTTTGAGTTAATAAGTAGAAGTCAGTAAAACTTCTTACCTTAATTTGTTTGTTAAGGAGTCTGGCACTGATAATACATATTGGTTAATATTTAATTCTTCACAGTTGTTTAATTGTGTGTTTTTGATTTCTACCAAGTGTATTGGGCATGTGAAAATATAGTACATACAGCATCTATAATTTTTAAGTAGATTAAATACTGTAAGATTGCTTTAAATACTACTTTTAAATTCATAGCACAAAAGTAGTTTAATATGGAATTAATATATACCAGAGAATAAAATATCCAAATTTCTGGAATTTTAAGATATAACAATTTAAACACCACTGAAATTGGTGCTCTAATTACAGAAGACATTGAATAAAGTATCTGCCAACTCATCTCAAAGTAAGTAGTTCTCATCTTCAAATATAAGATATTCCCAAATATTTTAGTAACTATGCTGGAAATTAATTATCACAATGATTAAATTTGCATATTTTTGGAAGTTATTAAAATCAATAAATTTTTAAAAGTAGAAAGACAAATTACAATGGTACAGCAAGGGATTTATAAAAAGCCTATATGTATCTTTTAGTTCATTAACGTTCACAGAAAGTTTGAGGAATTTCACTAATATAAAAGATATTTCAGCTTGTAACTGTAAGCTCATTTTCCTTACATGAATTTTTTATTTTTTTCTTGATGAAATGCTAATTTCAATTATGTGTTTGATTATCTTCTATATAATTTATACTCCCTTGAAAATATCAGAATTATTTGAAAGGCACAAGTATTATTCTTACACATTTTAGTATAAGATATTACTTAAAAAAATTTTTTTTTTGGCTTTCTCAGAATTGATGATGAGGCAAATATCTAAAAACCACATTCCAGAGATGCTAAAAAAGGAAAACAGCATTAGTCATGATTTATACTTTCTGGTCTTAGAAAGGATAATCATACAAATATAATTAAATAATCATATAAAAATTAAAACTAACATTGTATTACCAAAAGCAAACAAGGTGATTACAAATGTATTTTATTTGTTTTTAATTTAGTAATTAAGAACAAGTATAATTATACTGGTATTCTTTGCAGAATACAGTAATTTCTAAATTTCTAAAACCCCAATATCTTACCAGATTATGTAAAACATAAACTTAATAGCAGAAAGCACCCATATTTACAGAATAAAAGCATGTATTTCACTTAATGAAAAATGGATGCTGTCATTCAATGATGTTAGAAAAAGATGGGAGACAAACTTAAATATTAAAAAAAAATCTATCTACCTACCTATCTATATACTTATATTCTAATAATATTAAGTATGTTAAACTGTCTAAAGCACATATAAACTTTGTTTCCTTTGAGTATTGATCACTGGGAATATCAGAATAATAGAAGAGTTATCACTTTAAAATGAAGATTCTTTATGGAAAAGATTCTTTTAAAAAGTCAAGAACTTTCCAAAATTAAATTTATGGATCCTTTAATATTATCTGTAAAGTTCCTTTAAATACTGCTTAGAAACTCATTCAGCATAGTACCAAAATAACTTAGTATGGAATTAATACATATTAGAGATTAAAATATTCCCAATGTGTGGAGTGTTAAGGTATAGCAATTTTGAGGACCACTGAAGTCAGCGAAATCTAGAACATACTGAATAAAATAACACCCAGATCATCTCAACCTAAGTAGCTCTCTTTTTAAAATACAAGACCTTCTCAGAAATTCCAGTAATTACATTGCCAGTTGATGACCACAATTACCCAAACATTATAAAAAATCTGCACATATATTTTTAAAGGTTCCCTAAATGAATTAATATAATTGAAAAACTAGGACTTTGCTCAGATGTATGAAAATATCTTTCACATGCTCAATAATAAATATTAACTCCTGTTGAGCTCTGTGATATATTGTAACAGAAATTCTGTGAAATGCCCCTGGTATAGAGTTTGGTCCTATATTTTTTTTTTTAAGATTTTTTAAATTANCTCTGTGATATATTGTAACAGAAATTCTGTGAAATGCCCCTGGTATAGAGTTTGGTCCTATATTTTTTTTTTAAGATTTTTTANTTTTAAATTAATTTATTCGACAGAGATAGAGACAGCCAGCGAGAGAGGGAACACAAGCACGGGGAGTGGGAGAGGAAGAAGCAGGCTCATAGTGGAGGAGCCTGACGTGGGGCTCGATCCCACAACGCTGGGATCACGCCCTGAGCCGAAGGCAGATGCACAACCGCTGTGCCACCCAGGCGCCCCTGGTCCTATATTTTTGAATTCTAACTTCAGCGTGCTTTAGAGCCATCATTGCCTTCACAAATGCCAAGAAAGTTCTGGTTGAAGTGTCTTCTAAGTGGAGTTGCATAGTACTGTGTTTGTCTCTCCGGGTTACAATGGCAACATTTGAGAAAATCCACTCAGACACATTTTTTCATTCAGCAAATAACATGCACCTGCTATGTGAACAGTACTAATTCATACTAATATACAGCACTAGGAATATTACGTCTTTTATTTTTCTAATTACTTGATCTCTTTGGGCTTTAAGAGAACTGTGAAATCTAGTGAACATTGGCATCTATATAGAACCAAACAATTTGTAGATTTTTGCTTCAACTTCCATTAANGACACATTTTTTCATTCAGCAAATAACATGCACCTGCTATGTGAACAGTACTAATTCATACTAATATACAGCACTAGGAATATTACGTCTTTTATTTTTCTAATTACTTGATCTCTTTGGGCTTTAAGAGAACTGTGAAATCTACTGAACACTGGCATCTATATAGAACCAAACAATTTGTAGATTTTTGCTTCAACTCCCAATTAGTCCATTAGNTGGGCTTTAAGAGAACTGTGAAATCTAGTGAACATTGGCATCTATATAGAACCAAACAATTTGTAGATTTTTGCTTCAACTTCCATTAATTAATTCATTCATGGTTTATCAATTTCTCCACTTACAAAGTGATTCTGCACGTTCCTGGGAGTTCACATTTGCACAAATATGAGTATGTTTCATGAAATATTAATTATTCAGGGATGATTCTCAAAATTTGGTTTGCTTAAGAAGCTTATTTTAAATAAAAATTCCAGTCCCCTGTATCCCCAATTTTTGGTTCATTAGATTTTAATACAGCCCATGAATCACCATTTTCCAACAGGAATGCCCTTCCTCCCGTCCTTTAAGAAATTCTGTTGTAGGCGATCTGTACAACATACAATGAGAAACTCCAATCTAGAAGGTATGGTCAATGAAATTTTTTGTTTTTTGATCTAATATATCATGAAGCAAGGAATAAAATCATAGAAAGTGTGATTTTTATAATAAAAAGAGTGTGGAATAGAGGTTTCTGAGTTAACCAAACTCTTTTCCTGAAAACAAGGAAAAGTCTTTCTAAGAAGCTTTGTTTACTGTAGTTTGTATTACTTATTATTTCTGTCTTCCCTCTTGATATCATATTTTATAGGAGCACTTGAAAGATGAACTGCTAGAGTACAAAAATTACATAAGTTATGAAATGATTCTGGCATAGACCTGTGCACATGGTTTTATTGAGCTTCTGTTTTATCATATTATTATTCTAAACATTTTTTAGGATTCTGACTTTGCTTTTGTTAGATGTGACTCATAGCCCCCTTCACTGTCTTCTAGAAGTATTTGTTTTGTGTTTAGAATTGCATTTGTGGTTCATTTTCTTCATTCTTCATTTGTGTTTCTTTTCAACAAAGTATTGGAACATTTACAAATGATAACTGGCATTTACGTGTAGAGATTGCCTTTTAAATAAATATAAACTTGCATGTCACTAAAAACATACATCATCCTACATGATTTACTTTTATGGCATTTAATAAAAAATTTTTTTTCTTTAAAAATTTTTTCTAGTGGTGAAGGTAGATCAGTATAGCAGAATAAAGTCAAGAGTTTGAAAATAAAATCTAAACCCATGGACACATTATTGACAATTGTCCTGCATCTCAATTGTAGACCTGTATGAAAATTCCTTTATTTCAGAGATAGCTGTTTCAGTATATTTGTAAGTAAGTTGTTTAATACGTATTTCTCACTTTGAATTAAGTTACAAATTGTTTGGTGTATAACAGTAATATAAGTTAATGTGCTTTTTCATATTTAGGTCATAGCTTTTCACTGAGTATCTTGCAAAGGTGTGAGCCACATTGTGATGTGATTATGTGGTCTATGTCCAGAGCATTGAGCTAAAAAATTCTTAAGACCAACCTTAGCCCTCATGCTGCCTTTTGCTAGTTTTGTCACCTGAGCTACAAGTGCTTTATTATAAAATGCTGGTAACAACTTCAACCTTCCTATCACATAGGGATGTAGGAATAAAAATGGGATGTTCTCTGAAAATGCTATTATTATTTTATTTTTGTCATGCCTAACAGGAATATTTGAAAAGAAGACAGTAGAATTTATAGATGGAACTTTCCTTCCAAGGAAATTTATATCCTCCAATCCCATATACATTTTGTCTAGTTATAAGCAAAGAAAAAAAATAGCTTTCTGTAGCTTTGGAAATACCTACTAACAGTAAAAATAGATTTCTCCCACAAGATAATACAATCAAAGGCTTGAAGAGAAAGGAGGTAAAACTACAAATGTATTTGCAAGCCAAAAAAATTGACATATCAATACAATGCATTGCATTCTTTATTTTTAACATGGATATTTAAGCAAGGGCAAACATTGATGTGATTTGGTTAAGGACATAGAGCAAATTACTCCACTGTCTTTAATTTTCTTACACATAAATGTGTAATTTCTAGGAGGAAAAGAAAAATGTTTTTGCTTACATAAGAATATTCACTAGCATAAGTTGAGCTGGGAGCATGAATAGGAGATAGGAGGGCGAGACAAAGATGAGATATATAAGAACTAGAAATTTGTACTGTACGTTTACATGCTTTTGTGTAAATAAAACCATAAAAGTGTTGACAAATCTACAAGCTTTAAAAACTCTTCAGTTACATTGATAAGTATGAAAATATTGATACAGCACAATTTCCATGGTTTTACATTAATTCATTGTATAAACAAATCACAACCAATTTGAAAATCAGTGTTAAATATTATTAGGGTTTTGTTGCTTTTGAAATAAACTTTCCCATTTCAAATACATAATGGTGATGTTATGCTTCAAGATGATTTGTTTATCTGTGGTATTGTTTTTCATACAGTTTGAATTTAAATTAATTTTGTATTCTGTGTAAAAGCCATTTGAAAATGGTGCCAAAATCACTATTTTATTGTATTTTTTTCTTGGTTGAAAATATGCAACAGAGTGTTATTAACTTAGCAGTTATTTACATTTTGACATAAAAAACGATAGACATGAAAGAGGTGTTAAAACTGTTCTTTGAATTGTTTAAAACTTCTTGTCTAACTACAGTAATCTGTTTAGATTTCTGTGTATTACAATATCACTGATATTTAATCATTTCTAAATAGGAAACTAAAATTATTGAAGTTGGAATATTGAATACACAGTAATAGAGGGGTCAAGGAACTTGTCAATTAATTTCAATATCTGAAAACAATAGTTTTTGTAGTTTCATTCAAGATTTTTAAAGGTATTTTAGAAATACATTTTTCAAAATCTGAAATATTTAAACTGGTTCTATATAGGAATTTCTTTTAGAATAAAAGTATTATGATTTTCTTTTTTTAAGTCTTATAATGCATAATTTCAGAAAATATTCTCAACAATCATGAAAATATTTTTTAAGTTGCTCTAAAACTTTTAAATAGAAGTGCACTATGGAACACAATGGGAAAAAATATGACACTGTTCTAATGGAGGTAAATTAAATTTGGGGATTTTATTTTACTTTTCAACATTTTAGTTTCTTTCTGCAAAAGATGATTGAATGCCTGATATAAATATAGAATGAATTTACTTATATCAGAATTTAAATGTAAAATTTCATTTAAATTTTTAATTTCTTTAAAATTTACTCTCTTAGGAATTGTCAGAAGGGGGTGTATTAGGCCAGCTGGTTTTCATCTTTTAAGTGCTGTCATATTTACTTTTTAAATTACCAACATTTGTTTGGGTAAAATCTATTTCAGGAATTTAATGTAGAGTATTATAAATATGGTAAAACGAAATTTAAGTTAATCTAATGAGATTAATTTTATGGATGATAGTATAGCATAATATTAGAAATAACAACAGCATACATGAGCTTTGTATTCAGGTAACCTTAGTTGCAAGTTTCACCATTGCCTCTTACTAATTTTGTGATTTGAGAATAGTTAACTTTTTTCTTTCTGATATCAGATCCATCATCAGGAAGNAAGATTTTATTTATTTATTTGACAGAGATAGAGACAGCTAGCGAGAGAGGGAACACAAGCAGGGGGAGTGGGAGAGGAAGAAGCAGGCTCATAGTAGAGGAGCCTGATGTGGGGCTCGATCCCGCAACGTCGGGATCACGCCCTGAGCCGAAGGCAGACGCTTAACCGCTGTGCCACCCAGGCGCCCCAACTTTTTTCTTTCTGATATCAGATCCATCATCAGGAAGATAGGGACTTTGGCAATACTTGTAGGGTTTTGTGAAGATTAAGTAAATAATTCTTATGAAGTGTTCAGTGCATCTGATAAAGGATTAGAGAATAGGAAAAAGATTTGTTACTATACTTCATATCATTTTTATACCAATTCCTTTCCTATCTCCAACTAGCACATGAGGTTTAGTACATGTGAAAAAGAAACTAAGGTCATAGGACTTTGGCCTTGAGGGTTTAAATGTTTAGTCTTTTATCATAAATGTCTCATATAGATATATTCCACATATTTAGAAATTATTTCAGCAGGTACTCTCCACTTGATATTTAAGTCCTACTTCTAATTTTTTTCTCTTACCTTAAAAAATCACAAACCACTTACTCATAAGAGAATGCCACATGAGCCTAAATTTCCCCCAAAGTGTTAGAAAGAATCTTGGCCTTTTCTTCCACTGAAAGATAATACCCCCATTAGAAGAGAATATTATAATATTCAATTTTTCCTAATAATTTGAAGAAATTATTTTCAGCAATTTGAAATATTAAAACTTTTTAAAAACAGTATCAAAGACTAGGAACTCATATCTGATTTATCTCATATATTTTTGTTTTTGTTACCAGGTTACTGCCTCTCTGATTTGCAGTCATTGACATTCATAGGGCCTTCCGTAGTCTAAGAAACACGATACCTGGTTTGCAGAAGCATGGAGACTTTTTGGCCCATGCATCCCAACTTATCATGGGAATAAGATTTATTGTATTCCAAAACTAGCTCAAAGAAGTAAATATTTTCCAAAGCTTGTGCAGGTTATATGCATTTTCATATTATAATGCATTCTTCTTCTCTCTCTCTTTTTTTTAATAATGCAGTCTTTTATCCTCTCATGTTTCAGAAAATCCACATCCAATAATATAAGCAAAAGTATCAGGAAAGGAAGGGGAAAAATTTTTTTCAGGCTACAATCTGGTGTTCTTATCTTCTTTTTGTGGACTTTTGATGTTAGTAAGTCAAAGCTTTCTCAAATAGCGTTGTCAAGATTTTGATACCATCTAATTCCTAACACCTCTGTGGCTGAGTTAAGGATATCTTTTACTGAAAGTAGTAGTTTAAGATAAGAAATGTGTCTCTGCTCATGTATAATCTAAACACAAAAGGACCAAGGGCCAAACAAACTCCTAGCCACTCTGCGTGGTAAAATTAAGAATGTGAGAGAAGTGGGGTTCTTGGGTGGCTCAGTTGGTTAAGCATCTGACTCTTAATTTTGGTTTAAGTCATGATCTCAGGGTTGCAAGATCCAAGCCCCATATTGGGCTCCATGTTGGGCATGGAACCTGCTTAAGATTCTCTCTCTCCTCACTCTGCCTCTCCCCCCACCACTTGCTCTCTTTCTCTCTTTCTCTAAAAATAAAAAAATGTGAGAGAAGTTATTTTCCGATATAAAAGCTTTTAACTGGGAGAAAGAAAATTCTAAAACATACATTTAAAAAGATCAAAAAAGCAACATTTTTTGTGATAAAGTTCAGATTATTTGCTCATTATTCCACTAATAAACAAACATGGTTGTTCCTTTAGAAATGTTATCTTTGTTTAAAATACACTTTCCAGCCATAAAGAGAAATGGATTTCACATTTATAAGCTTATTTTCTAAATGGTATCATTTCTAAATTGTATCATTGCCTTATCTAGTAATCAGGTGTTTAAATAATTCTCAGTTCAAGGGGAAAAAGGCAAGAAAAGTCGTATGTGCTCATTACTGGTCTTATAATGGCTTCAGGATTTTGGCATTCTTAGTTCCCTCTTCCACTGAATGTTCAAATGTGTATACTATCAACTTATTTCATTATTTATTACCTTCCCGATAGGCAAAATAAATAAATAAATAAAATAGAAACTTGAACAAAGAATCATTTTCTCTAGGAAAATACTGGCAGTTTTTGGCCATAAAAGCTAATTTAGGAACTTTTAATATCAAATATTCTGGAAATCAACTGTTCTTTAAAATAATGTTTTTGATTATTAAAAGATATATATTCAATGTAGAGTGTGAAACTATGGAAGTCAAAGTAGAGAAATGTTACCCAGAAATAATTACTGTTAAAATGTTTTATGTGATGTTTTAGATATTTTTATATATAATGTATGAAGAATAGTATTATGTGCATTTGTAATATGTAATAAACTGTGCTAAGTGCTTTCTATACATTATTTAATAATTACAAAATACCATGGAGTAGGCTGTATTATTATCCTCACACTGTAGAAAAGGACACAAATCCTTGCAAAGCAAAATTTACCTAGATTGCATAGTTTATACTCAAGAATCAGATTCTTAAGCTTCTGAATTAAACACTATGCAACATATACACATTAAAATTAACAGGTATATATTTACTTGCCACCTATATGCAGTTTTCATGTAGTAAAGTTTAAAATTTAGTATCAGGGGCTTCTGCTTCAAGTTATGATAGAATAACTGGTATTGGCTTTCTCTTCACATTTAACAATTATAAAACTATACAAAGTATATGAGCTCAAATTTTCAGGCACTGGATGAAAAGCAGTACAGGACTTTGATTCTTAAGAGACGGGGAAAAAATGAGGTGAGCCCTGTATTTCATACTGGCTTTTTCATGATGACGCTTCCCTGGCCAACTTGTATGGATGAGGAGCTCAAGTGAAGAGTGGCAATCTCACTCATTTGAGGAGGAAGAGATTGGAGTTGGGGCTGTTGAGGTGGCTGGGATTTGCGAGATGATATACCAGGAGAAGGAAGCTGAGCAGAGGATGAGGACATAAGTCAGCAAGTATATTCCCTTAAATCCTTGGCTGAGACTGCTGCTCTTGCACCGAGCAAAACTACCCATGACCTGATAATGGTCGTTGTGTGTCTGAGACCTGAATAGAAGAAGAGGGGTCAGACAGAGCTGGGATACATCAGAGTCCAGCCCAACCACAGAGAAAGTAAACCTTCCTGAGTTCCTTTAGCATTCAGAGGAGACCTTAGAAAAATCAACCATTGGGAGTAATGATTACACACTGAATTGAGAGCCACTCCTAAGAATGAAGGAAAGTTTGAAATAGACTAGCTTAACAAAGCATAAAACTGTGCCTACAAAGGTGAATAGGTCTGCCAGTTAATTCCTGACAGAAAACTCAATATCATTTAGAGAATACAACATAAGCCAGGCTTCCTAAAAAGAATAAACCATAATGTCCATCATATAATAAAAATTATTAATCATTCAACAAAGTAAGAAAATCTGACCCAAAATCAAGGCAAAAAAACAACCTATAGAGCATTTTACTCACCTGCTGGAATTAGCTGACAAAGACTTCAAAAGCAATTATTAACATATTTTATGGACTTAAAGGAAAGGACACAAGGAGTAAACAAGAAATTCAGTAGAAAAATTGAAACTAGAAAAAGAACCAAAGGAAAGTCTAGAATATAAAGTCTAAAAATCTGACATTTACAAAATTACTAGATAAGGTTAACAGGTAGTTGAACAATGTAGAAGTAAGTTTCAGTGAACTTGAAGATAGGTTGACAGAAATTATCCAAATTAAAAATCAGAGATTTATAAAGTAAAATAAGATGAAAAACATTTCAATGACTGGTGGGACAGTATAAAATGATAAAACATTTCATCAGAATTCAAGAAAGAGGAGAAAGAATGAGAAAAAATATTTTAATACTGCCCATTTTTCCCCTAATTTGATGAAAAATACAAGCCTACAATACAAGTTTAGGAAATATCAGGCTGACAAAGTAAAGCAATTTCATGTAAACAAAAGCAGACTGAATATGTTACCAGTAGACCTTCATTATAAAGCTGTTAGGGTCTCTCAGGCCGAAGGAAATTATATCAAATGGAAAATGAGATTTATAGGAAGAAATGAAGACACCAAATATGATAAATATGTGAGACTATATTCCTTTTGTTAATTTTTGGAAAGACAAGTGATTGCTTAAAGCAAAAGTGCAAACAATGCAGTATAGGTTTATAACATAGAAAGAAAATCGTATGAAGAACAGCACAAGCAGATGATAGTAAATGGAATTACAGTGTTGTAGTTTCTACATTTTCACCAAAAATGATAATGTTAATAAGTAGACTGTATTTTAAGTAGACTATAATATGTTAGGGATGCATTACTTTAATTCTACAGCCATCACTAAGAAAAACATTTTTTAAATAGGAAACTGAAGAAGTTAAGCTGAAAAGGTAATAAAGGGCATAGAAAGGGCATACTCATTTGGCTAAGGAGAAACAAATCAAAAACAGAACGAATACAAGACAAATAACATAATGATAAACTTTAAACCCAAACATATTAATAATTACATTAAATATAAATGGGACTACATATACCAACTGAAGGACAGAAATTGTCAATGTGGATAAACAAGTAAGATTTATATAGGCTGAATAAAAGATTGACTGTAAAAGACCTGAAAGATTGAAAATGAAAGGATACGAAAATATATTACATGCAAAATGTAGGCATAAAAGTATAGTACATTGATATAAAGCACATTCATCAGGAAGACATAACAATTGTAAATGTGTATGCATTTGAGCTTAAAAATATATAGTGACAAAATTTAAAAAAAACTAGACAAATGGATATTCATAGTTAGATATTTTATTACATTTCTCTCAATAATTGATAGAAAAAGTGGAAAATATAAATACAACATTATCAATATTTATTGTAAATTGAAATTTACAGTGTGTTTAACAATACAGGAAACATTTTCAAATACAGATGAAATGTTCATTGAGAAACACTATAGTGGGTCAACTTTCTGTACTTAAGTCACACCAAGATTAAACTAGAAATCAATAACAATATAACATTTAGGAAAATCCCAAAATTTGGAAATTAAATGCTTTTAATAATACATGGGCCAAAGAAGAATTAAAAGGGAACTTAGAAAATAATTTAAATTAAATGATAATGAAAATACAACATACACAGCATACAAATCGGTGCTTAAAGAGAAGCTCAGTGGTTTATGAAAAGATTATTAAATCATTGATACAAGTTTCTACCTTTAAATNGGGAACTTAGAAAATAATTTAAATTAAATGATAATGAAAATACAACATACACAGCATACAAATCGGTGCTTACAGAGAAGCTCAGTGGTTTATGCAAAGGTTATTAAATCATTGATACAAGTTTCTACCTTTAAATCTAAAAAAATGCAAATTGAATCTACATAAGAAAGGAGGAAATAATATAGATAAGACAAATCAATGAAATAGAAAATAGGCTAACATAAAGAATATCAGCAATGCCAAAACTGATAAATTTCTAGTAATACTAACAAAAAAAGAAACAAAAAATCAATATTTGAAATGAAAGACAGAACTAGGCTACACTACAGATCATATATACACAATGGATAGCAAAAGAATATTATGAACAACTATGCCAACATATTAGACAGATTAGATATAATGAAAAAAAACTCTGAATAGTCAAATATTTGTTAAAGAAATTGAATTTATAAAAAAGTCCTTCCCAAAAGGAAAACTTAAGGTGAAGATGTTTTTATTGGTGAATTCTATCAAATATTTAAGGAAGAAATAATGTCAAATGTAACAAACTCTTTTAGAAAATAGAGAAGAGGGAACACTTCTCAATTGTTTTGAGAGCAGAGTAGCTATAATATCAAAACCTGACAGACATGAAAANATAATGTCAAATGTAACAAACTCTTTTAGAAAATAGAGAAGAGGGAACACTTCTCAATTGTTTTGAGAGCAGTGTAGCTATAATATCAAAACCTGACAGACATGAAAAGAAAATTACAGATGAATATCTCTTATAAACATAGATTAATATATTCTTAACCAAATATTATTAAATTAAATCTCTATGATTAATACATTGTATTCAAATTCCTGATGGACTTTTTTAAAAAAGAAATTGATGAGCTAATTCTAAAATTTACTTGGAAATAATAACCGTGAATGGCCATAGTCATCAAGAAAGAGAACAGTTATCAGTGGAATTACAGTATCTGATTTTAAGGCTCAACATAAGGCTACAATAATCAAAACAATGTGGTATTGACGTAAGGATAGGCAAACAAATCAGTGGAATGGATTAAAGTCCAGAAATATATGTGTTCAATTAGTTTTCAACAAAAGCACCAAAGCAATTTGATACAGAATGAATAATATTTTCAACTTTGGTGTTGAGACAATTGGATAAACCTACAGAAAAAATGAATTTTGACCTTCTACTTCAAACCACAGCAAAAGTTATTTTGAAATGATTATATGTGCAAACATAAACACAAGATTATAAACTTCTAGAAGAAAAAATGCTGAATATATTAGCAATCCTGGAGCACGCAAAGACTTCTTAGATATAACAAAAATTAATAAGGATAAAAGAAAATTTTAATAAACTGGCCCTCATTAAAATTACAAACTTCTCAGAAAAGAGAAAGAAGAAAATAAAATGTAAAGGCATACCACTGATTGGTACAAAATATATGCAATATATTCGACAAAAGACTTGTATCTAGAATGTATATAGAGCTCCTACAAATCAGTTTTTTAAAAGGGTCAATATCCTAAAAAAAAATAGATTTCAATATGCGGTTCACAAAAGAAGCTAAGCAAGTGGTNAAAGTTATTTTGAAATGATTATATGTGCAAACATAAACACAAGTTTATAAACTTCTAGAAGAAAAAATGCTGAATATATTAGCAATCCTGGAGCACGCAAAGACTTCTTAGATATAACAAAAATTAATAAGGATAAAAGAAAATTTTAATAAACTGGCCCTCATTAAAATTACAAACTTCTCAGAAAAGAGAAAGAAGAAAATAAAATGTAAAGGCATACCACTGATTGGTACAAAATATATGCAATATATTTGACAAAAGACTTGTATCTAGAATGTATATAGAGCTCCTACAAATCAGTTTTTTAAAAGGGTCAATATCCTAAAAAAAAAAATAGATTTCAATATGCGGTTCACAAAAGAAGCTAAGCAAGTGGCCAAATGAGCACATAATAAGGTATTCAACATCATTAGCTATCAGGGAAATGAAAATTAAAACAACATTGAGACATCACTTCACAACCAACTAGAATGAATAAAACTAAAGACTATAAACACCAAATGTTGCCAAGGATGTGGAGTAGCTGGAATTCTCAAACATTGCTCATGAGAAATTCTACACTTCTGAGAAAATGTCTGCAGTATCTTATAAAGTTCAATATGTACTTAAGCCGATAGCCTAGCAATTCTTAGATATTTCCCCAAGGGCAGTAAAACATGTTTCCACAAATATTTTTATATAAAAGTAGTTCTGTTCAAAATAATCCAAACAGAAAACCATCAAAATTACAATCAGTAGGAAAATTTATAAACAATTTGTGGTATATTCACATAATGGAATACTCTTCAACAATAAAAATGAATTAGATACTGGCACGTAACAATATGGATCAATATCATTACTATGGAATGAATTGTTTCCCTTGACAAATTCATATGTTAATGCCATAATTCCTAATGTCATTGTGTATGGAGATAGGGTTTGGGGGAGGTAATTAAGGTTACATGTGGTCATAAAGGTGGCCAAAAAGAAAGTCCTACCAAATCTAGTAAGACTGGTGGCCTTAGAAAAGGAAGAACATTCTCTCTCTCTCTCCCTCTCCCTCCCCTCTCCGCCTCCTTCATGTGTGGGTACTGAGGAAAGGCCATGTAGGACACAGTGAGAAGGTGGTCATCTGCAACCCAAGAAGAGAGCTCTCATTAGTTATTGCCATGCTGGCATCTTGATCTTGGACTTGCCAGTCTCCATGACTGTGAGAAAATAAATTTCTGTTGTTTAAGACACCCAGTCTAAAATATTTGATGTGGCAGCCTAAGCCAACTGAGACACTCATAAACATTATGTTAACGAAAGAAACCAGACACAAATGATTACATACTGCTAATTTAATCATAAGAAATTCAAGAACAGGTAAAACGAATCTATGGTGATAGAAATCAGAACATGGTGGGCCGGGTGAGGGATTAGCATGAAGAAACTTTCTGGGGTGATACAAATGTTTTATATCTTGGTTGTTCAGTACATGGGTGTACATATACATTTCTCAAAACTCATTACATCCTATATTTAATATCTGCATTTTACTAAAAATTTGGATTGAAAGATAAAATAGCAATTTTCACATATAAAAATTGTGGCTGCAAAATGTTACATCATGAGAATATTCCAGGAGTTAAAATTAAAGTTGACATTTGTTATTGTTTCTGAAATGAAGTGATGGTTGAATTTCATGTAAAAGCACATGCGGTATGAAAAGTAATTCAAGACAATCATATGGGTCCTTGCTACGGAAATGTCTCATAACCGTGACCTCTGATAAGTTTTGCAAAAATGTGTGTCTGTTGTAAGCATGATGTTTGCATAATCCTGAGCAGAAACAGAAATTGTCATTTTAATTTCATAGTAGCACTTCAAAAGGCAGAATTTGATCTTTGATTATAAATTTCCTATTTTTGAGCATGCATGCTCTTCCAATGCGGTCACTATCATTTATTTGATATACTGAAGTTTCAATTCTCACCAGTGTGCCTGTGACATGAAGAGTGAAAGCTGTGGAAAATTTGACCTAAAAATGCCCTTATTGTCAACTGAAAATGTGTAGTAATATAATGTGAATATGATTGTATACTTGTTTTTAAGCATCTTTATTGAGATATACAATGTCATAAAATTCATTCATTTAAAGTGTACGTTTCAATGGTTTTTACAATATTCACAGAGTTTTGCAAGCATCTCACAATCCAAGAATTTTTCATTACCCCAAAAGAAACCCAACTGGCAGTCACTACATGTGTCTCACACCACCCACTCCCTCATCTCTAGACAATCTTTAATCTATTTTCTGTACCTCAGCATTACATATAAATAGAATCTTATACCATGTGGTCTTTTGTAAAGGCCTTCTTTTGGTTAGCATAAAGTTTACAAGATTTATCAAGTGTTGTAACATTTATTAGTACTTACTCTTTAAAAAAGAAAAACTTCAGGTATTAGAGCATTTTTAGGTTCACAGAGAATTGAACTGAAGGTACAGAGAGTTCCCACATACCACCCACTCTAATATTTGCACAGCCTCCCCTACTATCAACATCCCCACACCAGAGTAATACGTTTGTTATAATAAATAAACTATTTACATTCACACATTACTATCATCCAAAGTCTATACACCTGGGTTCATTTTGGTATTGTACATTCTATTGGTTATTAAAATATATAATACATGTATCCTCCACTGTAACATCATACAGAGTAATTTTACTACCCCCCAAATCCTCTATGCCATATTTGTCCCTCCTCCCCCACACAGTTGGACTCATGCAGTTTATAGACTTTTGAGATTGACTTCCACATAGTCCTGCAGTTTATTTATCCATTCATTTACTTGAAAGACATCTTGGTTGCTTCCAAGTTTTGGCATTTGTAAATAATGCTGCCGAAGATATCTGTGTGCAAGTTTTTTGTGTGGACATGAGTTTTTCAACTAATTTGGGTAAATACCAAGGAACATGATTGCTGGATTGTATGTTTAGTTTTGTAAGAAACTGCCAAACTATCTCCCAAGGTGGCTGAACCGTTTTGTATCCCCATGATCAAGGAATGAGTGTTCATTTTGCTGCACATCTTCACTAGCATTTTGTGTTTTAAGTTTCTTGGATTTTAGCCATTCTAATAGGT
Organism: Ailuropoda melanoleuca; assembly: GCF_002007445.2. NCBI lineage: Eukaryota > Metazoa > Chordata > Mammalia > Carnivora > Ursidae > Ailuropoda > Ailuropoda melanoleuca. The sequence goes on from NC_048226.1 coordinate 41,640,294, forward strand.
GTGCAGTGTTATCTTGTTGTTTTAATTTACAATTCCCTAATGATGTATGATGTTGAGCATCTTTTAATATGCTTATTTCCCATCTATATATCTGTGTGTTCAGATCTTTGGCCTATTTTTTATTGGTGTTTGTTTTCTTATTGTTAAGAGCTCTTGTATATTTTGGATAACAGGTCTTTATCAGATGTATGTTTTACAAATATTTTCTCTGTCATTCTTTTGACATTGTCTTTCCCAGAGCAGAAGTTCTTTAATTTAATCAAGTCCACCTTACTAATTCTTTATATTAATTCATTTTCCATGGATCATGCCTTTGGTGTTGTATCTAAAAAGGCATCAACTTACTCAAGATCATTAAGGTTTTCTGTATGTTATCTTTTAGAAGTTCTATAGTGTTGCATTTTACTTTTAGGTCTGTGATCCCTTTTGAGTTAATTTTTTTGAAGGGTGAAGGGTCTATGTCTAAATTCATTTTTCTACATGTAAATGTCCAGTTATTTCAGTATGATTTATTGAAAAGATGATCTTTTCTCCATTTTATTACCTTTTCTCTTTTGTCAGAGATCAATTAACTATAGTCATCTGGGTCTATTTCTAAGCTCTCTATTCTGTTCCACTCATCTGTGTGTCTGTTCTTTTACCAATGCCACACTGCCTTGATTATTTTAGGTTTATGATAAGTCCTGAAGTTGGGTGCTGTCAGTCCTCCAGTTTTGTTCTGCTTCATCATTGTGTTGGCCACTTTTGTCATTCCATATAAACTTGTGAGTCACTTTGTAGATATCCACAAAATAACTTTCTGGGATTTTGATTGGGACTGTAATTGAATGTATAGATCAAGTTGGGAAGAATTGACATCTGGATAATATTGAGTCTTCCCATTCCTGAATATAGAATACTTCTCCATTTGTTTAGTTCTTTGATTTCATTCATCAGAGTTTTGCAGTTTTCCTTTCTTTGTTAGACTTATACCTAAGTATTTCATTTTGCAGGGTGCCAATGTAAACGGTATTGCATTTTTAATTTCAAATTTCACTTATCTATTGCTATTTTTTAGGAAAGCAATTGACATTTGAATACTAACCAGTGTCCTGCAACCTTGCTATAATTACTTGTTTCTTCCAGGAGCTTTTTTGTCAGTTGTTTCACATATTTTACATAGACAATCATGTCATCTGTGAACAAAGACAGTTTTATTTCTTCCTTCCCAATCTGTATATCTTTTATTTCTTTTTCTTATTACATAAGCTAGAACTTGAAGTACAGTGTCAAGGATTGATGATAGAGAACATTCCTTTCACCTGATCATAGTGGGAATGCTTTGAGTTTCTCACCATTAAGTAGTATGATTTTAGCTGTAAGTTTTTGTAGATATTCTTTCTCAAGGTGAGGAAGCTCCCCTCTATTCCTAGTTTATTGAAAGTTTTTATGAGGAATGGGTGTTGGATTTTGTCAAATGCTTTTCTGCATCCCTTGATTTGGTCATGTGATTTTTCTTTTTTAGTCTGTTGATATGATGAATTATGTTGATTGATTTTTGAAAGGTGAACCAGCTTTGCATACCCAGGATAGACCTCAGCTGGTCATGGTTTATATTCTTTTGAAGCCTTATTTGATTCAACTTGCTAATATTTTGTGGAGGATTTTTGCATCTGTGTCTATGAGAGGTATTGGACTATAGTTTTTGTGTAATATCTTCATCTGTTTTTGGTATTAGGGTAATACCATCTTCAAACAAGGAATTAGGAAGTATTCTCTCTGCTTGTATTGTCTGGAAGAGATTGTAGAGAATTGGTATAATTTCTATCTTAAGTGTTTGGTAGAATTCACAAGTTAAGTCATCTGAGTCTGTTTTGGAAGATTATTAATTATTGATTCAATTTCATTAATAGATATAGGCCTATTTAGATTGTCTATTTCTTATTTTTATGTGACTTTTGGCAGTTTTTGTCCTTCAAGTAATAGGTCCATTTAATTTGTGTTACCAAGTTTGCATGCATAGAGTTGTTCATACTATTGCTTTATTATTGTTTTCATGTTCATAGTATCTGTAGTGATGTTCCCTCTTTCATTTCTGATTTTAGTAATTTGTGTCTTCTCTGTTGTTTTCTTAGTTAGCTTGGCTAGAAGCTTATCAGTTTTATTCAGCTTTTCAACAACCAGCTTTTGGTTTTGTTTATTTTTTACTATTGATTTCCTGTATGAATTTCATTGGCTTCTGCTCTAATTTTTGTTCATACTTTTTCTTCTTACTTTGGATTTATTTTGCTCTTTTTGTAGTTTCTTTTTTTTTTTAAAGATTTTATTTATTTATTTGACAGAGATAGAGACAGCCAGCGAGAGAGGGAACACAAGCAGAGGGAGTGGGAGAGGAAGAAGCAGGCTCATAGTGAAGGAGCCTGATGTGGGGCTCGATCCCATAACGCCAGAATCACGCCCTGAGCCGAAGGCAGACGCTTAACGACTGCGCCACCCAGGCGCCCCTCTTTTTGTAGTTTCTTAAAGTAGAAGCTTAGATTATTGATTTTAGAGGTTTCTTCTTTTCTAATATATGTATTCAGTGCTATAAATTTTCCTCTAAGCACTGTTTTTGCTGCATCCACAAATTTTGATGAGCTTGTTTACATTTTCATTTAGTTCAACATATTTTTAGATTTCTTCTTTAATTATGTGTTATTTAGAAATATGTTGTTTAATCTCCAATTATTTTCTGATATTCCATTGTTTTTCTGTTACTCATTTCTAATTTAATCCCCTTGTAGTCTGAAAGTAGACATTTCATTATTTTAATTTTTTAAATTTGCTATGTTTTATGGTCAAAAATGTGGTCTGTGTTGGAGACTGTTTCATGTGAGCTTGAGAAGAGTGTATATTCTGCTGTTGTTAGATGAAGTAGTTAATAGATGTCAATTATATACAATTGATTGATGGTATTGTTGAGTTCAACTATGTCCTTACTGAGTTTCTGCCTGCTGGATCTGTCCATTTCTGATAGAGGAATGGTGAAGTCTCCAGCTATAACAATGAGTCCATCTATTTCTCCTTACCATTTTTTCTGTTTTTCCCTCATCTATTTTGATGCTCCACTCTTAGGCATATACATATTAGGGATTATTATGTCTTCTAGGAGAATTGGCCCTTTTATTATGGTTTAATGCTCCTCTTCATTCCTGATAACATTTCTTGTTCTGAAGTTTACTCTGAGTTGTTGAGTTTTTCCTCTCACACTTTATTTCACTTCACTTTATTCTTGCTTGTATGGTTTTTGAGAAGTTGGAAGTAATTCATAACTTTTCTCCTCTAGAGATGATGTGTTGTGTCTGCCCCCACCCCCCGCTTCTTTCAAGATTTTTTTCCTTATCTTTGATTTTTTTGCAAGTTGAATATGACATGTATAAGAGTATGGTTTTGGTTTTGGTTTAGTTTTGTTTTTTGGGCGTTTATCCTGCTTGATATTCTCTGAGCTTCCTGGATCTGTGGTTTGGTGGCTGACACTAGTTTGGAGGAAATTCTCAGCCATTATTGCTTCTTTTAGTCTTTTCTCTCTTTCTTCTGGTGTTCTTGTTATCCATATGTTTTACTTTTTGTGGTTATCCTGTAGTTCTTGGATATTCTGGAGGGTTTTTTTTCCAGTCTTTTTTCTCTTTGCTTTTCTGTTTTGGAAGTTCCTATTGACATATCCTCAGCCATGTCTAGTGTACTAATGAGCCCATCAGAGACACTCTTCATTTCTGTTACAGTTTTCAATCTCTAGCATTTCATTTTCATTCTTTCTTAGAATTTCATCTCTGCTTAAATTGTCCCTCTGTTCTTACATGCTATCTTCTTTATCCATTAAAGCCTTTGGCATCTTAGGCATAGTACTTTCAAATTTCTAGTCTGATATTTCCAACATATTTGCCATATCTGAGGTTTATGGTAAGCCTTAAAGTTGGGTATTGTCAGTCCTCCAGATTTGTTCTTTTCCTTTAATATTGTATTGAGTCTGGATCTGATGCTTGCTCTCTCACTTGGGTTGTTTTTTGTTTTTTAGTATGATTTATAGTTTTTTCCTTGATAGCCAAGCATGATGTATTTGGTAAAAGAAACTGTGGTAAATAAGCCTTCAGTAATGTAGCGGTAACTTTTGGGGGCAGGAGAAGTGTTCTGTGGTTCTATGATTAGGTCTCAGTTTTTAAGTAAGCTGGTGCCACTGGACTGTGAAATTTAAAAGTGTTTTGCATTCTCCTTGCTCCCCGTAACTCCTTAGATGGGGACAGGATGGCTACAGGATGCTAGAGTTTAGTATTTCCCTTTCTCCACTTGGAAGCCTAGAGCAGGCTAGTGTTGGGTATTTTACTTCCCCCAGGTCAATTAGGCTCTTAAAAAACGTAATAGTTTGGGTTCTGGTAAAATAGTTTCTCTGAGGCAGGCCTTGTTAAGAACAGAATACTCTGATATATTACAAGATGGTTATTTTTCCCCTCCCCCTGCTGGAAGCACAAGGTAATTTTTCCATGGTATTCACTGTGAGAACATGGTAAACTCCTGGAAGTAAAACTCACAAATGTGTTGGTGCTTTTCCATGACTGGGCCCCCTGAAGTTTTTAATTTTCAGACTTCTTTAGCCTGAGCCCAAGCATTCATCAATCACAGGTTAGGTATTCCTACTGAGGCACTCTTTCCCATGGAGGCTTCTACTCATGGGTTTCTTCTCAAGAAAAATTGTGATTGTCTGTATCTTCCTGTCTATCTATCCAATTCTGGGGGCAGTGGTTTGCCATACACACACACACACACAAATGATAACCTTTATCATTTTAGTTTAGTATTTCTGCACCAATATTTTTTTTTTAGTTTTGTCCCTTATTTTCAAAATTCAAGCTCAGAGACTTGTCTAATTGGTGGGCTTATTCTATTTACATTTTTTACATCTGAAAGTATTTGAATTTATTTTGTTAATTGTTCTGTGTTTTATATTTGCTATAATATTTTTTCTTCTTCTACCTCTTTTTTTTCCTAGTTTTTGTTTGCTTCACTACTTTACTTCCCATCCAAAGATTTCTGTTGGTTTTTTGGTCTTTATTAAACAATTCAAAAGAGGTAGCAGGTGAAGAGAATGGCCTTTGGAGTTAGCATGTCAAGGTTTAAGACTCCCAAGTTTGCTACTTAGTAATTGTACAACCTTAAGCCAGTTATTTCAACCTCTCTCTTTTGCAGTTTTCTCATTTGCAAAATGAGGACACTCAGAGAATTGTCATGAGGATTAAAAGAGTAAATATGTGTAAAAGAGTACTTGATGCATAGTAATAGTAAGCACTATGTGAGTGTTTGTTACTATTCACCTCTCCTTTTTTCTTTTCTCCTTTATTCTGGTGAGATTCTAGCATTCTCATTCTTTAGAATTTCTAACATACATGTTGACATAACAGAGTCTAAGTGTAATCAGCATCTCTAACGTTCATCTTAGCAAAACTAAAATTTTAGAACATTTGCTATTAATTTACCACCTCCATATTCTACTTTATTGAGCTCTAGGGTTTTAGCTCTACCCTGTGTTTAAATTACCCAGAGTTTGTCAGTATTTGCTTTTATAGTCAGTGCTGCTTTAGATTTGCCAACGTATTTTTCATTATCTTTGCTCAATTTTGGGTTTTTTTTTTCTTTCTGGATTCAATTTCTTTCTTTCTGAACAAGATTTTTTAATAGTTCTTTTCCTTAGGGCTTACAACTAAACAATCATTCTTAAATGATAGTTCAGCTGGTGTAGACTTCTAGGATGATGGTCATTTCTCATCAGGATTTTGAAGACAATACTTTGAAGAAGTCAGTTTGTCTTTTCTGTATGCCTATTGTATCCCTCCATTTCAGTGACTCTTGAGATCTTTCTCTAGTCACAGTCTATCCTCCATGTATCTTAATCTAAGTCAAATATTTTAAAAAATAAAATGTAATCATGAAATATTTCAAGCATACAGGAAATTATGGAAAGTAATCAAACAGCTATTGTATTCATCATTAGATTTAACAAATTCCATCATTTTGTCATATTTATTCTAAATATTTTTTAAGGAACAAAAATCAGATAGATACAGTCAAGTTCCAAATCCCATCCCCATTGTTTAATTTCTTCCTTCTCTTTCTCCAGGGGTAACTACTATGTTAAAGTTGGTTTGTATTCTTTCATTCCATGGTTTTATATAGTAAAAGATGTGCCCATAATAATGTACAGTTTTAAACATTTACATCTCTGGTATCATACTGTACATAGAATTTGGATAGTTTCTCTTTTCAATTAATTTTATGTTTTGGAAATGTACCCATGTTGACACATGTAGACATAGTTCATTCAGTTCAGCTCCTGCATTCTATTATGTAAATATACCAAAAAAAATTTTTTTGTCCATTTCTCTATTCATTAGTTTCCAGATTTACACTATTACCTTCGTTGCTGCTATGAATATCCCTATCCTATCTCCATGGGCACCTGTTCTGGAGTTTCTTTGGGATACATACCTGAGACTGGCACTTCTGGGTCATGGGTATTTATGTATATGCAACGGTTTGGATTTTACTTAATTTTTCTCATTTATCTCTTTGTATATGTGTATTAGTTTCTCTAGAGTCTGGGTAATGGTTCTCAAGCAGGGAGAGTGCTGCACCACTCAGCTGCATTTCTGAAAGTGTGAGGCATTTTTAATTGTCATAACATCTGGGGGCACTCCTGGCATTTATTGTGCAGGAGCAGGAATGTTAAAAATCCTGTATTGTGCAAGATTGTCCTTGGGACTGAATAATTTTCCTACTTAAATTGCCAGTGATGCCCCTGTTAAGACACATTTCGTTACTTGAGGGTATATACCTAGGAGTGATTTTGCCATTTTTGCCATTTGGTATAAACATCTTCAAATATGGCTCAGATTGCCATATTGAACTCCAAAGAGATTGCACCTATTTATTGTCTTAACAGAAATGAATAAGTGTTTCTGGTTTTCTCTAACTTTTGACTATACATGATATTGTCAATTTCAAAAAAAAATTTTTTTTTTACTATATGAGGTGATGGATGTATAATTAATTTGATTGTGGTAATCATTTCGCAGTATATACGTACATTAAATCATTACATTGTATGCCCTAAAAAAATCATGTACAACCTAAAAAAAGTTGTCAGTTTGATTATGAAATAACTCATTACCTCAAAATTTTTCATTTCTCTGATAACTAATGAAGTTGAATTACCATATTTTCTATTTCCTTATTTATCTTTTTGGGTTATGGATGATTTCCTTAGATATGTTGTCCTATTCTCTCTGTTTGATTGTAGTTATCTTATCCTTTAACATATTTACTTTCAATTATTATATTTTTCAAACCTAGTAATTTTATTTTTTTTAATTCAAATCTGTTTGTTTTTGTTGTCTTCCCCATATTTACCAGTCTTCATTATAGCTCCTGAATGTTTGTTTTCTTTCTTTAACATTTTAAATAAACTTATATTTAGTCTTTGAAGTTAACCTATCATCTCCATTTCTTGGGATATCAGTTCTCCCTATGTTTCACTTGTTTGTGCTCCCTCATTGTACTTTTCTTTTTTAATGCTATTTATGGCTTTTGATTGTGACCTAGTTTGGTGGAGAGTGCCACGCATTTAGCGTGAGCTGTGGAAGCACTCATACAAAGTGTTATTTCAGTTCTCTTATAGGACAGTAGGAGGATTTCTCAGTTGAGTTTTCATGTTAATTTCTCAACTTAGGCTTTCCTCATCACTTGGACATTGTAAATTAGGACTTTACACCATCATGTAGTTTATGTTCGTGTTTCCATTTCTAATGACTTCTCTTCCAACAAGAATCAGTGGATGACAAGCTTCCTTACCACGTCCATGGCTGAGTAGGAGATTTTTTTTGTCCCAGTTTCTGGTCACAGTTTAATGTAACATACAGCATTTTGGGGTTCTTAACTTTATTCAGAAGACTCCATTCCAGCTCCACAATTTACATGAGCTGAAGGCCTCATCTCTTTTCTTCATAAATTCCTGCCACTAGCCTCATGGCCTACCTATCCAGTCCTAGAATTCTATAGGCTATAGGCTTTAGACTAGATGTCTTTGTTCCAGATTTGTTCTTTGTTTCTGCTACTTAAAGACTTCATTTCTTTTAGAACTTATTGGAAGTAACTTTATTTTGTTATACGTTATTTAGCATTTCTATATTTGGGATGACAGAAAGCCTTTTGTGACTTTCAATTAGCCACATTGGTAGAAACTTACATGGTTTAGTTTGAACGAAACCCACATACTAGTTTTTAAATGCAACAAATAGGGGCGCCTGGGTGGTTCAGTCTGTTAAGCATCTGCCTTTGGCTCAGATCATGATCTCGGGATTGAGCCCCACGTCTGACTCCCTGCTCGATGGGGTGCTTGCCTGCTTGTCTGTCTCCCTCTGCTGCTCTCCCTAATTGTGCTCTCTCTTTCTCTGTCAAATAAATAAAATCTTTAAAAATATATAAAAAATAAAAAATAAATGCAACAAATATATAGAGAAATATATAAAAATTAGTTTTTTATAAACAAGTAGCAAACATTATGTCATTTAATTTTTGAAAAGCAAATTGGCCAAAAATTGTATAAATTTATATGAGCTATAAATATATAAATTAGCCTACAGGTATCCATCTCTATGTCCATGCATTAAACCAAACTGTTATCCGTGGTTAACTTAGGGGGACAGATTTAAGGAGGGAGAGAATCTTTTATGTTCCTACTTTATATATTTCCTTGTTGTGTGATTTTGTACACAGGCATTTAAACAAGAAAAGATGTTAAATCCAATAATTTTAAGACAAAGTAAAAACCTTATAAATTTAAAAGACAGGTTGTGAACTTATTTTGCTGACTGCGGTGTAATGGGTAAGTCTGGAAATGCAGCCAGCCTCAGAGCAAACCCCAGGATCTGGGTGCAGGAGCAGGTGGTGGAAGTGACCAAGAGCAGAGCGTGTCTCGGATGCCTGCTGTTCTGGAGACAAGGATCAGGTGAATCAGACTGACTGCAGCCACCCATGGAGGAAGTCAGTATCGGCCTGTGTCCTCTGTTTTGTCAACCTTATGGCATTTTGAGCTTTTTATAGACGGCCACAAAGTTCTTGTGGATTTGAAAGCATTTATAACAATGCAGGTTGCAGGGATGATAGATACCATCCACAAATGGCATTTAAAGGTCAATTGAATTTCCCTTTCAGAGAATACTGCCTTCCATTTTGGTAGCCACATACTCCCTTTTTAAATTCTTCACTCTTATTCCACCTTCCACAAACCATATTTGATTTATCATAAAATAAGTAAGAATGCTTACAATAAATTTTCCTAAACCTAAATGTCTTAACTTATTTTGACTCCACCTTTAGATCATTTCTGCTATACATACAACCTACATTATTCACATCAACAGACAAAATGTGTGTTTTATTGAATTTCAATGCATTGATAGAACCAGGGGGAAAAATTCTTGCTTTGTCTACATACTAATTGAACAATACTTCAGACTACCTTATTTCCCTACAGGGTAAAATAAAGTTTGTTAGCTTCTGTGTTTTGTAATTAACTCGTTACCCATTTATATTTGGCATCTTACTCAGCACTTAGTTCTAGGCAAATAATTTTACACTGAAAACTCCATTAACCTTCTCTGTGGGGGAATCATTTTCTTGCAAATTAAATTGCCTAATTAGCTGATTCTTTGGAAACTGATTCTGAACTTGATCCCCAAAAGGTTAACTAAAATATTTCTACTTTTAAAATAAGCTACTTAGGGATTACTTTGTGAAGGTATCATATTTAAATTACTATTAGACTAACAACGAGGCTATTTATCCTAGGAATTAAGTGACCCATCAAAACAAAACTTAATATATTTAGTCAGTATGTATTTGCTACATGCCCACCACATAAACAGAAAACCCCCACCTTGCGTGTGGATTCTCAGAGGTGCTTTGATTTCCTTATAAATGGCCTTGCCATAGAACAGCCCATAACAAAAAGTGTGACTTTATCATATCACTTTCTACACCAGTAAGGAATAAATACACCTCCCAAAGTGTGATTGAGAGACGTTGTTACTCAGGGAATATTGTGACTTTCATTATGGCTTCTACTTAATATTCAGTCTGTAATAACAGGGATATTTTTCTATGTGCTATTTTATTCAGATGGATACGAGTGATGGAGCCTTTCCAGACCAGGTGCTCATAGCATAAACATCAGAATATGGGCAGCAGGGTTGTTGGCAGTCAGAGATGAGAGGCTAAGAATTAACAACAGATGTGAGTTAGTAATGAAATGTTTTAGAGTGTTCTCTGCCTTGATTTTTGGCCACTTGAATAAAATGCCCTTATAACTGGAGAAAGAAGTGGAAATTTTCCACTTAAAATATGAACAGATGCTAAAATGCCTGTGGTTCAGAAGGTGCTTCTTTATGAATCTGGTTCTCATCTACTGGTCCTCATTTCTGAGTTGTGAATTTTTTATAAATGAAAGTTGTAGGAGAATAGATGAGAATTATACATTAGCCCTCCGTATTTTTGTTCTGAGTCAACACAGAACAAAATGAAGTTGTCCGTTATTCAGCAATGTAAGTTTGTGCAGACACCTAATTTAAGAGTGAAGTTAGAAACTAACTCTTCTTTACTTTATTTGGGCACTGAGTCTAATTGTGATGACTAACCTGAAGTGTAAGAATCAAAAAATTTGCCGTTTTTTAAATTTTGGAAAACATTTGTATGTTGTGCTATTACTTTTTTTAATTAATAAATTGTACCTGTTTTACAATAAGTTGTTTTCACCAATTGAAAAGAAAATTCCTAACCTCCTATTCCTCCTCATAGAATGTAACAGTGTATAAGATTTAATTATTTGAATTTTTTTCATAATTGTTAGGAATATGGTGGTAGAAAAAGGATGAGAGAGAAGAGGGGGAGAGGCGGTAGAGAAATCACACAAGTAGAAGAAATTTTCAAAAAGGATTTTTCAAAAAGAAATTGTTAAACATGAAAGAAAACTAATTCTCTTTGTGATTATAGCTAGGTAACAGCGCCAGTCAAGGTTTATGATTGCATTCCCAATTAGCTGTTTAGGTCATTGACTATGCCATGCTCTGTGTTAGGTGCTGAAAATACAGAGCCAAATGATATGCAGTTCGTACTCAAATGTAACATTAGAGAAAAAGACCAAAAACATTTTTTAAAATAAGTAAACCCATGTGATATATACAATATCAGAAGTATGTACAAGATAAGATGTGATTCAGGGGAAAGGGTGATTGATCTGTTAGTGGGAGAATCAGGGAAGTGATAGATGGACAGGGTTTCAACTGGTAAAGATGGGTTTATTGTAAGAAGATTGAGTAGTGGGGGTTATACTACTAAAACTGAATACTAAGTGCTGATTTAAAAGTAGTAGTGTATACAACAAGGTAAGGTTAGGTTGGCATTTTTGAAGTTATTCTGACGGTTATGGGGATGATTTAATTCAAAGGAATTATCACTGCGTTTGGACACCAGAGGTAACTTTGCAAGAATCTGGATGAGGTGTGATGATTATACTCGAGCTGTGATGAAGATGGAAGAGTCTGAAATGATTTCCATATATCTGGCCTCTGTGAATGTTGGTGTCTCCAACCTAGAAGAGGAATATAGGAAAAAATAATGAACATTCAGTTTTGGAATGAGAAATAATTTCATGTGAAAACAAGTTTTAAAATGTTTTTTGACATTTTGGAATGAGAAATAATTTCATGTGAAAACAAGTTTTAAAATGTTTTTTGACATCTGTAAATTAAAAGGCATATGGGTCAGTCTATAAGTTGGCAGTGGGGTTGATGAAGTAAGTAGGATAGGAAATTTAGTTTTGCAAATTAAAATTGCTTAGAGGGAGCTTTAAAGTAAAAACAGAAGGGATACTAATGCAAACTTGAGAAATGGCAACATTAGTCATATGGTAAATATTCATTTTTCCTTAGTTGTCACAGGTGACCTGCCTTAATACAGAAGAATCACGTACATGAAAAGATCATCTGGATTTGTTTTTGTTCTTACATGTCTACAGACATCTCGGCTTAAAAAATTAAGCCCCAATGTGATTTAGGTATGAAATTAAACACATAGCCAGGAACTTCAAAGACTTAAAAAAGTAATAGTTTAGGTGAACAGTTAAAACATGCCAAGTGATCCGTGCTATCATGTGGCAAGAATGTGATGCTGTGGGGAACATATGGGTGAGCTCCCCATGAACGGAAGAGGGTGGAGTGTGAAGAGAAGGATTTGTGGAGCTGATGATGGAACAGAGTCTCTGAAAATCAAATAGTTACAGAGCGGAAAATTAGGTTTTAAATGAGGACAACAGAGAGCATGGAAGTATGGGTTGTTCACGAAGCAGGAGACAGATCATTGAAAGTGATGAAGCAGATGAATTGGCTGAGGTCAGATAATGGAAGGCTTTGTGTTCCACATTAAATGGTTTGGATTTTCTCCTGCACTGATTGGAAAATTATGGAATGGTATAAGCAAGAAAATCACATGATCCTACGTGTTTTTCATGAAATTTTAGTAATGCGTTGGAAAAACATTCTGACCAGAGGTGGGGAAAAATACACATACACATGCATACAGAGAAATACTTCACACATACATAGTAGGAGAAAGGAACAGGAACTTTCATTTCTGACCTTGTGTTCATTTAGTTTCATATTGGAAAAAAAATTCATGAAATTTTACAGTCATACTTTCTGGCCATTTTAATTCTAAATATTTGACTTTCACTATCCTGTACTATTTCCTAGTTTGCCCTGAAACTGGGACTGAAATTAGTGACAACAGATTTACCTTCACCTAACTATTTGGTCGGGTGAGAGCATGATACTAAAATGAGTCTGATACTTGGGAAACATTCTCTTTTGTGGCTTTTTATCATGTTTTAGCTGCTCTTTTAAGTCAATAAAGGGATTTATTTTCATTCAACATTCAATAAATCATTTTTGCAGTCTCACCCCATGGCAGATATTGTGTTAGGCACCATTTGTCAATCTCTGAGCCTCTGATTATTTGGAAATTGGAAGGAAAATGTGTGAAGTTCCAATGCATACAGTTATTTGAACCAGTGGTGGGGAAAACAGGAGAGACTGAGGAAAAGTAGCCTCATTAATCTAAAAAATACTAGGGATACGTTGTGTGCCATTTCTTGTAAAAGGCTTTATTGCATGGAGGTAGAGGAGGTGGGGACGGCATTTGGGGCAAAGTACCTTGATGCATTACTATATTATGTAACTTACTTGTTCATGTTTGTAAGTGTGTGTCTCCAATCAGATTGGGAGCTCCTTCGAGTAAAGACTTGATCTTTGCTGTTGTTCTGTCCAGTAATTTAGCATGGCATCTGAAACACCAATGGTACTCTTAATCCCTGTCAAATGTTGACATGTTGATCTTTTCTTAAGCAATTTAAATTTCTGTTCATACCCTAACCTTCATAGTCATGCATAATTGCTAGAGCTATTTCCAAAACTGCATTTTGTGGCATATCACTATGATTTTTTTTTAAAAAGATATGTTTTCTGATGGCGCAGTCCATTTTGGTTTCAGGTTATGGTATTAGCAAAGCAGATGCCTTTCAAAGCTGTGTGAAACTGTTGTTTTGGGAGGCTGTTAGCCTATACACAATGGCCAGTATCCATCTCAGTCTCCCAAGACTGTTTGACCCGTTCTATTGTTTTTTAAAGATTTTATTTGAGAGGGAGAGTAAGCAAGTGAGAGAGAGCACAAGCAGAGGGAGAGGGAGAAGCAGACTCCCCGCTGAGCAGAGAACCTAATGTGGGGCTTGATCCCAGGACCCTGAGATCTTGACCTGAGCCAAAGGCAGATGCTTAACCGACTGAACCACCCATGTGCCCTTGTTTGACCCATTCTGACACCATTAACCCTCTATTATTGCTACCACTGCCACATCCTCCATACTGCCATTAATAAATAAGACTTCAGATAAAGGATCTAACCTGGTTTGATAGCCAGGGAAATGCTTTTATAAGCAAGAAACTTAATTGAAATATTGGTTTCTTACCCAAAGAAGTATGTAATTAAAAATGAAATGAATCCGAGGGCCATAGCTCCCTGTGTTTTGAAAAGCCAGTCTTTCAGACTTTACAGCTGTGGCATCTCTAAATATTCACAGCTCTATTTAGAGGAGGGATTGAAATTGAGTCAGGAAAATCAAAACATTAAAGAAATGCTATGTTTATTGGAGCCATAATAAGAAATGGTCACATGAGTGACCTTAACAAAAGCCTGTGGAAGTTTAAAATAAAAACAAAAATTTTAAAGCATTAAAAAAAAAAAAGTTTTCTTTTTCATCAATGGGGTGACCTGCAGATCCCAGTGCCGCAAAGGGAGAAGGAGAACTCAACTGAAAGCCAGCTAGGAGATTTTGGAAAGCTCATGTTTTGGGCTTGAGATTATCCGCTTGAGAGAGCTAAAATTAAAAAAAAATTAAAAAGACAAATTAGCCCCATCAACACTCAGTTTGTGCCTGAGGATATATGATGCTGCATTGATACTTAAATAATTAAAACAAAGTTTCTGTCCTTCAAACTTCTGTGGATTAGTAGGAAATGGGTATGTAATTGAATAATTATATTACATGGCAAGTGATATAACAGAAGCATGTGCAGATATCTAGGGGGAATTGAGGAAGAAGCGAATAAAATTGTCTAAAAGAAAATCAAACAGATATATAGAAGAAAGGGGAATTACTAAACACAATTTAGCTTCAGAAGATCTGCCAGAAGCTTTCCACACAACATTTAGTATTGACTGGATAAGACAAAAGGATATTTGAAAAAGAAGTACTATAATTTGCTTACTCGAATTTCAAAGTAAAATTGCTATGTTATATAACTGCGGAGACTGCATATACTTAATTAGATAAGTTTGCTGATAGTAGTTTCTTAGTAAGGAAACATCTTTATGCCCTACCTGTTGTTAGTGTGATAAAAATGCCATGTGTATGTTTTTTATTTCTGAAGTTTTTTATTTTACAAATGAACAAAAACTCCAGTTTTCATAAACTTTGCAAAATGGCATTTGCAGATAATATCCTTCTCTTTAAAAAGGGGACTGTGTTATTTTAAAGGAATAAAAATTAAATAAAATACAGTTGATTTAGTTATAACCTCAGTCAACTGAAAAAATATTTGATTACGTACATTGTCATCTTTTCTCTCTGGACTACTACTTTTGAAGTTAGAAAAGATCCCAAAAGGCAAATGTAGACCCTCACTCAGGATGCATCCTGGGAAGTGTCACATGTTTACATGGTAGGAAACCTTCTGTTTTTACGGATTTTGTGTGTTCGTCTGAAATGTGGAAGTGGGCCTAGTCTAGAAATGGAAGAGGGGAGTCCTAAGGTTGGAGCCACTGGGCTGATTAACAGTCCTGCCCTTGACTTGGGTCACCTTGGCTCTAGGCAGCTCATCTCATCCTGTGGGCTCTGGTTTCTTTCTCTGTAGAATGGGGGAATGGGACCAGGGATCCTGAAGGTTCTTTCCTGATAGAGGAGGAGGTTGTTATCTGAGAAAAAGTGGTACCAGGAAAAGATCACTTAAAATGAAATCATTTAAAATGCTGTGCACAATTTCGTAGTTAATATTGGAGAAAAGTTTGATTAGAATATTTCCTAAAAAATTAAAGGAATGATTATCTTTAAAATTATGTTATATTTTGCTTACAAAATTTAGGTTGCCGTTCCACTGGGTACTCATTGTTAATGAATAAGCTGTGTGGACTTTTTGGGCATGGTTGCTGTAGGATAATAGTGGTCACTGTATCCTTTATTCACATTTAATTGTTAANTATTTCCTAAAAAATTAAAGGAATGATTATCTTTAAAATTATGTTCTATTTTGCTTACAAAATTTAGGTTGCCGTTCCACTGGGTACTCATTGTTAATGAATAAGCTGTGTGGACTTTTTGGGCATGGTTGCTGTAGGATAATAGTCGTCACTGTATCCTTTATTCACATTTAATTGTTAAGCACTTTCATAGAAATGGCTGCTTTTGCAAAATTACCTGGAGGCTTTGATAATTTTTCCAAGGTTCTTTTTCAATCTTTTGATTTTCACATATTCCTCTTCTGAAGCCCCTATGATCTCACCATTCCTATCTCTTTTTTCTTTTTCATTTGTTTAACTGGTCCAACTCAACCGCATCGTCATTTCTCGATGGCTAAACACAGGACTCTGAGTGTTCTCTAGTTCACTTCCAGCACTTCACATTATCCTTTCTTTTTCAAGATTGTCAGTTTACAATTTTTCACTGCATTCCCAGGTTCCGGCCAGACGGACTGTGGTTGAAAAGACAAGAGAATAAGGCTGACAGGAATTTTCAAGTGTGTATGTAGCCACTTAATTGGCAAGTACTCCTGAGTTCTCTATCTTTCTTCAGTGCTGAAATGTGTGGGCTAATATAATGAAGAGTTAGATAATGCAGCCTTCTCCTATAACCTTCTTTGACCCTCATTCTTGTGTGGCTAAGGAGAGGAGTCTTACCCTGTATCAGACTGCAGCTTTTTGGAATCTATCTTTCTTTCTTTCTTTCTTTTTTCTTTTCTTTTCTTTTCTTTTTTCTTTTCTTTCTTTTCTTTCTTTCTTTCCCTCTTTCTTTCTTTCTTTTCTTTCTTTTCTTTCTTTCCTTTCGTCAAAACAAGAAACAGATCCAGGGTGGCAGCTCCTTCCAACCACCTCCCTTGCTTTTCCTCCTGCAGCCTGTTTTTCTCGTTGGTCCACCCTCTTGTCTCTGATCTGCGGCCACCAGGACAAAAGGCAGACAAGGTGAGAGAGTCAATGTTGGATGGAGGTGAAGCAGAAGAAAACAGAGAGGTTTTTCGGTGGAATAAATTCCATAGAAGTTATGAAATATAAGCTGAGTATTTGGATTTAATGGACTCTGCACAGATAGGTTGTTCTGGAGAGAGAGGCAGCAAGTGAGAAAGAAGAAGGATGGGGTGAGGAGGGAAGGAGGGAGACTTAGAGAAAGAGGCAGAGGAGGAGGGAAACTGAGACTACTAGATTTTAGTAAGTACATTGAAAAACAAACGTGCCAAGGAACTGAAGAGTGTGTGGTTTCCCTACCCACCCCTGTAGGAGGAAGCTGCCTTCTCTGGACATGGTCTTGGAGCTGAGGCAAGGGCAGAGTGCCTGACATTTCTAGTCACAGAACCACTCTTGTCACAAAACATCGTCTTAATGTGTCTTTTTCTTCTGTGTGGTCCAGTGGGGCAGGCAGGAACGACAGTAGATTGTTCCTTCATTTTCCTTTTCCTAATTTCTCTTTTTTGCACTTTCAGGTATCTTTTTCTCTGCTTAATGTTGCATCTAATCCCTTTCTGTTTTGTCCTTGTCTGTCCACGTTGGCCTCAGTGTTTCTGTGCTTTTGGGTAATTTCTAGCACTGTGGTCACAATGTTTTTTCAGAACTGGATCTCTGGGGTGCCTAGGTGGCGCAGTTGTTAAGCGTCTGCCTTCGGCTCAGGGTGTGATCCCAGCGTTCTGGGATCGAGCCCCACATCAGGCTCTTCCGCTGGGAGCCTGCTTCTTCCTCTCCCACTCCCTCTGCTTGTGTTCCCTCTCTTGCTGGCTGTCTCTGTCAAATAAATAAATAAAATCTTAAAAAAAAAATAAAAACTGGATCTCTGCTCTTTTAAAGAATGGGCTTTTTGTACAGGGTAGGTCTCTCGTAGATTCAACTCGGTTAACTGATACACCCTACATTTTAGGAAGCAAATCAATTTCCAAAAGATAAAGCTACTAGCCCACTGGTTAGAGGTCAGGGTGAAGCCAGAATGAATCAGTGCCATCATTCCCTGAATAGTCTTTGAACGTACCTTGCAAAACAGGAGTTCCTTCAACTCTCTTTCCAAGAGGAAGGGAAAAAGCAGTGCACAGTGAAGGAAAGGAAGAGAAATAGGGAATGAGCATTTAAAGGGAAAAAAAAAAAAAGAAACACAGGGTACAATCCAAAAGCTAAATAATGCTGATAGCAGAATGGGCCCATCGTTTGTACCCTAGAGCCAAGAGTTTTTTTTCTTTTTTTTTTTTTAAAGATTTTTTATTTATTTATTCGACAGAGACAGAGACAGCCAGCGAGAGAGGGAACACAAGCAGGGGGAGTGGGAGAGGAAGAAGCAGGCTCACAGCGGAGGAGCCTGATGTGGGGCTCGATCCCGCAACGCCGGGATCACGCCCTGAGCCGAAGGCAGACGCTTAACCGCTGCGCCACCCAGGCGCCCCAAGAGCCAAGAGTTTTCTAATCTCAATGAAGATCAGTGATGAACAGCACAAAATGTATCATAAAATTGCTTAAACTGTTATGTTATCTGGCAGCATGGACTAAGATTTACTCAGATTTTATCTTAACCTTTAAGCAGAATGTTTGAAATAGGACTTAGCTTGTTATGAGACAAATTTTTTAAAAATGAAATATAGCTTTATAGTTACCAAGGATTTTTTGTAAGTGAAATCTTGGTGTATTCAAAATGGACAGTCATTGTAAGAAACAGGAATGGGTTGGAGGAAGGTACAAATTATACATAAACAAGTAAGGAGAAGTCAGCTATAAGAGTCTTACTCAAGATGCTGTTATTAAACATTACAGCATTTTTAATATGTATTTTAATTATATTTCTATTTCATCTGTTAAGCATTTCAGAGACATAACTTCACATTATGGTTAGTTATTTGTAAAGTTATATTTTTAATTTTACTTGTAATTCTATCAAATCCTACTAATTTTTGTTTTTGTGAAGTATTAGTTTAGTGAGCTTTAGGCAGTACTAAGACTCCACTAAGTATTTAACATAAATATTGCCAGAGGAGACTTTAAGGTTAAAAATTAGAATAGAATTTGGGTTTTAATGTTGACTCTGTTACTCTAGTTGTGTGATCCTGGGAAATTTAACAGGCTCTTTAAACTTTTGATTATTAGTCTGTAAAGTGTATTACTGTATGAGTAACTGTAATGATGTTTTTATATTTAACAGTGTCTAGCCCAAAGTACATGATTAATGTATGGTAATTTGCATTATAACAACGTTAGTATATTTTATAAATACCCCAAATTTTCATAATCCTTTGTTGAAAGAACTTTACATAAGAAATTCTAATAATATAAAGCTTTTAAAAATAGAAACTGGTTATATTTTATTTTAAACCTGGTATAAAGGATTACATCTTTAAGGTCAAGAACAAGGGTCAGTGAACTTTTTCTGTAAAAGGTCAGATAATAAATATTTTAGGTTTTGTAGATCATACTGTCTCTCATTACACAACTCCGCTGTTATATCACGAAATTAGTCATAAATAATAAGTAAACAGATGGGCATGGCTGTGTCTCAACAAAACTTTACAAAAACAGGCAGTGGATCACATTTGGGCTATGGGCTTTCATTTGTCAACCTATGTTACAGACTGTCTTTCTTTCATTCACTTTTAAAAAAAATAAATAACCACCTGGTTTATTGGCTTTCAGAAATAAGGTACATGTTTCTCTGGCAAGATCATCAATCTTTACACACTGACCCTTACTAAGAAAAGATAATTTGGGTTTAACCCTACATGACTTAGCGTTTGCTTGGAGAAAGAAAAGTTCTAAGAGTGATGCAGAAGAAAAGATTTATTGTAGGATTTGACCACACACATGGAGGGAGCTGGTTAAATAATCTGTGTGAGGCTGTTGCTTCTATGTCTGGTGTTGGGCTGGTGTCAGCTGCACAGCAAGTGAAGGAGGAAAGATGGGCATTTAGTAGGAGAGAGCAAAGACAAACCAAAGCCACAAGGACCAACTGGAACCCACATCAGCCCCTTCCCACCTTGACTCCAACTTCAGTGATCTAGGTGACTCCCAGAGCTAGTGCTCTTTTCCACAGAGCTTGTTACATGCTCCTGGTCTAGGGTTCACAGACCCTCAAGGCAGACATCAGGCAAGAGCTGAAGTGGCCTGCAGGCCCTTCTGATGCACCCAATGCAAGGACACCTGGGCCTGCACCTACCTTCCTAGTTCAACATGGCTGCTGCTTCACTTCCTCTTTGCAAATCTTCTAGACAGTTCTTAACCATTACCATGCTCTGCTACAAACCTTCTCCCTGAATTCAAGTATCTTTTGCCAAGGAATTCAGAGGACAATGTCAGTCAGTGTCATTAAAGCTTAAATATGCATCCGTTACATTGGTTTTAAAATAGTCTTGCAGATAAATATTGCTGGCTTTAGTATTTAGTTGCCCCTGTAGAGCACCTACATTCCCTCTGTACTTATAGCTTATCTCTATGAATAATTGAATAACTTCAAGAAAAATTGAGGTGAGGTCATCAACTAAGTGTTCAGCACCAAAGCTTCTGTTCAGGATGTCCTTTGAATTTCAGCTTTGCTGAGACTCAGTCTTTTCTCATTGCTCATTTCCTCCTGTCCCATTCTCTCATATTTTCTATTATCATCAAAATAATTGGCTGGAAGCCCACATATTTCTGTATCAAAGGCAATTTTCTCTCTTCGGTCTATCAGAACCACTACCAGAGAGCAAACCTGAACATTACTTGAACACAGAGTCGTCACTAGCCAGTAAATACAGTTCTGAACCTGAATCTGGCTTAGGGACATTTAAACAAATCTGGGGAAGATCTTCCTTGTTATGTTTTCTGCATCTACTGTCTCCTACTCATCCTTAGAAAGTCTCTCATCAAACACATTTCCTAACTGTGTCGTCATGAAACTAGTTAATATCCAAACACCCTCAACCACAGAACAGTAACAGGAGACTCATGTACCACCTAGATAAAACAAGGCAGTGATGTTGGTATTCAGCAGCATAGCCTTGGAGCTCTCCTGTGGTGAGGAGGACAATCCTCATGCAAGTAATAAATAAATTAATTAAAAATAAATTGGATAAAAAACCGACCTCACTGTGGACGTTTGCGGAGCATACAATATTGGTTAACATACACTTATATACTTACCTTATACACATTTTGAAGTATACTTTTGACTGCTGTCCATGGCACAGACTTTTCCTCTGTTAAGTATAAGCCCTGTGAAATAAGTCTTTAACCCCTTGCTGCTCACAGGCCGCATAGGTATCACCTGTGGGCTTGCAGGCAATGTGAAATCTTAGCCCAAACACAGAGCTGCTGAGTCATAATGTATGCTTTAACAAAATCCCTTGTCAGATATTTGCACATTAAGGCATGAGAAGGGCCAACTTAACTCTTCGAGTTAAATTGGAAATCATAATACATAAATGGTCAAAAGGATTAAACGAGGTGGTATGTGCTGAGTGTCTGGCTTGGAAGCCTGGGGCGAAAGGACTTTCCTCTACTTAAGGGAAGGGAAGGGGTGCTTTTGTTCCTCTCTGCTTGATCATGAAGGCTAATATGAAGTTTTGACTATTCAAGGGAATCATTGGGCAATGATCCTCTCCCTCAGACAAGAGCAGGGGCCTGAAGAAACTTGTCCTCCTTTGGGAATTAAGCATTGAGACCATGTATGTGGTTGACCTCAGCAATCTCAAGAAAGCCATTCCAGTGAGATCGCTGCTCTTTATAGAGGGAGTGCCTTGTATGTTTGGCTAGACCTAGATTCATTTAGCAACAGGGCCACATTTTTTTTTGTTGGTATGTCTGCTTCCCACATAATGAGGCTTTTAAATCATTTTTTTTAACTGTGCTTAATTTGTTCATAAGTAAATCCCCAGAAGGAAATTACCCCTTGGGAACTTTATAATCAGTCTTCTAGCGCAGAAGTTGAAGACAACTATAGCAGTGGATGCAATGTCAAGTCCTTCAGGAACTATCCATCATTCCTTTCCTTTGAAAATGGGTGAGGAGCACCCATAAACTATAAAATGCTTTAAAAGTTACTCTTAATCTTATCGTGCTTATTGTGCCACTGGTTGGGATTAATGTATGCAGATGGCCCATGTGCCTGTGAACAGTGTGCAAAAGAGATAAGGAAAAATACTTTTTGTGTGCAAGCTTATTTTTTATGACTGATAAATAAATAGCACTTATATCAAAGTACAAAGCATAGGAAAATTGCAAACTAGCCTTCTTTCTATATTTTAATGCCAAAAATAGCTAGGTATGCACTTACACTGCTTACATTGATTTCAGTATGTGAACATACTGACTGAGACTTCTAACTGCTATGAAAAGCAAATGTGTGGGATTTTTAATACTAACAATAATGATAAATATAAAATTATGTATATATGTAGTATTTCAAACAAATTGTCAAACAATACTTTAATGAATTTGATCACTGGTTTTTCCCAATGAGATCATTTGTCTGCTTTTAATGTTTTCTAACTGAAGACATCATTAAAACTGTACATAAGCTATGTATCTTACATTATCCATTTGACGCTTTCACACGATAAATACATAAAATATTTTGGAACAGTGTTGTGGTGTTATTGCAATCATTTTTTCCAAATATGTGTGTGTGTTCCCAGAATATATATATTTAATATGATTTCCAATGTGTATATATGTATACATATATATAAGTTCATATATATACATATGTGTGTATATATTTGATGCTGATGATCTAGAAAAAAATTCCATTTCATTTATCTACATCTTTGATCAGTGTGTATTATGTTTTTGTTTCTTATCAGGTTGCAGAAATATTGCACCACTTTAAACTATTCTTAGGGGGTTATGTTTTACTGACAGGCATTTTGCTCTATTTGTCCAGATTTGATTACTACACTTTAGTGCAACATAAACAATATGTTTGGGTTTTATGACTGCTGTCTGGTTTCTGAAAGTGCCAAGCTTAGTGGGATTACATTGTGATGATCATTGCTTTGAATCTGACAGATTTTATGTTTCAAAACAACATGGGTAATGATAATGCATGACCTGTTTGTTTATAAAGGACTGGAATTTGCCTTTCTATTATTTCAGTCTCCTGGGGCAACCCTGAATAATTGTGGGCTGTCATTCATACTAGGCCTTGAGTTGAGTAGAATTATCATGGATGTGCCAAATCTTCTTTCCTTCTGCTCAACATCCTCATTTTCTTCGACTGCTCCATAATATCCTTGCTTGTAGAGCTGTTTCTATCTCTGGCATCTTTTCATGATCTACTCTGGTTAAATATGTGTTAATGAGCACATATCTTGGATGTTGTTTAATATTGCATTTGGCTTTTTCTGTGTTCACATTACAAACATATTCTTGGCTCATATAGAACAACTATGGTAGATCTTGTCTTTTACTCACTTGGTTGACCTTTTGACTATAATCTAAATATGTAATTTTATATTGATCCCTATTAAATTTCAGTTTAGTTATTTGGCCGTTTATATTAGGTCATCAAAAGTGCATATCATGATCTCTATTCTGTTCTACTGATCTGTGTGTTCTGTTTTTATGCCAGTATCCTACTGTTTTAATTACTGTAGCTTCGTAATACAGTTTGAAAGCAGGAATTGTGATATCTCCAGCTTTGTTCTTTTTTCTCCTCAAGATTTCTTTGGCTATTTGTTTTTGGGTTGTTTTTGGTTTTGGTTTTGGTTCCACACAAATTTTAGGATTATTTATTTTACTTCTCTGAAAAAATACTATTAGAATTTTGTTAGGGATTACACTGAATCTGTATATTGCTTTGGGTAGTATGAACATTTTAATCATTGGTTCTTTCTGTATCTTGACTGTATCAAAGTCAAATTCTGATTGTGATATTGTCTTATTTTCTTGAAAGATGTTGGGGGAATCTAAATAAAGGGTACAGGGTTGGGCAGGTTAGTGCCTCCTGTGACATACTAATCCTATGGAATTTTCCCTAAAAAAAAATTTTGTGGTCAAATAAATTTGTAAAATTATTTATACTGTGTTTCCTGTCTTGCAGATTTTCAGTCATCATTATTAGATAATGAAAACTTCTGAGAAGTTCTACAGTTAAGAAACCAATTTAAACTTCATTTACCCAATATTTCCCAAATTTATTTGACTACTGAATGATTTTCAAGTAATGCTAGTGACATCATAAAGCTGGTGCTCTGCTTGATACAGTTTGTGAGTTGTTAATTTATTCTACTGGATCTATTTAATTTTGATTTGATTTTCCAATAATAGCAGCTGCTATTTCAACATCTGTATAAAAATGTAAGTATATGATAGATGTGATATTTATCTTCATCTAAGATAATGAGAAAAATGGTGAAAAGTGAGTATTAAAAGAAGTTACTAGAGATCTTACCTCAGCTTATTATCTGTCCCGTGATTATGTGATATTCTCTGATTATCATTGTTCATCTATCTGATGTAGCATCCATTTTATACTACTCATCTTGTTCACAAAATTAGAATAAGGATATTATCTGGTGTCTTAAAATTGGAATAGTTCTCTAATTTTAAAAAATCTAGTACATAGCAAAGATCATCTCTGTTGTGTTGTGCTTTAAAATTTTGGAGCTGCAGAGTAGACAATACTTATTATAGATCACATAGAATTAATTAAGTGGTATGTGACCCATAGAGGAAATCAGAGTAAGAGCCCCAGTTATCATTTTGTCTTATATGTAATAATGTAGTGCATGCATTTGTTTTCCATTTCATGCAGACTCAAAACACACATAAAGGAGCTACTATTCTACTTGATGGAAAATCTTACTTGAAATTCTACTAGATTTTATAATTCTACTTGTCAAAAATCTGACAGCAGTGGTGATTTCTTCAGATGTGGAAAATAGACCAAATCAGTCCATATTGGAAGATTTTCTGTGCTTGCTAGGGCTTCCTCAGTGAAATATTTCTTCTTCCCCCCCAAAAAAAAAAAGTAGGGAGATCTGAATTCCTTACTTTGACATACATAGAAATTTGAATAAATATTAAACCCACAGCTGGAAGCTGTTCTAAGTAAAATCATAAGTTTATGCAAAATCTAAACTCTAAATGACATCTCTATATTTACTATGTCTGCAAAGAAAGAAATATGAATATAAACCGTTAAAAGTTGGAAATGTCATTAGGAAACAGGCACAGGGGTGCCCTAAGTTCCTATTTTTTCACTTATAAATATGACTTGTTTTTAGCTACTGTGATACATTCCTCTTTTTGAGAATTATATTAAAATGCCAATAAAATGGTATACACCTAAGTCAGTATAAACTAAGTATCTATAGCTAAAAATAATTTATCACACTTACTTCTTAATCACTCTTTTCGTCAAGCTGTTATTCTTCAGTTTATATTGCTGCTTTTGGCACAGTATAGTTTCTAATCCCTCATATTGTCACTTCCTCAAGTGTGTATATGACTGCCTACTCATATTTTCAATCCCATATGTGTTACAGTGATACAGTGGATGGAGTTTGCAATTGGCATTAGAGACGGATACTGTTTGTTCATTTTATGAAATAATTGAAGTAGGAGAAAAAGATATTTTATCATTACAGAGGTGTGCAATCTCTAGAACTGTCCACAATGATGGCATCCTAAATCTGTCTCAAGCCTACAAAGTGCTCAACCCCTACCATGAGCACTGACCACCCAATAATGGATGATCTTTTAATGGGGTTCTATGTTAAGAGTGAACAGAGGTAATATGATGAGTCTCCCATATGCTGTATGTCCTAAAGGGTCTATATACATTAAAGAGCTGTAGTTCCCGGTCTTCAGGAGCATAGTGTTTTTATTGGGACTTAAGTGTTATCATTGACTCCAAGTGACAAGGTAAGTAACTTTGATTTCCTAATTTAGATAAGTTGGATGATAGTACATGCTTACGTTTTTTTATGATTGATATATAGGCTATGAGATTTTCCTCCCTTTTCTATTTGTTTTTTAATAAAATTGTATTATTTCGACATAAAAAATGACTGTCATTCCAAGTGTTTCCTGGGACCTGTGCAATAATCTTGCTTTTACTCCTATCCCAAGATTCAAACTATTAGGGCATTTATACTTATCTCTAGTGTTCTTTTTACACACACACACACACACACACACGTGCACAACCATCATTCTATATGTTATCTCGCTGCTTTTCTGGAAATACAAATTATTAGAATAATATTATAAGTATATGGAAATATTTTAAAAGAAACAGTAACCTTTCCCTGAGGATGAAACCTTTCAATACTCGGTAATAAAGTATAAAACACAAACAGTAAAATGAAGTCAGCTAACATTCAAGTAGTCTTTTTTCTTTCTAAGTATGGTGCTAAACTAGGGATGGAAAGTTATTGAAACCAAGAGTCTTTAAAATAGCTGTTTAATGTCATAGGTAGCAGGCTAAGTGTCCCTTAGCAGAAGGAATCATCACTACCTAGTTACTTTTGCTTAGCTACAATCCTTTCAGTGTAATTGTCTACAGAATCACTAATAAATGTATTATAATTGGAGACTTTATTTGACTATTGTATTTGGTGGAATGGTGGAATAGTAGTTAAAATTTACAAAGTTCTCATTGTATGTTAAACACAGTGCTAAATGTATGTTCCATGACATCTGATGCTGATAAAACTTCTAGGGTCAAAATTCATTCTTCAAATTGATTTTTAATTCAAACACAGATTTCTTGAAAATCTGACAGAAACATTTAAAAGTAAAATATATATCAAAATAGACTTTTGTTTCCACATTCGCAAATCAAAAAGGCATAAAAGAAACTCACAAATACAATTTGGGAATTTTCTGGGGCACCTGGGTAGCTCAGTCAGTTAAGCGTCTGCCTTCAGCTCTAGGCATGATCCTGGAGTCCCAGGATTGAGCCTTGCTTCGAGCCCTGCATCAGATTGGGCTCCTTGCTTCGTGGGGAGTCTGCTTCTCCCTCTTCCTGTGCCCCCCCTCGCCTCCCCGCTTGTGCTCAAGCACTCTCTCTCTCTCACTCTCTCT
The DNA here is from genome assembly GCF_002007445.2 of Ailuropoda melanoleuca. Taxonomy (NCBI): domain Eukaryota; kingdom Metazoa; phylum Chordata; class Mammalia; order Carnivora; family Ursidae; genus Ailuropoda; species Ailuropoda melanoleuca. The sequence goes on from NC_048226.1 coordinate 41,667,207, forward strand.
CAGATAAATAAAATCTTAAAAAAACACAATTTGGGAATTTTCTGTGAACTTATTAATGTAAGCTGGTATATTAAAATGCCCACAAATCATTTAGTTTATAGAAGTGTTGCTCTTTATAAAGTGCAATCATATTCTAAAGGACTGTATCTTTATATATTTTACTTAACTTGTTGTATAAAGTATTTCTAAGGATTTATAAATTCTTTATACAAAAAACTTAAATATTTTCTCCACCTAATTACTTCTCAAGGTGTGCTGTTTGGACCAGCAACATCAGTATCTTCAGGAAGGTTAGAAAATGTCAGGCTCCATCCAAACCTATTGAATCAGAATTTGCATTTTAACCAAAGCCCAGCTGATTCATACACACATTTGACAACTTCTATCTACTTTTAGAAAATACATTTAAGTGCTTTTAAAAAATGCTATTATTATCGTAGGGTCATAGAGAAAAAAGTCTCATAAAGTGTTAATATAAATATGTAACAAAGTATTATACTTTTCTTTAAATCAATAAATTTCCTTTAACACTTTTTAAAATGATTTATGTTGTGCATTTGCACTTTGAAATGATTAGAATATATTTAGAATTACATGTTATGAGATTTTTAAATTATTTTATGCATTATTAAAAACAAGTGAAAAAAATTGAGGCAAGTTTAAGGAAAGCATTTCTTTGTGCTTAAAATTTGTTATACCACAAGGGGGTGCTAATGCTTTAGATTTGCAATTTGAAAATTCACATCTAGATGAAATTAAGTTTCCAAAAAGAATGACTGACTATGTGTTATATATAAATAAACTCCACACAGAACAAAGTGGTGTAAGTTATTAAAATAGAAACCTGGGTTGTAAATTAAACTTTATATGTACAAAGTTTCTTTTATGTACAAAGATTAATTTAGAGAACTTCACATTTCCATTCTTTTTTGAACATTCTGCAAAATTTAGAGAAAAATTTAGTATCAAAACATTGAAGAGAATATGCTGAAATATGAACAGTGGCTACTTCATGAGACTAACCTTATGGGAAACTGTTATCCTCTATATGTTTTTGTGTATTTTCCATTTCCTATGCTTACCATGGTCATGGGAGATTACATTTAAACCAGAAAAAAAAAAAAATTAAGAAGGAAAGGATGGTAGGAAGAAAAGATTTAGCAGTTATTTGCCAAGATATGTTGGGACTAATACTTAAATTTTGCTTGAAATTTACAAGTGATTTTAATGTAAGAGAGACACAAGAAACAAAGAATTTGAAGTCTTGTGAATAGGATTAAATAATATTTGCAACACTGAGATACCCCCTGAATTTTCCTTTCTTCATGTAGTATTTACCGAGACTACCGGGAAAGTGACATAACTTGGTTTTGGATTCCTGCTTAAATCAGTGCAGCATTAGATATTCTTTCAATAGAAACTTCTTACTGAGTGAGACTACAAGTACAAATGTGTTCCTGGGGCAGGTTATACTAATTCTTTTTAAATCAGGAGGGTAACTTTGATGTGGTTGCCTTCCTAAATCTAGAACAAACTTGGTGGCCAATCGAAGTAGGTTTCTCAGAGGCTTCATTAATGTGATAATAAGTAATTTAGCCCCAGGAGAGAAAAAACTATAGTAAAATTTTTAGTGAAAGATATGTATGGTTCATTTTAGATAAAATATGATGTGTAAATATGTATCTATTATCCAATAAATATTATCTACAGTCTTAAAAAGTTAGCAAGTTTTGTTTGGTTTGCCATCATTTTGCCATTAGTATATAAAATATATTTGAATATCACTAATATATTTGAATTTCATACAGTTGCATGTCTAATCAAAATCTGATCTATTACACTTCTACTTTTGGCAGAAGATCTTGCTTAGGGAAAAAAATACCGTATCATTTAAAAGTTAAAAGCAAACAACTGATCACAATTCCTAAACTTGCTACTTTTACTTTCTTATTTGGAGTGTTTGCCGGTACCAGCCCTCAGTAAATCAACATGTAAAATAATTAAATCTGTCTCTTTGTTAAGGGGTAGAGGTCTTTCGATGTTTGTAAAGCACAAGCCTACCTCATTGAAAGAACACAGCACAGGTCTTCCAAAATTGTGCAGAAAATATATATTTTTTAACATCCGAATGAGAATTAATGAGTAATACCTGTTTAGGTGGCTGGTGTTCCAGATTCTGCCCCTCTGAATTCTTGTCCTCTCAAGGTTCTGAGATTTTATTTTTTATGATCAAAACTGTGTACACTGTCTTGCTGCTCCCAGGTGCAGAAACTTCTTTGCCTTCATTCTTGACATAAGTGAGAGAATTCCTAAATAATTTTTATCAAATATTATGTGAACACAAGATGGAAATGCTTGATGAGAGCAGAATTTAATTTTTTTTTTCACTTTTCCAAAGCATCTCCATTCTTAAAAATGGAATTAGAGGGGCGCCTGGGTAGCTCGGTTAAGTGTCTGCCTTCCGCTCAGGTCATGATCCCAGACTCCTGGGATCAAGCCCTGCATTTGGACTCCTTGCTCAGCAGGGAGCCTGCTTCTCCCTCTCCCTCTGCCTGTGCTTCTTCTCCCCTGCTGGCTGTTAACCCTACTTGTCAAATAAACCCTCTCTGTCAAATAAATAAAATTTAAAAATCTTTTAAAAATGCAATTAGAAAGACTGAACCAGGTATACTTACACCTGACTTAGTATATAAATACACATTAATATAAAGACACATAATATAAAGACACATTAGATCCAAAGGACCGAATAGTTCTTTAAATTCATTCTTCTTGGCTTTGTTCCTTCTCAGAAAATACCAGTCTCTTAACCAGATAAACTTTGATTATTGCCTTATCCTTTATTGCCCTCAAGAGCTAGTCTGATGGTTTATCTTACTTCTTAAAGAAAAGTTGCAAAGTAAACTTTTTTGTTTTTCATGAAGCTTTCTCTACCTTGCTTTTCCAACTGTGTTCTATAGATCAGCAGCAGCACCTGGGAGCTTGTTAGAAATGCACATATGCATCCCATTACCATTTGTGGTCTGAAGGCTATGCCTAGCTGAGTGCTTATTCTAAGGCAAGGATGACTGGATAAATGAATTTTAGATTAAGGATAGCAAATATAGGGCACATGTGCTACTATTTTCCTCTATGCCCACCAGTGGTAATAACAATCATCACTAAATGAACATGTCACTCTTTTCCCTTATCCCAGACTTTGCCTGAGACAGATCTCAAACCAGCACTCTAAGCAGCCCTTAACATAGATTCACATTAAATCTATTCATTATAACTTATCTAAGCCTTCTGGACAAAGATTATCAACTTTGTTCATCCCTAGAGAAAATAAATGGCTGCATATAAGAGTATTGCAATGTGAATTCATAGTAAGTACAGAAACTAGAACAAATACATAATGAGTGACAAGAGTTGACATGTGGATAATAAGTGAGAGAGGATTATTCATTCCCAGAACTGTAAAGAATATCTTGGACCAAGTCCCTGTAGACCAAGAACTTATTTTTTCCTAAAAAGAGAAGCAGTATCAGGACATTAAAGGATATGAGAAATAACCCAAGAACTGTTTTTTAAATTTATAAAAAGAAAAGAAGAAAAAGAAGAGAAAGAGGAAGAAAGGAAGGGGATCTAAAGTATGTATTTGACTTAAAGTTTTAGTCATTTATATTACATTAATGTATAATCATTAGAATTAGGATTTTTATTTCTTTAGTTGGAAGTAAAAGAGAAAAAAATCCAGGTAATATTTAAATAAATGTTATCACTGATAACATTATACTTTTGCCCCTGATCAGGTTAATTCAAGTAAGGTGGGTTCTGGCTTTAACAATTAGGTTGCGGAAGAAAACAGAGATCATGAGGATGTTACATGGTAAAAAACTTGGTTAAGGGACACCTGGGTGACTCAGTCAGTTAAGCATCTGCCTTCCGCTCAGGTCATGATCCCAGGGTCCAGGGATGGAGCCCCACGTCAGGCTCCTCCTCAGTGGGGAGTCTGGTTCACCCTCTGCCTGCCACTCCCCCTGCTTGTGTGCTCTCTCTCTTTCTCTCTCATAAATAAGTAAATAAAATCTTAAAAGAAAAAAAAAACTTGAGTTACTAACTTAGGTCTACCAGCATAATCAGTACCTAATACCAGTAAATTGTGAGAAGATAGGCCTAATTACTTCTGAGAGAATGAGAAATTAAAGAATTTGTATCAAAATTATTAAATAATATATAACATTTTCCAGAGATAGCTTTTAATGTGAATAATGAAAAGATACTGATTTTTCCGATGACGGAGTTGCCTACTCCTTAGGCTCACACTGTTGAAAACAGGAATAAAATCTTTTTCTATTCTAACCTTTCCCAGTTTAGAACCTAGTCAAGGTTCAGTGCAGCAGACCATTTACCTGTTACAAGTGAAGAGTGATTTAATACATGGATTAGGTACTAACAAAGTTATTGGCAAGATGCAAGAGCAAAAGTCAGGGTTTTAGGTTTTCAGTCTTATGCTTGGATTGCTGATGCAAAGTTCCTGGAATGGCTGTTTCTACCCAGAGATCAGGAAGGTTCATGAAATTGCTGTTAAGTCAGACCCGTCCTGCAGTGCCAAAGCTGGTAACTAGCCATGGAGACCAGTAGTGGAAGCCCACCACTGGGGAAAAAAATCACATTCCTGTAGTCTGTCTGTCTGCCATTACTATTCCCAGAGGGAAAATGTCCTCTATCACCCTCATCTTCCAGTTTGTCAGTGCATCTCATGACAGAACCAAATTGCATCCAGAATTCTAGCTGCAAGAGAATCTCAGGAAAGTAATCCTCAGTCTTCTAACTCTTACGGAACTTGGAAAAGCATATAAAATGATAGGAAGGGGTGCTGAGCAGAAATAGTGGTGAAAACATATGGAGAGAAAGAATAATTTGCAGGAAGGAAAACAGTACATATATTAGATGCCTCCTATGTATGAGAAACTTTAAAGGGTTTTTAGGTTACTTGATGCACCAAACAACTTTTAAATTATTACCCTAATATTTCAAACAACTTTTAAATTATTACTCTATTTATACTGAAGCTTAAAGAATTTAAGTGACTTGGACAAGTTCACATAGCTAGTAAATGATAGAGCAAATGTTTAATATTTGAACTCAGTTTTCTCTGAGTAAAAAATTATTTCCCTATTCATCATATAGTGCTAATCGCAATGAATTCTTCAGATAAATAATGACCCAGGTATATTTAAATTATTACTCATTTCCAAATCCCCACAGTGGTATTTTTCAATGTATTGGTCCAATTTCATTTTTTTTAAGTCAATAGGACATACATATAAATGGTTCTCAACAAAAGTATAAATCTATACTCTCAGGCCATCAATAACTGTGAAGAATTTTGTGATTTGTGTCTGATAATATTTAAAGAACCTAAGATTATAAACGATGCCCTTTTTCAAATTAGAACAAATTCAGAGTTTTTCTGAAACAAGGTCATTATCTCACTTCCATTCGATTTGCATTCTTGAGAGGTTGAGATGAAATGAACATCCAGGAAGTGCTACATAACATTATCTAACCAGTTCCACATTCATTGTGAGTGGCATTTATTGATGGTTATGAATCCTAAAATCTGTTACTTATGATTAAGTAAAAAAAAATTAAGTACACGAATTTTTTTAAAATTATGGATATATCTGTAGGAATATGTCATCTGTGTGATCTGTCATGTGAAGGCAACCATGGAAAAAAATTCACATTGCTGAAGCCTGTTTGTCAGGCATTACTGACATGGAATTAAGGATGGTTGAAAATTGCTGATGTGGAATATTGAGGACAACTTTTCTTGAGCTGTGGATTCATAGGCCATCACTTGGTTCATTAATTCTTTTTATATTTCAACAAATGTTATATGCCTACTCTTTGTAATGTATTACATAGAATTAGAAAATCTGCCCCCCATTCTTAAATGGTACATCCAGACAGATCAGATCTGCTTCATTTTGCCCCCAAAAGTCCAAAAGCCCTCCATCCTCCAAGAATTCTCTAGAAGAAAAAAATCTGTGGAACCTGATCACAGAGTGAATGCAAACAAGGAGGGATGAGCAAAACGGAGTACTCATAAGGGTATCTGTTTTCCTCAATGGGGGAGCTATTTTGTCCCACCAACTGAGATGTATATATCTTTCTGTGTAAATCCTACTTATATGCATATAAATACACATGTCCATATCTTCAATGTCTAATCTCTTAGGCACCAAATGCACAGAAAGAGCAAATGCAACACAAAGAGAACAGCTGGGAATCATTAGTCATAAGCATAACCAGGATCAAGGTAAAAACCCTGCAGGTGGAGTGTTCTCTCTAACAAAGTAGTCCAGAAATCTGGAAAGAGAAACATTGTTTAAAACATAGATCTTAAAATAAATCATGACTGTAACTTCCTTTGGTCTTGGTTTTCTTTTCTATTTTTTTTAAACCTGGTTCTTATTGCTTAAAAATGGAATATTTGGCATGATAAAAATAATAACCATGAATTGGGTTGTGATGGGCTTAAAGGATCCCATAAAGAACACAGAGTTAGATATAACCCTTTTTTCCTCTGCCTCTGCAGTTTATTAACTGTCATATCAACATCATTTTTTGTTTTAACGTGGTGATGTGGAAATAGGACTAGATGAAGAAGTAGAATTCTGACAATCTAATGCAGACCTGTTATTACGTAGGTTGCTTACTCTCTGTAGACCTCAAATATTTAGACTTCTGAACTAAGATTCTTTGTAATTGACTGCAATAACTAAAATCCTGTCTTTGAGCTTTGATGCTCAGTGTTGGCTTGTAGGCAGAAAACTTAAAAGCCTGAGATGTGAATTTAGATTGCTTTTAGGATGCTTATAATTCCATTTATTGAGCAAAATGTAGAGAAAATAGCAGTGTGCTAAGTACATCTGTAGAAGAGAGAGAGAAAGAAAACTTTAATGTAGCTTCTTGGAAGTGCTGGAACCATGATAAAACCATGATAAAAACCATGAGAAAGGTAGGGAAGAATTTTGTGGGGATAATTTGTGAATTTAGTTTGGTCAAGAATGGGATAAGACATTTTCAGTGTATGGTTAAACAAAAAACTAGATTCTCATTTTGGATAAAAGGTGTATATTAGGTAAAATACTGAGCAGACAGTTATGCAGTAATTTGTATTTTGTTTTACCATGAGTTACAATACCGTGTTAGTTATCTATCACAGCCTAACAAATTGTCCTAAAACCTAGTGGCTTAAAACAACAAACATTTATTATCTCACAGTCTTGATGGGTCAGGAATTTGGAATCAGATTAGCTGGGTGATTTTGACTCAGGGTCTCAGGAGGTTCCAGTCAGGATGTCAGCCAGGTTTAAGGGGGGCAGTGGAAGTTCACAATCCTCTCAGCAACTTTCCTTGTATAATCTGAAACTGTCTCCTGTGTGAATAGGGCAGGGAAAGACTGAAGAGAGATGCTGGCAACTCCATATTGTTAGGTGACAATTTTAATAATAGCAAAGGGAACTTACATACAAGACTTCTTTGAGCAGCAGCAAGACAAATGGATCCCTGCACCACCCTCCAAATCTTAGAAGTGTATAAAGAGGGGCCACCTGGGTGGCTCAGTTGGTAAGTGCTCAACTCTTGATTTTGGCTCAGGTCATGATCTCAGGGTCCTGAGATCAAGCCCCACATCAGCGTCCATGCTAGGTGTGGAGACTGCTTAAGATTCTCTTTGTCCCTCTCCCTCTACCCCTTTCCACCACCCTCTCTGTCTTCGTGGATGTTCTCAATCTCCCTCTCTCTCTCTCTCAAAAAAAAAAAAAAAAGTTTATAAAGAGGCCTTAACAAGACTCAGTCACATACCATGCAGGTGTTTCAAGATCACATCACCATCTCAAGGCTGTGTCCTTGCAGCAGCTTCTGGGAGTGGGAAATGCAAGTGCCCCACATTTCAAGGTCAGGGGAACACGTGAGAAGCCTGTGAAGGCCTGGATCCAACTCACTGTCCATTGGTTGGTCATGTCTTTTTTTTTTTTTTTTTTTTTTTTAAGATTTATTTATTTGAGAGGGAGAGCGTGTGCAAGGGGGTGGGAGGAGAGACAGAGGGAGAAGAAGAGAGAGTCTCAAGCAGAATCTGCAAGGAGCACCGAGCCCCACTCTGGGCTGGATCTCATGATCCCGAGATCATGACCTGAGCCAAAGCCAAAAGTCAGATGCTTAACCGACCACGCCACCCAGTCATGTCTTTTTTGATCACATTTCCCAGTGAGAGGGTGAGGGGCTGGGGAATCTGCTTCCAAAGAGGCTCGCTCATGTGGCTGTTGGCAGGAGGCCTCGGTTCCTTGTCATATAAACTATTTCATAAAAGCTGCCGAAGTGTCCCCATGACATGGCTGCTAACTAGCATTAGAGTGAGCAATCTAGGAAGGGAGAGAAAGAGAGAGAGGCAGACAGACAGAAGCAGAAGGCACATGTCTTTCATAAGCTAGCCTCGCAAGTAAATCACCATCACTCCAGGCATATCCTAGGAGTCACCCAGTTTCCCCCAGACACAGTTTGGGAAAGAACAGAGAGTAAATACCGGGAGACAGCATCATTGGGGACCAGCTTGGAGGCTGGCTACCACAAATACTAAAACAAAATACAACACTAAGAACTGGAAATGGATGAGATTTTGATTCTAATTATAGATATAAAAAGGAGAAGAAAGATTTTACAAAGCTAGGTAAATATATCCTTTATTGTGCATTTTACTATTTGCTGAGAAGAATGCAAAATATTACCAAATCAAGCTAATCTATAGTTAAAGAAAAAATCTTAAACAAATGAAATATCACTAAATGGCTACATTTTCAGATATGTGACATATTTGATGAGTTTAGACATCAGTCTGAAAATTAAGTGCTTTAAATGCTGAAAGGTATAAAATACTTCTGAAATACTACAGAAGTCTTTCTAAACTGAGAAGCCTTCGACTTTCTTTCTTTCTACTGTAGTACATTAACATTTGTTTATAGACTCTAGGGTATTAGAGCACATCTATTTTTTTTTTTTAAATGAGATAGAAGTCTATTGAATGCACTATTAGGGAAGGGTGAGCAGGACAGCAGAGGAGAGGCTGTCTGCATGGTATAGCACATCTATTGCCCTAAAGATCTTGTATCTCTTTATTTCTAAAAGTTTTAATGGTGATTTATATTGTTTAAGTTTCCATATGAGCAATAAATATAAGACGTCCCTATTCACCTTGAAGTCAGTGGATCCCATGATTTTGTACAGTCGACTTGATATTCCCAGGAATAATTTCTTCCTGTACAGGAAATCCTGTATTACTTGCCGCCTTGTCTTTAACTAAAGAGTTAAGAGTATAGGAATGATCAGACTAAGGTTGTATTCAACATTCAGTATATATTTTGAAGTGCATACTCTTTTCCAGGCACAGTTTGAGTCACTGGTTGTATCACTATGGGACCTGCCCTGAAGGCCCAGCACAGTGGTCTCCAGCTGTGTTTGATTATGCCCCTCTCTAAGGGGGGGTGAAGGAGCATCAATGCATGTATATATAATTATTTTCAAATTGTCTACATGTTCTCTATCATTGTTAACATTTCAGTGAAAAATATGTATTTATATAAAAAATTTGCACTTATCAGATGTGACTAGATTTTTTTTTTTATTTTTAATTTTTTTTACTTCTGGCTGACACAGATACTGTATTATTTGAAAGAGAAGGGACGGTTTTGCCATTTTCTTGTTAATTCCTTACTTTTCATTATTAGTGTTATCTTTAACCTGTAACTTCTATCCAAAAACCTGTTAAGCCTTCTCTCTATTTTGTGAGGGCCACTTAAGTAAAATTGGATAATAAAATCTATTAATTCACTTAGTCTGGCCAGATAAACTATAATACCTTTTAACTCACTGAAAGCAGGTGAAGAAAGACAAAATGTTGACTGCTAAGGTTAGGAGAATCCTACCAGTCCTCCAGATACCTCATGTTCTTTCCCTGAAACGTGACCGTAAGACATAGAAACAAAGGCTCCATGCCCAATGTGGGGCTTGAACTCACAACTCTGAGACCAAGAGTAGCATGCTCTACCAACTGAGAGCCAGCCAAGTGGCCCTAGATGCCATTTTTAAAGGGAACATTGATCCCCAATAGGAAAAGTTAAATTATGTTTATGCAGATTATTTTCATAGGTGTAGCTAGACCTCCATATGTTAGGAATTGTGCTGGAGCCTTTACATATGTTGACTATCTGCCCTTCCCCATCAAAAACCTGAGGTGCTTTAAGTAAAATCTAACTGGCTTCTAGCTGTGAGCCTGTGTATATCAGAGATAGCCGTTATTATGTTTTTATTTACATAAAGAGACACTGAATTTCATGTGGGCTGGTAATAATAAAGACCATGAAACAATATTGCAGTAAAAATCAGCATAAAAAACATACAGTATAATTGTGATATACCAAAAAAAAAAATCTAATGCAAAATAAAAACAATGGAGATGCACTAAAATATTAACAATTTTCCCCAAATTTTCTTATATTTAATCATTAAACATTTATTGAGCTTCTACTAGATACTGTTCAAAGTTAAGGGATAGAGTGGCAAACAAGTATTGTTTGAATATTGGGGAAAACAAGTTGCCCTAGGGATTTATTGGAATATGCGAATAAGACATTAAAAGGTCTAGAAACCAGCTGAATGGGGAAAAAAAATCAACTGTAGATATTAGTCAATGCAACAGAGGTTTAAGGGTGGTCATTAGTGAGGTCTTCGTGAATTTGAAGGACTATCATGTGGAAACACAGACTGTCATTTTAGAGTAGAGTCAGGACTAATGACAGAAAGTGGCTAATGACTGATTTTGGTTCTGCATTAAGAACTTCTAAGAGTTGGGGGGCTCTCTAAGATAATAGGCCAGAAGTCAGCAACTTTTTTTCTGTAAAGGACCAGATAATAAATATTTTAGACTTTGCAGGCCGTATGGTCTGTCACAAACTCTTCAACCCTGCTGTTGTAATGTGGAGCAGCCCTGGACAGTATGCAAATGAATAATTGTAGTTGAGTTTCAAAAATACTTTATTTGCAATCTAAGCAACAGGTTAAACTTGGCCTATAGACCAGTTTGCTGAGCCTAGGACTAAGCTAATTTACAAGGCTTGGTACTGCAAATGCAGACAAGTAGCCTATCTGTCAATCACATTCTACACAGATTTTTGAGGATGACATAGAGAACATTACCGAAGTTTTCTTCAAAATCAAGGACCGTGTAACAACAGGTACCCATCTCTGCTCCTATCTATAAATGCATTCCTTTCTTTCGTATTTCATTATATGTTACCTCTCTCCTATTTGGCCAGACATATCTATTTATATGAGGGAGGTTAAGATTGATATAGCAAGAATACACAAAAAGAAGGAAATGAAGGGAGGGAGGAAGAAAAAGAAAGGGAGGGTGGAGGAAGATGGGAAGGTGGAGGAGGAAGGGAGGGAGGGAAAGGAAGGGAGGGAGGAAGGAAGGAGGGAAGGAAGAAAGGTAGAAAGGAAAGTAGGAGAAAAAGAAAAAGAAAGAAAGAAAAAAGAAAGAAAGAAGAAGAAAAAAGAAAGGAGGAGGGAGGGAGGGAAGTGAAAAGAAGGGACGGGAGGAAGAAAAAGAGAAAGAGGTATGAGGGAGGGAAGAAGGAAAAAACCTTCAAAATACAGAGCATGACTTTTCAATTTCTAAGCAACAATTTTGTTAAGAAAGAACATTTTCTTACTCCTTTCATTTTCATTAACCTAAAAAGCCTGGCTTTTGAAGCAGATGATGGAGTTGTACTATAAAGTCAAGGTGTCAAGGACTCAGGATATTAATTAAAGGAAGTTCCTGTTCATAGAAATAGGAGGAAAATCCAAACACATGTGGCAGAGGATGGAGGAAATAACAGAACAAGTAGATGAAAGGGTCCTAATTCTCATTCCCTCTTGAAGCCAACTTCAAGGGATTGAAATCATAAGTCAAAAAAACTGGAATCAATGAAATCATTAAAACATCCAACTACATAATGGAAGCCCCCCAAGGATTTGAGCCTGCAGATCTATAATCAGGATAAAGTTCCAGAACCCCAGCCCTTAGCTCAGAGCTTTACCCAGTATGATGTGGGAGCAAAGGGCTACACTGGCAGAAGGGAGTGCATAGCGATGGATGTGAAGCGGCTGACTTTCCATAGCCAGCAGAATTTCCAGGCACCCAGGATGGGCCTTACTCCAGCTGAGACAACCAACTGGCAGGAGCCTGAAGTTAGAATAGAGATGCTATAACGTGCGGGGCCTCTCACTGGAGTCAGGGCACATGAGCACAACCTTCTAAAAAACCCATTTGAGACCTATCCTACTACCAAGGACACCAGAGACACAAGGCCAGTATCAGACAAGCCACGCTGCAGGAGGAACCCATGGGAAAGTACTACAGAGATTTGAGGCCCCTTCCTCTACTGCTGCCTCAAGGTCGTCTGGTCATATGAATTACCCCTGAAGACCCTGTTACCATCTCGAAAGTATCAACAGGAGGGAAGCAAAATTTGATTAAGTTGAGATAGGTGAGAGTCTAAGTTATTCAAAAGAAATCTATTAAACTGAAAAGTCTCCAGTCGCCCTGTTTGACAAAATCATATTATTTATGGTTTCTTTGCTTTTTCCATTACCCAAAACGATAGAGACCTTATGACAACTAGCTAGAAGAGAAAATAAAGCAGCTACATTTTCTTTGCACATTTGGGCAGTATCACGTAAAAATTTTAACCATCCCACAAGATTACGATTCTGAAAATAATCTGACAGTGCTGTTTTTAGGATACCTGAGATTCACCTCGCTGATGGTATGAGTGGTATCAGTTTCACCTCTGTGGTGAGGCAGTGTGGAATACTTATATGTACCTAATATTTCATAATTAGTAGGTCCTCCAAAATTTGGTGAAGAATACACTAAACTATAGGCTAACTTAACATATTTTCCCCTAGACATGATAATTTATTCCCACAGGTCATCCAGAGCTTACCCCACTGGAGAATATAGATAGTACCTATCATATGTGAGGAAGTACTAGTGCCAGGCACAAACGTAATCACTTTTACATGTATATATGCTCATGTACTTCCCAGAAACTTATAAAGTGTATATGTTATTTGCATTTCTTGGATGAATAAACTAGGATTTAGAGAACTGAATTTAAATGAATTGCCCATGATCAGACTGTTACTTGAGTCTGACCCCAGGAGTTTTGTAATTTCATGATCTGAGCTCAATTTCATGAGGAAGATTGTTCTTAAAATGAAATTCATAAAAATAGGCACAGAGTAAGATTACTGTTAAAAAGAACCCCTAAAAAGGGATGCCTGGGTGGCTCAGTCTGTTAATCGACTGCCTTCCGCTTAGGTCGTGATCCCAGGGTTCTGGGATCAAACCCCACCGGCTCTCCCTGCTCAGTGGAGGGCCTGCTTTTCCTTCTCCCTCTCCCTCTACTCCTTCGCCCCTGCCCGCCCTTGTGTGTGCACACCATGCACTCTCTATCTCAAATAAATAAAATCTTAAAAAAAGAACCCCTAATAAAAGAAAATAATCTCTTTAAGAGATAAATAATCCCCCCAATTTACTTGAATTTTTTGTGTTGTGTTTTTTGTTTGTTTTTTAACTTATAAGTGTATAAATTTAGGAGTGGACCATCTACCTCAGTTCACAACACATTCTCACATGGGCACCTGCAACATCCTTCTCCATTTATTTTATAGTTTTTTTTTTCTTTTTAGCCTTTATTGATATTTTCTTTCTTCACACTCTCCACACAGGCATTCATAGTAATGCATTTAAACTAAAAAAATCATAATTAATTTTTCAGTTCCACAAAAATTTCTTTTTGGGGTCTTGATTGGATTTGCACTTAATCTATAGATCAATTTAGTGTAGTTCTCTATTCAACTCACATAACTTTTAATGAGTTTTTACATGTTTCTCTGTAAAGATATTGAGATTTCTTCATAAGGTTAATTCCTGCATAAAGCGTTGTTTAGATTTTCATTGCAGTTGTATCCGATTTTCTGAAATCTAATTGGTTATTGCTAGCAGAGAGGGATGGGTATGAATTTTATAGGTTAACCTTTTATCTCACAAACCTGGTGAATTCTCGTGCTTATTTTAATTGTGTATTTGTTAGGTTTCCTCTGTAGTTTGTCAGATGCATAACTGCATTTTTATCTCTTATATTTCTTGTTCTCTTTCTTTCTTTTTTTTCCTATGTTGAACAGTAGCTTCATGGTGGATGTCACTGTTTTGTTCTCAGTCATAAAGCATTGGAATGATCCTAAAGTTACGTCTCAGATGTAATGTTTGCTGTAAATTTTTTGTGGTTAATGTTTATCGAGTTATGAAATCTTCTATTGTTATTTTTTTCCTGAGACTTATTAATCAGGAATATTTTTCAAAGTTATCAAATGCTTTTACTTTTGCTTTACTATGTGATTTTCTCCTAACAGTCCATCAATGTAATCAGTTATACCAATGGATCTTTGCTGTATTGAAGTTTTGAAATTAAAATTTATTCGATCATGTCTTTATTATTGTCTTAGGTTAGTTTAAAATCAATTAACATATTTAGTATTTCCATATCTGTCTTTATTTAGGATATTTAGCTTGTAAATTGTGCCACTCTCCTTATGTATTAGTCTTAAAAAATGAATCAAACTTTTTTTTTTTCTGTTTTCTGAGAAAGTTTCATAATATAGATAGAGACTGTATTGGTTCCATTAAAAGTTGGTAGAACCACCTGTGAAAATGTCTTGGGCTTTTCATTTTGCTTGGGTGGAGGGATATTTTTATTATTATTTTTTCAATCTCTAGTACTTACTAGTCTAGTAAATGTTTTTCTTCTAACATTTTTTTTATTTTTTAATTTATTAGTTTTTTTAGTAATCTCTACATCCAATGTGGGGCTTGAATCCACAACTCCAAGATCAAGAGTCACTCTCTCCTGACTGACCCAGCCAGGCACCCCCTAGCAATTTCATTTTTAAAAATGCTTTCACTGATGGTATAAAGCTGCTTATAAAAAACTCTGATTTTTCTATATTTACACATTTACATTTTGTATTTTGTCCTTTTGAAACATTTCTCTCATTTTTTCTTTTATCTTGCCAAAAATTTATCTATCTTATTAGTTTTCCCAAAGAAGTAATTTTTTTTGTTTTATTAATCATCTTTTTTTTGTTGCTGTTTTCTGTTTTGTTGATTTCTGACCTAACATTTATCATTTTATTTCTTCCTGTATGCTCAGGTTTATTATCTTAAATCATTATAAGTTTCAGTTGTTTCTTGCTTTCTAATAAAAATGTTCCACTTTAATATTCCTTAAAATACTGAATTAATTGTGTCCCACAAATTTGGACATATAATGGCTTATTTTGCTTTAGTTTTAACTACTGTTTAAGTTTCCCAAAATATTCTTTTTAAGCTAAAGGTTATTTAATAGCGGTTCGTTTCTGCAGTAGACTTATGAGAGGTTTTTTTGAGTGTGTTGTTGTTTTTAAGTATCATTTTTTAGGGTTTCAATGTTCATACATTGGTATTTATTGAATATCTTGTGGCCATGAAAGGTTTTTGTGGAATGTTTGAAATGTGTCTATTCTCTGTTTGGGAATGTTAAGTTTTCTATATCTGTACGTCAGGTGTAGTAAACATGCTCTCAAACTATGCTTCTTTTTTTGTCCTCTTGTTTTATCAATATCTGCATATATCTCTCTTTCTACAATTCTGTCCGATGTTGCTTTTCATCTGTAAAGACTATTTTAGAGGGGCGCCTGGGTGGCTTGGTCGGTTAAGTGTCTGACTTCCACTCAGGTCATGATCCCAGGGTCCTGAGATTGAGCCCCACATCATATTCTCTGCTCAGCGGGAAACCTGTGGGAAGCCTGCTTTTCCCTTTCCCTCTGCCTGCCACTCCCCCTGCTTGTGCTCTCTCTCTGTCAAATAAATAAATAAATCTTAAAAAAAAAAAAAAGACTGTTAGATCCATACATGGGGATGATAATTAAGACGTCTTGATCTATTGCTCCCTTTATTTAAATATGATTCCTCTTTTCCTGTTGAGATATCTTTCTACATTAAGTTCTCTTATCTTTTAGATTAAAATATTAGTATTTTTAATATTAAAATGGGCACTGTAGAATTTATTGTTTATATCTTCATGGTTCATTATTTTCATATCTTTATGTTCTGCCTTCCTCTACTTTTTTGTTTTATATTTATAGTTTCTAGCCAATATATTTCTGGATCTTTTAAAACTTCAGCCTGAGTGTCCTGGACTTTTGAACAGTAGACTTAACCCATGTAACTTCATGGTAATTACTCTTTGATCAGGGAATAGTTTTGCTATCTTGTCTTAAATTTTCTGTTCATTTTTTTCCTTCTTTCATACCTTCAATAGGATAGATCAATTTTACTTTCGCTGGTCTAAAATTTAGGCATTCTATTTTTACCTTCTGGCATTTTCCCTGACTTTAAGACTAATGCATATTTGGATCTTTCCTTAATGATTTCTGAGCTAACACAATTATGTTTGCTTACTCTCACTTCCTTCTCAGCTTCCAGCTCTCCGCATTGGCTGGTTTCATCAATAGCTCTTTCTAGTTCTCGATTTTTACAGTTGCACTTTTTGTTTATTCGTTTACAGTTACAAACTCTTCTAAGTGATTAACTGATACTCACCTCCCAGACACTTTACCATTCTCTTTGGTCCATTTCTCTCTTTATAGGATATTTTCTGTAACAGTTCTTTCAAAGAAGATCTTTGGTTGATAAATTGTAAGGACTTGTATATCGGAAAATATTATTTAAAATTTTTTTGCTCTTACATTAAATCGGTGATGATATAAAATTCTAGTTTGAAATGTTTTTTCTTCAAAATATGTGAATATTGTTCCTGTTGAGAAGGCTGTGGCTATTGTAATTGTTTCTTGTAAATAATCTATTTTTGTCTCTCAAAGCTTTTAGAGCTTTCTTTTTCCTTGACATTTTTACATTTCTCTGTAATGTTTCTATGTGTGGGAGAATTTCTTTCCTTTTACCTATTCTTTAGATATTCCTCTTATAAATCATTTGATTCAGAGGATTTTCATGTTCAAGGAAAATTTCAGGCAATATAGCTTCAAATATTTACTCCTTTCTCTATTGTTTTCTCTTCAACTAAGACTTCCATTCTATAGAAATTGATACCTTTGTTTATATTCTCCACATCTTTTAATTTTTCCTTTTTCTTTTCATTTCTTTATCTTTTCCTGAAACATTCTGGCAGAGATCCTAAAAAGTATTTCCAGAACACTCATTCTTTGATTGTATCTATGCCTATATTGAACAAATTCAGCTGTTTATTGCAAATACTGCATGCTTTGATTTATATCCAATATCTTCAAATGGTCTTTTTTCTATAGCTACTTGTTTTTGCCAAATGTTTTTGAGATCTCCCTTTATCTCTCTCTGAACCTCCATTACGTGCTTTATGAATATCGTTCTTTTGAGTCTTTTTATTCTACTTACTTTGGTATAGATTATCTAGTCTGTGTGTTTCTTTTTATTGCACTTATGCCCCTTTAATGCCATAAGAGTTCTTTCTCTATGACTATATGTTCCCTTTGACTAACTTGACTGAGACCTAAGACAGAGTGGCAAAAGCCCAGTCCCCATCTCCAAGTAAGTTTTAGAGAGTTGGGGATAGAGGTAAGATAAAGAACCTTGGTGTTGTGCTATGAATTCAATTACCACCCTCATTATATAATCATATTCCTTGGATACTTCATTTTCTAAAGCCTCATTCATCTTTTAAATACCATGGCCTTACTCTGAACACATTTACTTTTGCCCATTCATATATGTGTTTTTAAAATGCAGATGCCAAAAACTATGACAGGTGGGGCACTTCGGTGGCTTAATTGGTTGAGTGTCCGACTCTTGGTTTCAGTTCAGGTCATGATCTCATGGGTTCTGGGATTGAGTTCCAGGTCGAGCTCTGTGCTCAGTGAGCAGTCTGCTGGAGAATTCCCTTTCTGCCCCTCCCCCCACTCATGTGCTCTCTCCCTCTCTCAAATAAATAAATAAATCTTAAAAAAAAAAAAAAAAGACATGGTATGAAGGGCCAGTGATTTTTTGCCCTACTTTCTAACCAATAAGATAGTCTGCTACAGTTTCGTGGATGCTGGCAGAAAACACAAGACTCCTGTATTAAACACAAAGGTCAATTCAATACCCACAGCAATAGCAGTAGCCAGGGTATTAGCATTTCCTTATGGTGATTCCTCATACCCCAGCTCCCACAGGTGGCATCATGAGGCTAGGTGACACTTGCACATGTGTGGATTGTATACAGGAAATTAACCCTAAGCCAGGGCAACTCTTGTCTTTTATGATGACATGCAAGCAAACCTGCCCAACTTTTGTCCTGGAGGGAGAGATTAGTGATGTACTCTCTATGTCCCAAGCCTGCTTACTATACAAATAGCATTGGAAGGATAATTCAGAACAAAAGGCTGTCAAGGCATGCAGAAACACAGTTATTTCTGAACATGGGTGGGTAAACTATCTTAATAATCAATTCAGAGAATTTCCCAAATGGATCCTCAATGTACATTTAGTTGCTATGAATCATTTAAGCCTTTAAAGTGTGTTCTACGTTGTAGCTGAGAATTGAAATTTGATTTCTTTATTTTTAATTAAAATAATAATGTTTTGCAGTCATCTTGCTCCATGAAAATATGCACACTTTCAAAGCCACAACTCACATGAAGGTGGAAAGTTTTTGGTTTTGCTCGGAATTCTTAACTAGGTCACCATCCTCCTCAAAAACATACCATATGCCTATAGAGTAAAACTCTGACAAACTTAGTCATTGCTTAAAAAGCCAGAGATGAACGAAATCTGAATCGTTTCAAAGAGGATTTTGCTTTTCAAAAAGTGCAAAAACACAAATGTACCTCAGAGGGAAGCTCTCAAATTAGAATCCTGATGTCAAAACATTAGAGATGTCAGAAGATATCCCCTGACAGGATTTTAGGTGAACCTACTCTCGTGAGTATGCTCCTGAGGTCAGACTACTCCCTGTGGAACAAGGAGTGAGGGTCACACAAAGAGAAGCATTGTCGGTCTCAGTCGAGTGGCAGGCGTCTGGTGTCTCAAATGTGAGAGTGGGTCACGTGCACACTCTCATATGGCCTACAGATTGGTTTTCCGACTATATTCTAATGGCTGACTTTTTTTTATATGTATGAAATAATAAGATGTTTATTTTAAAATGATTTGTTAGGAATATCTTTATTCCTTAAACAAAGGACCTCATCCATGTGCTTTGGAAGAGTGGTTGAATTTTAAGGGCATGAACTTTACATTGAAAACTCATCTGTCTATTTTTCTAAGTACAAATCCTGGGAAATCAGAGGAACTTAAATAAATTCACCCTGCAGTTCAGATAATACATAAGCCAAATCAGTATGTGTATGTGTGTGCATGCACACTGATAAGGGAAATTTAAATGGATTCTTTCCCTCATTATTTTGGCATCCAAGGAAGAACCCCAAAGGGAGTTTCTTTGCTAGAAAATTGATACTGGAAGAGCAATTTTTCTCATGTTTCAGATAATACCTTTAAACCCACTTTAAGCCTTAAAGTAATATAACTACTAGGAAAGAGTAACTTTATTCCTGTTTCTTGTCACGGTCTGACAGCCAGTAGCACATATGTCTTAGTTTTAACTTTGTTTATACTGATTAAAAAAAATGAAGGTGGTGAATATTTTAAAACCAAGAAGTCTTTTTCTTCCCACAACTAGTTAGATTGAAGTAGTTTTGAATTATGACTGTCCTTTTTATTTCTTTACTATATTCAAGAAAATTAACATTTTGACACAAATGTGATAAGGTAATTTGCAAATTCAAACTAATGTTAATTGTTGCTTTTAAAAATTAAAAAGTAGTGTTAGGCTGAGGTGACTATTTTAACATATTTAAGCAACTTTCTTTCCCCTCAAACCCTCCCATACCAATCTAAAGAAACAGTGCATTACAACTGACAGCCAAGGAAGATGGCCACCATTTCCATAATCCCTAAAGCTAGAAGCTTGAAGCTAGAAATAATGCAGCAGAGATCAAACTAAAGACTCCACAGATCAGCTTCAACTCGGCTCCCTAGGTAGTATTACATTGTCCCATTTATATGCCCAAAATGTTTAAAGGGAGCACAAGATGTGCAATATTCTAACAGCATACCATTTAGGATTACTTTTTGCTACTGGAGATCAAAAGTAACGGTACCGATGGTTCTTGGGGACTCAAGGTTTATAGGATATAAGAGTTAACCCTGGTGTGGTATGAAGTTAATTACTCAAACAGCAAAAAGCACCAATGGGAAGAATCCATGACACAGCTAACTTTGCTGACAGGGATAAAGAAATGTGGGTCATGGCTTTAGGGTATCAACAAACAAAAAGAAGCTAGACTAGTAGAGGAAAAAGCTATATAGAAATACAGTATTCACCTAACAAAGTACACAAATGTCCAATCACTATGTTGTATACCAGAAACTAATATAATATTGTATATCAATTATACCTCAATAAAAAAAAGAAATACATTTAAAAAAGAAGCTAGAAATCAAATGAAGAGATTCATCTCCTAGATTATCTGTGACTCCAGCTTTCTCCCAAATTCTAAGACTCTTGGTTCATTGAATATACTATAGAAATTTTCTTCTGTAAGACCTTCCTTTTCAGATGTGAAAAGAGGATTCTTAACAGTAATTAAGTGAAGAGTGAAGGAATCTAATGAGAACTTACCAATTCTCTTTCAGAGAAACTGTCAGCTCTGAATAGAAATCTGCAAAACATTAACTTAAAAGTAAAAATGTTCCAGATCATAAATAGGAAAGCCTAAAATACACAGGAGGAAGATTTTCTATTAATGAACTGAGAAGATACTCTATAAGAGATAGGTAAAATTCAGACATTTGCTTTGCACTCTCAACATTCAGAAATAAGGTGTTTATGAAACAAGAGATTAAAAAGAATATGAAAAGATAACATGGTGAAATTTAAATGGAGCTTGAAAAGAGAAAGGAAAATTAAAATGCACGTTAAACAAGATTAGGTCATTATGCAGAGAACAATCTTAGTTCTACATATTAGCAACAAAAAATAGAAACAAAATAACCAAAACACTCACTTAAGATAACATTAAAGACATAAAGTACTTAGAAATAAATTTAGCAAAAGTTTAAGAGTCTGCTCTAAATGCTAAACATACATTTCTGAGAGATAATAAAGAGAACTCAAATAAATAGAAAGACACATTATGATCAATCTTATTAAGATGTCAATATAGTTTTAATGCAATCCCAGTGAAAATCCCAATAGGCTTGTTTATAGAAATTTGACAAGCTATTTCTAAAATTTGTATGGAAACACAGTTGTCCCAAATAGCCAAAAAATAATATTGTAAAAGAAGAACAAATGGGAAGACTCACAGTATCTAATATTTACAAGCTATAGTGAGAAACACAGTGTGGTACTAGGATAAAAATGGGAAAATAAATCAACAGAAAACAATTGAGAATTTAGAAATGGACCTTCGTGAATATAGTCTGAAAGGCAAGTTTTTAAATGAATTACGCTTGATAAAAATGAAGTTGGATTCTTCCTTTCTATTATGTAAAAATAAATTTAAAAATAATTGCAAAAGCTAAAACTACAAAACTTCTAGATGAAAACATAAAATAATACACTCATGACATTGGGAAAAACAGAGATTTCTTGGTGAGAACATGGAACACGACGATCACTAAAAGTGATAAATCGAGCATCATCAAAATTAAAAAGTTCTGCTTATCAAAAGTTACCTTTAAAATTAAAAAGCAAAAGTAGCATCTATATATACACAAAGATATATGTCAGAAGAATATCTAAAGAACTTTAATAACTTAATAGTAAAAACATAACCCCAAAATGGGGAAAACTTAGACATTTTTCTTTTCTTTTTAAAAAAGATTTATAAATTTATTTTGGCAGGGGAGGGGCAGAGGGAGAGAGATTGAATCCTCAAGCCGACTTCCCACTGAGCACAGAGCACAGGGCTCCATCCCAGAACCCTGAGATCATGACCTGAGCCAAAATCAAGAGTTGGATGCTCAACCAACTCAGCCATCCAGGTGCTCCAGATATTTTTCAAAAGAAGGTACACTGATGAGAATAAGAACATGAAAACATGGTAAATATAATTAGGTGATGTTACAATTTTTGGTTCAACCAGAGAACATGATTTTTTAAAACTTGTGATGAAGATAGCCTGTTATTTTGCCTATTCCAATGTTCATCTTTCCTTTTTAAAGTTTTAATTTTTCTTCTGTTACTATTTTCTTTCTGTTTAGAGAAGTTCCTTTAGCCATTCTTTAAGGGTAATTTTGCTACCAGCAATATTCTCTTACTTTCCTTCAATTGAGAATGTCTATTTCTCCCTTATCCCTAAAGTATATTTTGACTGATACAAGTTGAACTTGACAATTCTTTACTTCCATCTCTTGAAAAATGTCACTTTCTTCTGACATCCATGGTTTTCAGATAGGAAACCATCATGTAAGTTGGTGTTCTTCTGTAAATAATGCAGCATCTCTCTCAGGATGCTTTTTTCAAGATTTTTGTCTTTGTCTTTAGTTTTCAGAAGTTGAATTATGATGTATCTTGGTATGGATTTCTTTGAGTTTATACTGTTTGGGATTTGCTCATATTCTGTTTTTTGTAAGTTGTTTATTATTATTATTATTATTTTGCCAAATGTGGAATGTTTTCAACCATTATTTCTTCAAATACTTTTTCATTCTCTCCACCTCTCTCTCTCTCTCTCTCTCTCTCCCTCCCTCTGATTCTTCCTTCTGGGACCGCATACATACTACTACTTTGTTATCATTGCACAGGTTTATCCTGAGACTCTGTTCACTCTTTTTCCCCCCCGATCTATTTTTTCTCTCTGTTGTTCAGATGAGATAAATTCTATTGATCTGTCTTCATGTTTACCAATTCTATCCTCTGTCATCTCCACTCTATTACTGAACCCATCCAGCAAGCTTTTTATTTCAATTACTGTATTTTTCACTTTTATCATTTTTGCTTGATCTCTTTTGACTACTATTTCTTGGCTGAGGTTTTCTATTTCTTTTTTCATTTGATTCAAAGGAATTTATAATTGCTATTGGACCATCTTTATGGTGGCTGCTTTAAAATCCTTGTCAGATAATTCCAGTA
Source organism: Ailuropoda melanoleuca (assembly GCF_002007445.2). Lineage (NCBI taxonomy): Eukaryota > Metazoa > Chordata > Mammalia > Carnivora > Ursidae > Ailuropoda > Ailuropoda melanoleuca. The sequence continues at coordinate 41,690,513 of NC_048226.1, forward strand.
TCTAATTCATCTTGGTGTTAGAGTCTGTTTATTGTACATCCAGGGTTTTTAGTTGTAAGAGGAAGGACCTGGGAGGAATGCAGCTACTTCATCTTGGCCAGAACCAGATATCTCATCATTACTGTTGAAATCGTAAAGTGGTAAAACCACTTTGGGAAAAAGCTGAATAGTTTCCCCTTAAATAACTTACCCTATGACTTTAACAATTAAACATATACCTACCATAACAATTCCTTTTCTAGGTATAGGCCCCAAAGAAATAAATTGTATGTTCCTTATTACTTATTCATAATCTTTATTATCATATATATATAAATTTAATTATTTTGTATATGTAATAGTCTCAAACTGGAAACAACCCAGATGTCCATTAAAAGAAGAATGAAACACCAACTTGTGGTGTATTCATTCAATGGAATACTACTTAGCAATTAAAAAAAAAAAGATCCAATTACTGAACATTCAATAGGATAGATGAATATCAAAATTATGTTAAGTGAAATAGACTAGATAAAAAAGAAACCATATTGTATGATTCTATTTACATGAATTTCAACAAGAGGCAAAACTAATTTATAGGGATAGAAAATCAAATGGGAGTGGAGGTAATGGTTGTTGGCCAGAGTGGCAAAAAAAATATTTTATTGGGTGATAAAAAATTTTGTGCTTTGATTGACGTGTTGGCTACAGACTAAATTGCCAACTTTTCAAATTATACTAAAAATTGGTGCATTTCACTGCATGTAAATTTCTGATTTAAAAAAATAAGGTGATAATGCACATGTTCTAAAATTTGTGCAAAAAAAGATCTCTGCATCCTCCTGATTAATAAATTATAATGCAGAAAAAGAAATAACAATATGAAAGAACTTAAGAAAACTAAAAAGTAGACCTACTGAATTGAAATTTGCATTGGAAGTAAAGGCAGAAAAATAGCATGGAAATTCAAATTATTGCATGGAAGTCACTGTTTAGAAGATTTGCACAAAATACAGAGGAAGGAAAAAAACTGAGCATGATTAAAGATGTCATATATGAAGTAGAAGTAAAGAAAATGTAACATGAAGAAGATGCCAGAAACAAATGGAAGCAGGGTAAGAATAAAATATCCAAGAGTAGTAAAAGAATTTGCAGACCTAGTGGGATCCCTGTGTACCATGCAACACTGAGTGTTTAAAAAGCCAGCATATGGACAAATTTAATAACACTTTTTAAATTTCAGGAATAAAGGATTTTAATTGACAAAGATAAAAATGCATATTTATTAGCAAATGATAACAAATCATTCTGTTAGAAAACATAAGTAAAAATTAAGTACAAACAAGTTCCAGATTAATGGAATGGAATACATAATGTAAATTTATATCAATAAAAGTGAATCTTTTTAATGACAACAATTTTTGTGGGTTTCAAAATTTGAAATTTCTCATAAAGTCCAGAATAAAAGTATTATATTTTTTCTGTAACTGTCAACCAATGTTGTATGAAGCATAACTGACAGAGAAAAACAAAATCATGATTATTAGGAATTAACTCAATTATCTATTGAGAAAAACTCAGAAAGCAGACTATTATAATTAATAAGTATTTGACAAAATGACTTGTATTTGGTATAGTATTTGGTAAATTTTTCTATGTCAGTATTATGAAGAAACATAGCTTTAATAACCTAGTGCAGGAGTTATGTTTTACTCTATTTCATATCCCAGTTCCTGGAATAATGTATTCAACAAATATTTGCTGTGTGGAGAAAATAGTCTCTAATATATCCTGACCAGCTATTAACAAAATCATAAATAAACAAAATATTTGTAGATAAAAGATGGGCCTTTTAGGGAGAGGTAACAGAATAAAAGATTTTACCGTTCACTAGCTAATTCTTTAATAATCAGAAGTTGGCTGTTTTTTAAGAACTTTAATATCATTTATTACCTCAGATTATAAACTTTTGAAGGAAACTAAATTGTATTTATTGGTATTTAGTTTGAATTTAGTGAGATTAATGTGATATAGTAAATCTGCAACTAAGTCAGCACAGGCAACCTGATATCCTTCCTCTTAATCTTTACAATTTGTTGGAAAAATGTTGTAATGGAAAAGCAATGGTCATGGAATTTTTTTGTAGGATGAAGAGGGGGGCAGTGTGGGAATTGGATAAAGGATGGCATAGTTGAGGATCATGCATCACATCTATTAAACTAAAAATGCTCTGGTACCACTGTGTTCAATTAAGATAGATTTTTTTTGGTTGGATTTTACTTGTTTCTTGTATATTTTGAAATGAAAGTAAGCCAGTGGAACTAAGATCTCCATGTATCTACCTTCAAAGCACTGCTGGCCAAAGGAGTAAAATTTTGCATAGTAGCAGCTCTCAGGAAATGTTCACACACACAGTACACATCTCCAGATGTTTACCATTTATAAGTATTTGAAAAAATGAAAACTACCATCTGTGGTTTCTTTTTTTCAATCAGAGTGTATCACCAACAGCTGAAGGTATTCCTAAGGTTTTATGGATCAAAAAAAGCAAAACAGGAAAGCTAATTTTTTTCTTCCCTTCTTCACTGATAGCAAGATTTATGTTTTGCTGTAATAAATATTCTTTATTATAATAAAATATTCAAGATTAATATTGTGGCTTACTGTATTAGTTTACTAGAATTGCCATAACAAAATATAGACTGGGTGGCTTAAGCAGTAGTTATGGAGGCTGAAAGTTCAAGGTCAAGATGCTATAGAGTTGGTTTCTTCTGAGTCCTCTCACCATGGTATGTAGTTGACCATCTTCTATCTGTGTCTTCATGTCCTATTTTTTCTGCCCATATCTTTGTAAAATTTCCTGTTCTTACAAGGATAACAGTCATATTGGATTAAGGCCTTCCCTATAGAGCTCCGTTTCACTTAATTACCTCTGTAAAGACTCTATTTCCAAAAATAGTCATGTTTCAAGGTACTGGAAGTTAGAACTTCAAGATAAGAATTTGGGCAGAGGGTGCACAATTTAGCCCGTAACACCGACTTACTTACATTGAGGCCTGAAAATGCAGATTTATTGGAAAGTTAGGAATCATTCTTGGTGCAGTGTAAATGAGTCACCAAGTCTGTTGAATACCAAAATGTGCAGAACTTTTGTTCTATTACTTCTCACTGAAAGTTTTTGGCATCAAAGAGAGACAATGAGTAGTGTCATTTGGAGGGTAGCACACTGAGGCTTGATCATGATTTGACAAAGTTTATGGCTAAGATACGTTCAAAAGGATATGGTTGAGATGTTCAGCAAGACTCTAATGAATATGAATTGTAACTTTAGAAGAATGAATATGAATTGTAAAGACTTTGGAAGTCTGGGTGTGGTCAGAATGGTCAGTGAAGTTCTAATGTGGAAGCAAACAGAACTTTCTGGCCAAGAAAACAGACAGATAGCAGCAAGCAATATAATACCTTTTTATTAATTTATTCATTCCCTCACTTATTCAACTAGCCTATTCTGTGCTAGGCAACGAAGTAGACATGGAGCACAGAAAGAACAATAAAACATGGCCTCCATACTCAAATTTCTCACTGTGAAAGAGAAAGACATACCAAGCAAAAATTATAATACCATATGGTAAAGAGAGGAGTATAATAGGAACATAGAGGAAAGTAAGCCAGACCACACTAGAGCTATGAGAACAGGGCTGAAAGAGCCTTAAATTATGATAGAATTCCTTTGGTGAAGAGTACGAATGATGAAAAGGTGGAGAGAGGACTGCGAAGCTCAGGGAGCTATATTAACAAAGGCACAGTGCTAAGAAACAGCATCGTATATGAAAGGAAATTAGAAGCAGCTATTCAGTGAAGCTAGATGATAATCAGAAGCAGGAAAATAAATTGAGAAGAGAGCAGGGCCTCTCCTCACACATCCAGGGCCTCCTATAACATTGAGAGAAGTTGAGATATGTTCTGTAGTCAGGGAAGTTCTGGGTATGACGTGAGTTGATGTGCATATTCTGTAGATCATGTGGCAGCTGTGTGGAAGATAAATCTGAGGGGACAGGGCAAGAAGTAAGGAGAAGAGTTGAAGGCTTTCGCAGTAGTCTAAGTGCTTTGACTCAAGGCATCGCTAGTAAGGATAGAGTGGAACAAGTGAATATAAGACACACTTGGGAAGTAAAACTAGCAGACCTTGATGGTAAGTTGAAAGATGGGGAGTGGGAGTTGAGGGTGGAAAAGGACTCAAGATGGATTCCTAATATCTGTGTTACAAATTCAGGTGCCCTTTAACTATATGGGGCTCAGCAAACTGGAGATGTTCTTAGGAGTTATTAGCATGTCTGTGATAGTTGAAACCATGGGAATTAAAGTTCTTTTCTAGGAGAGAACAGAGAGAAAGAAGAAGAGAAAACTAAGCATATAACTTGAGGAATCTCAAAAGGTAGGTCACAAAGGGAAGAATTCACAGAGAAGTACAAGGGAAACCAGAAATTGGCATGGTCACAGAAGCCAAGGGTGTGAAGAGTTTTAAGAAAAGTTGGTGATCACCGGTGTCTAACTAAGATGGAGACTAAGTAGGCTCATTGGGTTGGACATCTGGGAAATCACTGGCTTTCTTGAGAACAGTGGTGTGATGATACCAGCATCCAGATTGCAATAAATAGAAAAAATAATGATGGGTAAGAAAATGGAGAATATTCTCCTGGATAGTTTGAATGACTCTTTCAGGGAAAGTGTTAATTTCTTCTTGGACCACTAATATCCTTCTTCAGCTTTGGAGGTCTATAGACCTCAAGGGAGAAGCAGGCCAGATGAATACCAGTTATGGTCCAATCACTAGTTTCCTGAAAGGTGGAAAGTGATGAGATCAAACAACAAAACTAGGGAAGTGGAGCCAGATGGAGATAAAGAATGATGATGTAAAGAACGTGAACTAATGAACTAATCAACAGTATCCCCTATTTTACTGGGAATATATGCCATTTCCCAGATTCTCCCCAATGCAATAAGGAATAAAGAAGGGCTGAGAGGCTGAGCGTGGAAACAAGTACACGTGATCTACACATTAACTCAGGAAAAAGTACAAGAATATAGAATTGAAGACTAATTTCAAGCATGAGTTTCCAATGTCTGAATTCAGTATACTTATTTAATGTTTCATGTATGCACAGTATAGGAGTTTTTAATGAACAGAAATAGGTCTCAGCATAAATTTTTGCAGGAATTATTAATATGAATTTCAGATATTTTTAAGAGTTCTGGAAGAATGGATAAATGAGGGAAGGAGGTGGACAGGAAGATAGTAATTCATGAAACTAATTACATGGGGCAATGCATTGAAGAATGTTACTATTCGTGGCACTGCATGTACCAAGAGTTGGGTGTTGACACTTGTATGTAAACAGTGGTCATATTATTTATGTAGTGATTCTCTCTAATGAGGTACTGCCTAGAAGTTCTCCAAGTTATTTCTAGGGGATAATCAAATGCATGTTAGTGTTATAAATCTATATTAAGACCTCAGAAATATATGGGATTTTAATGTCTAATGTAATCATATTTGGACTTAGATCATTAAAAATAACTAGGCAAACTTTCATATAGTCTTGCCTTGATTCACATACTCAGCAAGTTCTCTTAGGTATCTCTACTGAGCTTTGGGAAACAACTGGCTATTAAGCCAGAGCTATAGGGAGAAAGTAGAATATTATTATTGTCCCTTTCTCAATTATTAACTTAGTTGAGTTAGTTTAACTTAGTTTGACTTATTAACTTAATCTGAGGACATCTGAAAACTGTAAGAAAAAGCTAAGTATTAAAAGTACCAAGTGAGGACATATTAGTGTGATATACGTTTTATTATGTATGCCAATGATGAATAAGAAATTGATTTGAAAAATTTGGATCAGTTTTATGGTAATGGTAAATCATTAGTTATGTCTTTAAGGGAGTGATTTATATGGAGAGACATCAGGGACATAGCATGAGCTAAGATGTGGAGATGGAAACAAATAGTAATGTTTAGGAAGAAATGAGGAAACTTATGAGCTTTTTACACGAAAGATAGAATCAACTACTTCTGTATTTGCTCTTGTTCTTAGTTGTCAGTTCAGTTCAGCTGCATTTATTTTGGTAAAAAGAAATTGAGGAACTCCTATGTCTAAGGTAAAGTACCTTGGGATCTCAGGAGGTCTCTTATAGGATTGTTAGCTGAGACTACAAGCAGTAGTTGCATTTTGTAAGTAAATACCTTTAAGCCTTTTGAATCAATTATAGTTTTAAACATAAAGTACTCATAGAAGTCTATACACAGCATTATTTTAAGTCAGATTGGAAGAAAAGCTCCTAATTGAATTTCTTAGTCTTTAAAATTAAATCAAAATCTTTTCCTCAGGGGCGCCTGGGTGGCACAGCGGTTAAGCGTCTGCCTCTGGCTCAGGGCATGATCCCGGCGTTGTGGGATCGAGCCCCACATCAGGCTCCTCCCCTATGAGCCTGCTTCTTCCTCTCCTACTCCCCATACTTGTGTTCCCTCTCTCGCTGGCTGTCTCTATCTCTGTCGAATAAATAAAAATAAAAAAATCTAAAAAAAAAATCTTTTCCTCAAGTTTTTCAAATTTTCATTTTGTGGTGACATGAATTTAAGTCAGTTATCAGCTAATTTATTGATATCTTCACTGTAGATTGCTATATTGCTTGGTACCCACTGTTTATAGATTTTGAGTCTGCTAACAATTTTGATTACAGAGAGAACACAAAAATGCATGTTAGTTTTGTCTCTGACTTCAACTGTCCATGTACTTACAGACAACAAACAGTAAGCAGAGGCAAGAGTAAAATTACCAACAAAGAAGTTTTGTACTTCAGTAGGTCAGAAGAGAAAAGCTTTGTTGTCAAATGACATTTGTTAAGTTTAATATTTGTTATATTTTCCTGGAAACGTTCAGAAAAGTCAAACTTGTGAAGGGCAGCTTTGGAAGTGAAATACGCTTGTCATTTGTACCTGTGGAATTAATATGAGGAATGATGGAATGTTCTTCCCCATAGCTTTAGGGAAATAGAATAATCATCTGGTAGCATTCCCTGCCATGTCTCCAGTTTGAATCCATTTTTATCATTTCTCGAACTAGTATGATGCAAGTACCATTTAGTGGTAGCAAGTACCACGGCTATCTATGTGCCAGACACTGTTTTGCTCTTCTCGTGTATTGACTCATTTAACCAACAATTCTGAGTTAGCCACTGCTTTTTCTCATTTTACTTATGGGGGAGCTGAGGCTCTGAGATGTTAAACAGTTGGCCCCAAATCACACAGCTAGTACCTAGTAGGAAGTATAATCAGAATTAGAATTTTAGTAGTCTGACTCGAGATAACACTGAACCACTAAACCATTTCACCTCTCCAGTGTTCTGAAATACTACAGAAATCGTATCATGCCCTAGCTCAATAAACCTTTTACTTGTCTGATCATTTCAACCTATATTGCCATTCAAGACCTTTCATAATAATTATCACTTTACTCATCCAATTTATTTCCCATAAGAACATTTTACTTATGTATACATTCAACAAACATTTATTAAATATATACCAAGAACTGTGCATGGTACTAGGGAAACAAAGATGAATATGCTATAGTTTCTGATTTTCAGGAACTTAAATATTCATGAGGACCACTGACAAATAATTAGTTATTATACTTTTTCTTTCTCTACTTCATTCCTTCTGCAAAGTTCTTTCTCTTTGTGTCTGGACCTTTTGCTAACATGGTTCTTCCTGTGAGTCTTATAGTTCTGTTTGAATTAGTAAGTCAACATCCACAATAAAATGCCCATGTTTAGAAAATCTAAAATTCCTGGCTACCTAATAAGATGTTGGCTACCCCACAATTGACTGACTTTGTTTCTAGCGCTATTTAATGCTTCATCCACTTGAATATGTATTAGTGGTTTTGCAAATGTGAAGTATGGTTATTTTTCATATGGGGAAAATTTTAAAAATTTATTATATCTTTCAGAAAGTTGTACCTGTGAGCATATACTGTACCTAATTATAAATGGGATAAAAATCACTGGTTGGATAATTGACTTTGAACCAGTGCATTTTGGGGAGACTGAAGGAAAGTAAGAATGGTGGATGTTATTGGAATTAAACTCAACAGTACAATGGGGAGAAAGCTGTAGGAATTCTTGTCACATGTCCTGAACTTTTCTTGTGAAGAAAAAGATTTTTTATGAGTGTTTCCATTTTTATGCCTTTTTAAATGCTGTTTTTTCATTTGGGCATCTACCCCTTCCTATTTATCAATTTAAAAATCAATCTTCAAAGCTTACTGTGATCTTGTAATCTGAATGTCTCAAACAGGTATTGATTTCTTAAAATAATTGTGAGGGATGTTTAAACTCACGTTCTCTTTATTTTTTTTAATAAAATAGCAGGAGTGATGATCAAAATTACACTCCTGAAGCAAATATCTAAGGTCCTTAATTCCACTATAAGGATGCGATTCATATACTTGTTAGATTTTTTAAAATTTCTTTTTCATTTCTTTATCTAGATATACTTCTTAACCTCTGCCAAAAGTTGAACATCTGTTACTTCATTTAAAAGTTCAAAATTTTATGGATGAAACTAAGGAATATAAAATCAGTTTGCAGCTTGGTGGCTTCCTATGAAGCTGGTAGCTGAATGGGCATGGTGGGAAGGGGCAAAAGATGATCCACATATGTGTCAGTTCTCGAGAACAGATGTATAAGTCAATGAATGAGCAGACAGATATTAAAAATTAGATAAGGATGCAAAGCAATACATTAAGTTGCAAACACCATGGGTAATGTGTCATTGAAGTTCAATGGAAATAAATTGTGACTGTGAGCTAAGGTTATGATAAAGACTGCATGAAGGAAGTAACACTTGAGCTGAACTGGAAGGAGAGGTTGTTTTTTTATTGCTAGAGAAACCATGAGAGGGCTTTGCAGATGAGACAACAATTTGAGTGAGGACACGTAGCCTATGATAAACAAGTCATGTGGGAAACAAGTTTTTCATGAAAAATAGGGATAATATTTTGCCATTGAATGAAATTTAAAAAAAAAAATTTTTAGAGAGAGCACGCACATGTGAGTGGGGGAGGGGTGGAGGGAGAGAGAGAATCTTAAGCAGGCTCCACGCTCAGCACAGAGCCCAACGTGGGGCTTGATCTCACAACCCTGAGACCATGACCTGAGCTGAAATCAAGAGTCAGATGCTTAACTGACAAGGCACCCAGTCACCCTCCAATTTAAAAATTTTTTAAATTATTTTTGAATTTTAAGTTATGTTTCCCTGCTGCCTTTGACCACAGTGAAGCTATCACCTCATGGAAAAAGAGGTACTGCCTAAAAGAAAGGTTTTTTCTGATTAGCTTTATCTTTCAAAGCTAACTTCCTTGAGGGTAAAGGGATGTAGTCATCTTAAAGCAAGACCTGTGGGGAGAGAGAGGCATTTTCTAAAGTCTAAAAGGTCTCTCTTTGCATCTTTAAAGCAAAGCCTCTCAGAAGTTTAATCATGGATCATATTCATAGTGAAAAATGAGATGTAGAGAAAGTACCCAGCTGACAGAGTGAAAGAGGAAATCTCGTACAATCCTGGAGAGTAGGAAAAGACAGAAAGACCAATTTAGGAGGTCAGAGACAAATGTCCTGGTTCACCTCTCAGGACAGAAATCCCAGTTGTGTAGGGTGTAGAAACATCCAGATGGATTAAGAATGGGTAGGAAGGTGACAGAATTTTTACTCAAAAACTTTAGACTGGTTGATGTAAAATCTGAAAGCTCTTGGTCTGTTCATTTCCATTCTATGTTTATGTAGCCCAGAGTGAAGAACAGAAAGGAGCAAAGAGGACTAGCAAGATGGCCTCAGAGGGCACTTCCAGTTCTCCCTGAGCTCTGGGTCAAAAGGAGGAGACCCAGCAGCTCCCACATGCCCGGTGAGGGACATGGAGGAAAGCTGAGAATTTAGAGTTAGGGGGCTGCCACAGTGAGGGCAGGGGGACCCCACTGCAGAGATGTGATGTCCTAGCCTACGCTGAGTCCAGGAAGAGGTTGGAGGTGGGACTCAGAGGATCCCAGAATGGAGGTGGAGCTGAATCAGTGGTGGAGGGATGATGGCCAGGCTCCTAACCATGCTGAGAACAAGCCATGCCCAGACCCCAGGCTGCATAATAAGCACAGGCTTCTCAGTGTCTAGCAAGGAACACAGAAGAGGGCATCAGGGTCCACACAACCAGTAGCTGCCTGCTAGCCATTGTCCTGACAACACACACTCTTCCCTTGATATCCAAGTGCCACCTTAGTTGGCAACGGAGAAAGGTAAAACTTGAGAAAAGAAAAAAAAAAGAGTCCTTTTTGGGAATTTGAACCTAAATTTGACTGTATCTAAGCTAAAAAGAGACTACACTTATTGAAGAAGAAAGTTTAACCCAGAGGAGATTGCCTTTAAAAGGCAAATTTAAGGGTTTATTGTCATTATTTGTTTAGTTTTGCTTTACTTTCCCCTATGCAAAAGGATGGATCACTTATAGATCACTTATAAAAAATAAGAATGCTACATTTTTACCCATCTGACTTGTAACTAGTTCTGGAGCAGTCTGCATGTGTTTTGGAGGCTGTGAATAAACCAAACCTCCTGGAGTGGAGTGTTTGTGTTAGGAAATAGTGATCCATAGACTTAGAAATATATAAATATTTGTCTAAATGTGGAAACACCAATACATTGAAGCTGGATCTGGAAATATATTCAATGTGTTTTATATAAAAAAGTGCTTTAATTTCAAAAGTTCCAGAAGATGAAACACAGAAGAAATGTTGGATGAGTTTTCCTCTGGCTCTGGCTTTATCTAAGCTATGGCAATAGTCCATCCTGGAGATTCTGAGCTAGGACAGTGTGGAACATAATGGGTCATGTGATGCTTTAGTCCTCCAGCAGTGTGCGTGTGTGTGTCTGTGCATAAGTGTGCATTTGTATGTGAATGTATATATGAGCGTGGGTGTCTGCGTCTGTATGAGTATGGGTATATATGTATGTCTGTATGCATGTATGTGTGTGTGTGTATCTGTCTGCATATATATTTGTGTACCTTCTATGAAAAGCTGCTAAAGGCTGATCCCATTTTTTTGTCAAAATGTAGTCATGAAAACCACATATTGGATCTAAGACACACAAAGTAGATCATATTTTTCCTATCCAAATGATGTTATAATTTTGGTTTAAATTTAAGATATGGCATCAAATCATACCTATAATAAGCACTACAACTACAAAGGGAAAATTCAGTTACTACAAAATTTTATAATAATTTAAAATAACAAAATTGCACCATGATAGTATTAACCATGGATGAAATTATTATATAAAATAATTATAGGTGGAACTCCAATACGCTATAAACTGTAGGTAAAATATTCTACACACAACTTAGCTGTATGTATCATAAATTTGACCAAATGTTTAATTATGATAACTATTCATCTTTAATTCATAATTTTACTTGCCATTTTGAAACTGGGAAAACACTTTAAGGAATCATTTGAATGACCACATGTCTTAAAATAAGGTAGCTTAAAATTTTAATTGTTTGACTTTTTTATATTTTATAAGTTCAACTAATCTGCAAGTCAGGTCATTTAATATAAAACTACACACTAAAGTAATTCTTTCAGACTTCACTAAGAATTTTATTCTAAATAATTTGGAGTAAAGAAAAATTGCTTGAATGTTGCATTTGTTATCTATAGCTTTATAATACATTACCATACACTTACCATCTTAAAACAATACACATTTGTTATCTTACAATTTCTTTGGGTCAGGTATCTAGGTCCTGCTCAGCTAAGTCTTCCATTTTAGGGTTTCTTACAATGCTGTAATCAAGATGTCAGTCAGGGCTCCTGTCAGGGCTCTCTTCTGAAGCTCAACTGGGGAGAGAATTCATTGGCAGAATTCATTTCCTCAGGGGTTTCAAACTGAGGACCTTAGTTCCTGCCTAGGTATTGGCCAGAAGCCACCCTGTGTTCCTTGTTATGTGGGACTCCACAAGATGAAAGTCACGTTTTTTAAAAACCTAATCACACAAATGATACCCAATCCACTTGGCTGCATTCTACTATTTAGAAGAGAAGTCACTCTATTCAGCCATACTTGGAGGAGAGAAGGTTATTCAAGGGCATGAATAACTAGAAAGTAGGGATTATGGATCATCTTAGAGTCATCCTGACACAGATGTGTTCAGCATATTAACCTTTATGTAACTCTTCTTGTTTTCTTTCTCATGCACGGTGCTCATGAAGGGCAAAGAAATCAGTGTTGTGAGTGGAGAAGGGACCAGAATGTATGTGCTTTTTGCATAGTTCATATAGCAGAGTGGTAAGGTGATGTATGATACAGCCATAAGCTTGGGACTTTTGTAATACTAAAAGACATTGTAATAAATGATCATGACAGAAATTATTTCATAAGGATGATGAATCTCAAGGTGAAATCTTCATTTTATTAATCATGGTGTTGAGTGAGAATCCAAACTGAGAATGAATTCAGTTGTGCTCCTGAAGGACTGTGGATGAGGTTGTAGATAGGAAAGATGGGAGAATCAAAAAAGAAGGGCTGCAAAATCTGGAGCAGTCTTAGGGAGCAAAAACTGGTGAAATACCCAAAATGTTTAATGGTGTTCAAAATTCAATTTAGTCAAGACAGATAGTCAAGAGCGCCTGGGTGGCTCAGTCAGTTAAGCATCTGCCTTTGGCTCAGGTCATGATCCCAGGGTCCTGGGATTGAGTCTGGTGTTGGGCTCTCTGCTCAGCTGGGCATCTGCTTCTCCCTCTCTCTCTTGGCCATTCCCATACCCCTGGCTTGTGCTCTGTCTCTCTGTTCCTCTCAAATAAATAAATAAAATTTTTATTCCTTTAAAGCAAAAGATAAGACAGTCAAGAGATTATCTCTTCCATAGTCTTATGAAATTTTCAGGAAAAATAGCCATTAGTTATGTATCATTGGGAATGAGGGTGTATGATGAGATATGTTGGTGAGATTGATGTTGAGTAAAAGCAGAGTAGCACCAGCAGACTAAGTCATCTTTGTGTAACATAGAGTTAATCAGTAATGTAGTATGAATAGAGTATTGTGCTATGTGGTTGAGAAAACATCATCTCAGTGTTCAAATCCAGGCTGCACAACATATCAACTGTATGACCTGATCAAACTAAAGTCTAACTCAAATGTCAGAATCCATAGGCTTAACTTGGCCTACACTATTGTTTGGCCTATACTTTAAACTCCTAAAACTGCTTAATCTCCTGCCAATATTTGGTTTCCTTATCCTATCCATTTTATTCATATAAGATACCTGCCCATAATGTAGCTAAGGAGATAAAACAAGCCTTAGAGCAGGGGTTCTCAACCTCAGCACTATTGACATTTTGGATGTTATTGACATTCTTTGTTGTGAGAGGCTGGCCTCTATCCAGTGGATCCCAGTAGTATCCACCACCCACCCCCACAGTTGTGACAACAAAAAAAAATGTCTTCAGACATTTTCTGATGTTCCCTTGTAGGGAAGGGGAGGAATAAATTACCCATGATTGAGAACCATTGCCTTACAGGGCCATTGCGTGGGGCAAAATAAGGTGTAACATCTGAAAGCACTTGAAATAATCGACGATGAACAAATGATAGTTTTCCTCTAAATATTTGATATTGGAGAGTAGTATCATACATGGAATTAACTCGATACAAGTTTACTGAAACATAGATGGTAAATAATACTATGTTAATAATAATTTATATAAGCACTAATTTGGGAGATCATTTGTTGTAGGTGTTTATGTATATATATAAAAGCTGACCTCACCTCCAAAGTCAAACCAATCAAGCTTCAATTACTATCTCTTCCAGTTAATACTATGTGCCTTGGGGAAGTGCTTCACATTTTCTAAGGGACCTTATCCATAATATACCTTACTTATCAATGAAATGGAAAAACAATGGCATGGATATGATTCATTCATTCATTCATTATATACCTATTGAGCATGTATTATGTTCCAGGAACTGTATAGGAAATGTAAGACAGTCTCTACACTCCTGGAAATTTATTAATGGAGAATCAAATGATGAACAAATAAATATAAAATGTACTTACAGAATGTAACAAATGTTCTGGAGATAAGGAAGGATAAAAAGGATAAAGAATGATAGATGATGCTCTCTTGGATAGAATTGTCAAGGGATCTCCTATTAGAGGTCAATATTTGAGCAGAGCATTGTGGTCATATCTGGGGAAAGAGCACCCAAGTAGGGAGCAAGGGAAGTCCAGAGACCTGAAGACATTAACACATTTTTGGATTGCTCAAGAAACAGAAAGAGATGAGGGTTCTTATAGGAGTATATTGTATAGCCAATTTGTACATTTTTTGGTTTTTATCTTTTTTCTTATCTTGAAATATCCATTTTTAGTAAACTCGAAACATTTATATAATGTAAGATGTGAGATGAGTTCTTAGGTGATATCATGCCTCATGACATGTTATTAAAGAATAGTTCCATGGAGACAACTATCCAAGAAAATGGAACAAAGTTGAAAATAAAATGGTCTTGTAAAATTTCATATGGGGTAGCAGAGTTTTGTGGCTTGAAGTGTAAAGGATGAGAACAGCATGTGAATTCCAAGAAAGCAGCATAGAATGGAAAGAGAATTTACAGTGTGTCAGACAGGGTGGCAACATCTTGTGGCATGTGGCTCCCATCTCAGTGATGGGAAAGGTATGTCCTGTGCCTGCTTCTTGCCTGTGGCACACCACAAGGGAGAATGAGTTGGCAACCACAGCCAAAATACATCAGTAGCAATTTTAGTATATGGCCAGCCATGATCTTTTTTATTTTCCTAAAATTTGATTCTTTTAAAATTTATTCCAAAGCACTGAGTATAAAACAGAATTAAAGGGACTTTGGAGAGGACAGAAAGAGGGGTAGCTATGCTACTTAATGCTATTTTTGGATTAACCATGTTGGATTTAGAATTCCAACAAACATGATAAGCATGATGAAATACTTCTTTATCTAACTTTAAAAAAATTCTTAAATGTGCGTTTAGTTGGTTAAAATTTGCCTAATTGAAAATAGCACATGATGAGATGAAAAATCTCAATATCACTAGCACAAAGGCAAGAAAGGGACTGAAGCAAAGTACAAAGGATTTACAATGGAGGACTGTTGGAGCAAAAGAAGTCTACAATGTCAAGGATCTAGTGAAGGAAGAATATGATCAAAGCTGAAGACTTAAGCAAAAATAAAGTTAGAATATAAGAAAAGAAAGAGGAAATGAGGGTAGTGATGGAAGATGTCAAGACCTAAGACATGTAATACTTGAAATCCAAGAAAAAAAAGTAAACTAACAATGAATCCTGAGTTTAATCACAAATATCACAGTAATTTACTTTTGTGTGCTTGCACCATGCATATAAAGTAAACTGACTTCAGGTAGAGTCAACTCTACTAAAGATAAGTTTAGAGCATGGACACAGAAAATTTTACTGTTAGTCTTGGGACTGTAGCAATTAGTGAATAAATTTATCATATTCTCTCCGAAGGACTTATTTTGAGTTAGCAAATTATATAATCAATACAGAAACACTCATCAAAATGAGCCCAATTGGTAACTGTGGTCTGGATCAAAAATCAAAATATTGGGGCGCCTGGGTGGCACAGCGGTTAAGCATCTGCCTTCAGCTCAGGGCGTGATCCCGGCATTATGGGATCGAGCCCCACATCGGGCTCCTCCTCTATGAGCCTGCTTCTTCCTCTCCCACTCCCCCTGCTTGTGTTCCCTGTCTCGCTGGCTGTCTCTATCTGTGTTAAATAAATAAATAAAATATTTAAAAAAAATCAAAATATCAACAAACATGGTACAGAGTACAAACATTATTAGCTTTATGGTCAAAGTTAATTAGCAATCAACAAATTAATACAGTGCACATGGGGACTTTTCAACATAGGACCTTATTTATTTAACACAGAGACTGTAGGGTTAACAGTTAGTTTAAGAACCAAAAGAATAGGTGTTTGTATGTTGTATCACACCTAGAGGCTGAAATAATGTTTGCTCTAACATAATAGTGGCTAATACATCCAGCGGTCGTTCCATAACTAAAACCATTAGGATGAGAAATGTTTTCTCACTTTTGAGAGATATTAATTACATGAGTGCTTTAGCCAGAGACACATCCCAGGGAAATGAAAATGGAATAAATACACTTTTAAACAGTACTTAAAATGATAAGATTTTTGTGGTGATTTTTTATATTTGAAAAAATTACACCTTTTTACTCATCACCTTATGAAAATTAATAATTCACTTAATCCCAGTCTTTTAGATTAACCAACCTTTCCCTCTGACCTACCTAGATACCATCTTTGCCTGGCTTGTCTCAAATTCTGTTTTCCAGTTGTATTCCTAAACACCTCTACTCTTAAGCTCTTTGCTGATCTGTTTGAGCCTCCCTTTACGTCCCCCACATCTGGTCCCTGATGCTACTCGTCTGATACAGCTCTAGTTCTGTGTTGTCCATAATGTGTCCTCACTTCAGCTAGGGCTCTAACTGGGCTTTCACTTCTATCAGACCAGTGTGCTTATATGTAACCTGACATGAGTCCACATGCCTGGAATTTCAGTAAATTTTATGGAAGAGAATTGTTCACCATTTCGATTTATAAAACCTTCCAAGGGTGACAAAAATTTCGGGGAAAAGTCAATTCTTTTTGTTTTGTTTACACAA
Source organism: Ailuropoda melanoleuca (assembly GCF_002007445.2). Lineage (NCBI taxonomy): Eukaryota > Metazoa > Chordata > Mammalia > Carnivora > Ursidae > Ailuropoda > Ailuropoda melanoleuca. The sequence continues at coordinate 41,707,291 of NC_048226.1, forward strand.
TATAATCTCTTGATTTGTGCTGGGTGAAATTAAGAAAAATAAAGATATGCTGATGCAGAAACCAGACTTTGGGTAGTGTCTGGATTTGAATTTGCTAGAAGCGGTAGTATTTTCTTGCAGACTGGAAAGAGAAAACCACTCCCAGATGTCTTAATTTTTCTAACAGAAAAAAGCCTTCACAATTTACATCATGGTGGGTTCAATTAGCACAAGTCTTGTGATTCATTTGCAATCTAAGTGAACAAATTCTAGCCTAAATTTTTACAAATGTTTGTGGTCATGATGTGTTTGGCTCTTGAAGGTCAAAGAAATTAAACAGGAACTGGTAGCTAGCAAAGATATCTCAGGAAGTTTCTTGCTCCTTTCAGTTAATAGTAGAAGATACAGAATATATGTAAACTTAAATTTCTGTAAACATTTTCCCTAACTTACTGGTCTAATCACTTTCTTTGTTTATTGATCTCATGTGGTCAAGGAAAGTAAATATTCTGTAACCTGCTCTCTCTTATGTTATTAAAGAGGGAATCCAGCACAGCATTTAAATTCCACCATTTTTTTTCAAATGCAATTCTAAGTTAAAATTTTTTAAACTAAGGTCATTCTAAAAAATTACAGCCTATAATTTCTGATATCTACCACTTTGTTCTTAATACTTACAAATTCGTTTAAGTTGTGCTATTCTGATGCACTGAGAAAGAATGCTGAACTCATATTTCAGGCATGATTTTAGAAAGAGAACCAATGCATGGCCTTAACATTTTTCCTGTACCTTTCAACCAGAATTTGTCCCAGCCAAGTGAATTATGTTTTGCTCTCCATTTTTTCTTTCCTTCTTATAAGGAAATATAGCTGTTTCACATTAAAAAAAAAAAAGTTTTCATAAATATTTTTATTTAAACTTGTCTAATTTCTTATGTATTTTCTTAACATTTGTTTTATTTTTAATAATTCACTCAGAATATATAACATCTGCTTAAAATATTTGACCAAATCAGCACTATCAACGTAAATCAACAAACCAGTTGCAATATAGGAAAAAACTGCCATATAATTCTTATGTAACCCTTCACTGCATCACTGTGAAAGGACTTATGTTTGGAAAGCTTTTAATTTTTGTTATAAAGTTCCCAGAAACAGATGTGAAAATTCACTCATATCCCACATTGTCTAGTTCAAGCAGCTGTAAATTATTTCATGGATTACACTTGAATGAAATGAAAGTCCTGAGATTATTTCATCTAGGCAGCTGTTATTTCCTTAAATTAAATCAAAACAATTCTTTGCTTGATTAATTCTTGGTTATTTAGATTGTATAAAGATAAAGTGTTCACAGTCTTTAGTCATAAATTAGTTCATTTTTCTCAGTAGTGTCCCTGTGAGTCAAAGGACGCAACACAATTTTATAGGCTACATTTAAAATAAATAACTGCTTGTGCTTTCTCTACTATGAAAAAAATAAATTTGGCACTCTCTTTTTAAATATGATATTAATATAATGTATCATTTCACCTGTAGAGAAAGTTAACATAAGAATTGACCCTGCTTGATATTAACTGCTAGGCTGATAATTATCAGCTTTTCTCCCCCTTGTGTCTATGGCTTCACTCCACACTCCCTCTCTAGCCCTAGACTTGTCCTTCTGTTTACCAAACATCCAGTTGGATATCTTGAAGACAGCTCCGTCTCAGCCTGTGCCAAACCAAAGGTATTCTCTCTTCCTATATTCCCCAAAAAGGTAATGTAGAGAAACCTGCTAGGATTTCACATTCAATCACGAACCCTGCTGAATCTGCCTCTGAAATGACCTTCTAACACATTTCTCTCACTTCTTACTATGACTTCCTTGCTCCATGCCCTCGGAAGCTTATACAGTCACTCTGATAGACACTCCTTCCTGCCTCATCTCCGTTTTCAGTTTTTACTTTTCCTAAGGGCTGTAGGCAAGTGCAACAAATGTATTCAGAAACCCATTTTCGAAAAGCCAATTCCACATAAAAGATCAGTTTGTCAAATAACTAACCGAATTTATCAGATTATACTGAAGTCTTCCACTGAGACTGGTGTCTCGTAAGTGCTTTTAGTAAAGTCTCACAGGAACTCAGGGCTATCCTTTAAAAAAAAAGTACTGTAGTCAACAAATATCAATGAATACCCTGTTCTGGGCACACTTCTAAAACACTGAGATTAAGACAGGAAACAAGAAATACTTAATTCCTATCTTGAGGTTATCAGAAAAGAAACAATTTTTAAAAACTAAATGAGGAGCGCCTGGGTGGTACAGCGGTTAAGCGTCTGCCTTTGGCTCAGGGCGTGATCCCGGCGTTATGGGATCGAGCCCCACATCAGGCTCCTCCGCTGTGAGCCTGCTTCTTCCTCTCCCACTCCCCCTGCTTGTGTTCCCTCTCTCGCTGGCTGTCTCTATCTCTGTCGAATAAATAAATAAAAATCTTTAAAAAAATAAAAATAAAAAATAAATAAAAACTAAATGAATTGCCGGGGTGTATGTATGTTGTCTTTTGTGTATAAATGTGTATGTATATGTGTGTGTGTACATATATTCAGGTACATATATATACTCATATAGTGATAAGGGCTGTAAGAAAAAAATAAAACCAGATAGCAGGGTAGCAAGTACTGAAAGTAAATAATCTTTTGAAAAGAGTCAGTGAATATGATTATGTTATTCACAGAAATATTATTCTTGCATATATTCAGTGACTGTGTTCTTATTGCATCAATTTAAGGCATGTTAATTTAGTCTAAAGCTATAAGATACAGCATAGTTTCATTTATTTAAAAATATAATTATTAATTATTCATGAAGTATATGTTCTAGAATAGCACTGTCCAATAGAAATACAATGTGAGCACAAATTGGAGCCAATATGTAATTTTCAACTTTCCAGAAGTTACATTAAAAGAAGGAAAAATAGGTAAAATTTATTTTCATAATAAAGTTTATTTAATCCAGTATACCCAAACTATTATTATTTCAACATGTAGTCAATATAAAAGTTATCAATTAGGTATTTTATATTATTTTCTTTGTATAAGTCTTTTAAGCGCTATGTTTACTTTACTCTTAACAGCATATCGTAATTCAAGCTAGCCATTTTAAGTGCTCCATGGCAACATACGGCTAATGACTAATGAATTGGATGGTATAGTTCTAAATATAGAGATTATATTAACTATATCAAATATATTCTTGATATTTAGTTGCATGTACAGTTGTATATTCTTATGTAAGAACATATTAATGAGAAATGCATTTATAGTTATGAGTAATATATTTATAAACTTATTCACTAAATATGATAGTTGAATGTATTCATTTCAGTGAAGAGTATTTTATCAAAATTATATATTGTATTACATATAATATATCTCTCTGTATTATAGAGATTATAACACTATGTTCAAAAAGAATATTTCTAAAAATTTTGTATAACTTGAGAAAATTGTTTTTTTTTTAAATAAATACACCTGCGGTTATCTTTTTTAAATATAGATTTGATCACTTTATCACCTTTCCTTATCTGAGGCTGAGCTCTTTTCCAGTGTTGCATCCTGATATCCCTATATATTTTAGGTTATAGTCAAATAGCTGAGTAACATTCCCCAAAATATTATGTACTTTTAAATCTGTGTGCATTTTCATGTTCTTCCGTCCTTCCAAAAAGTCCTTTGCCACCTGTTCTGGCCTATATTCTTTTACTCACATCTTACTTAATGTATCCAGCTTTCTAATAATTCCTTTATCATTCAGATTTCAGTTTGAGAACTGAAAATATTCTACATAATTAAAAAATAGTGCCAAGTGCTAATAGACAATATCTAGGAGTTTTGTCTTTTTTTTTAAACCTCAGTTTGTTGCTTTCTCATTTGTTTTCCATAACATTTTAAACATTTGTATGTTTTGTTTCTGGGATAGGGCTAATCACATTCTATTACAGTTACCTACCTTCTTAAGTAGACATTAACATCCACTAGATAGTTAGATTTCAAAGTATCAAAATAGAGCAAGAATATTTTTTAAAATTCCCATCAGATTATTTTTACATAATATTTCTCTACTGCTGTTGTTGTAAGAATCATGAGATTCTCTGATGAAAAATGTATTCCTGATTGCTTTAAAGAAATTCTAGTTGCCTAGAGTCTCTCCTTAATAGACTGAATTTGTATCTACTTACCACAAAGATAGTATATGGTATATCGACTTTATCTACAACACTGGGCTGCCTATCATGGGGAATGTCTTGGAGAATATTTTGTTTAGAAAAAAGGCTGAGAGGGAAGAAAATGAAGGATGGAAGGAAGGAAGGGAGGAAAGGAGGAAGAAGGGGAAGGAAGGACAAAAGAGAAAGAGGGAGGGAGAAAAAGAGTGAGCAATGGAGAGAAGAAGGAGGGAAGGAAGAAAAGAAGAAGGAAACGTTGATACCAGTGATGTTCCCAGATTCCAAGTTTTCTATATTTAGAAAATGTGCTCGGCATTTCTTCCCTTGACTTATCCGGTATTGAAAATTCCTTGGACAGAATCCTTCTCAATGCTTTAATTTGTTTTTCTCTTTCTCTTTCAATTTATGTAAACTTTCCAAAATTTTTAAAGTTTAGGCGTTTCTGTTTCCTTCTTTTGATTTATTTAATCCTAGACACCTGCTCCCTATAATAAAGTTGTTAAGGAAATGGAGCTATGGAGACCTAGATTTGTATTTTTTTTTTCCCTTTGAAAACTAAACATAGATTATTAGTATTCTTCCATGACTAAACAGGATGCAGGAATTTTTATAGTTGTATCACCCTTTAGAGCTTGGCAAGTATTCCGTAGTTTTCAGGAGCTTATTGACCTTCTGTGCAGAACTAATATTGGTAAGGAATGAAAGAATGAGTGTTTCTCAGAGTAAGCCTTCTCCCACGATTTCAAGAGCCAATTGCACTACCATCATCACAGCTGCACAGGACACTTCACAACCACCACAGCTGCTGAGGTACTTAGCTTACAGCACCCTAAAGTCTCCAATGAACCAGCAAGCAAATTCTAGCAGGCTTCTCATTCTAAGGTTCTCTTTTTCTCCCACACTGTGATAGTTATTCTGAGCTAGAAAAAAAGATGATACCCAGATGGGGATAGGGTGGTTTGGCTATCTTCAAAAGGCCTTATGAAATACCCCTTAATTTGCAAGTAGAAAGAAAATTCTGGCAAGGAGATTCTACTGTTTGTTGGGGGAGGGGATGGGATGGATGGATGGCTTGAGGCATGTTTCGATTGGAAGTTCTTGGCATGGGGAACCTGGAGGCAAACTAACTAGAAGCAGACTGCCTTGTGCACTTGGTTTGGAGAGGATATATGACTTTTTCTGAATGGTTCTGAGTTGGAAATGGAGAAAAGGAGGAAACCTGGCCTTTATGAACCAAGTCCTGAATATTTTGGGGCTAACTGCTCTGAGGCTTCACTGGTTGATTCCAGCAGAGGTTGTGGATAGTGTTCTAATGTCTATATGATCTTTCTGCTGTCTGTTTGTATGTTCAGTCTCTAAGTCCCCTCTTTTAGTCATTCTTTCCTTTCAGGAAGTTGGCCGAAAGATCCACATCTTCAGTGCTTGGTGATTGTTCACTTGTCTCCATAATCAATTGTATCACAAGGGCTTCTTAATCTTTTTGATGTTGTATCATCATGGTGATCATCTGTTAAGAAAGTGGCTGACAGAAGCATTTAGAACTTGCACTAAGTATTAAGTATTAACCTGATAGAGTTAAATGGACGGTATCATGACCACTGTGACATAAACAAGAATAATTAAAAGTCCATTTAAGATGCTTCAGAACCAGAAGCCTGAATGTCCAACCAAGGCCAAGAGAACAATCCCACAGGTCATAAAGATCAATCTTACAGAGCCAAATAGCTTTTTTCCTTAAGATGATATATAGCCTTCTCTAACTTATGTGTTTCATTGAGCCAAGTACAGCAAGAAGTATCAGCAGTGGCACAGATACCATCATGACTAGTGAACAAGAAATCTAAATTGTCTATTACTACTCTTGCCAAGGAATTGAGACTGATTTATATTCCATCTAGATTATAAGTGGTATAATTTTATAACTTCTGCCAAAGTTAAAATGTCTTACAGTCTTTTGTTTGCATGATTCTTATTATTGGAAACACTGCTTTGATTGTTTGTATAAATTCTGAATTGGTAATCTCTAGGTAATGTGCTTGAATAATCAAGGGTAGCATCATTTGGGGGCTTGTTTCTCAATTATAATTTCCAGATTTGATGATTTATAGATTTAGGGTGTCTGTTACAGATAATTTTGTAATACTGTTCTTAAAGTGCATGAGATATTAGTGACACAAGCAAGACTAGTTATCCCAGCTGTAAAGGAAATAGTATATGGTAGGAGCACATGGATATCCAGGGAAAAGAGAATTACGCATGACATGAAGTTAGAACAAAGGCTTTACATTGGCTGGCTTACATATTTGTATTGTATTTCTTTTAGTCCAGATGACAAATAATTGGCCCATCAACTTAGAAACGTCCCTCTCTTTTTCTGTTAGAAAGGGACGCTAGCAGAGTCAGAAATTGATCTGTTTAAGGTCATTTGTCCCTGTAGGTACAAGTGAAAACACCATTGGTTACAATTCCCTTTGATCTCATTTCCCATAGATTGGAATTTCCCTTAGATTTTCATCATTAGGGTCTAGTGAGGAATAGTATATCTAGCAATCAGGTAGCTTGAAGGCTATTGCTGGGATAATCTGAGATGGGTGTTACAATGATTATGCTCTGATCTAATTTTAGTTAGAGGGAAATAAAAGAAAAAGGGCCATTATGCATGGGCATAGACACCAGGGGTCTCTAGAAAATGAGGAATGATTGTAAGTAAGCAGATAAAAACAAAATAGGAATTAGGCAGAGGTTTTGATCCAGCATCATGTGAAGGAGCTGTCCACCATCTTGAGTGGATTATTGTAGAGTTGAGTCTTAGGTCATCTGTCTACTGGGAAGATCAGTTGCTTCTAGAGAATCTCTGAGAATCTTCAGCTGAGTTCCCCTTTTAGGTCAGGCTTCCAATTTGGTTGATTCTGGATTGCTTCTTTAGTTGTGAAATGTGAACTCAAGGATTTATTCTAAGGAATTTTAATTCTGTATCTATTGTTAACAATAGCTGATAGAATCCCTTCCAATGAGCCTCAAGAGCAGTTTTTCCCTAATATATCTTCCAAAAGATGAAACCTCATAGTTGAATATCATGAAGAGGCCTTTTAAAAAGACTATTTGAATGTACACTTAACCTGTAATATTTTGTGATGTCTGTGCGCATGAGTATAGTATCCTAGGTAAAATCCTTAAACATGTGGGCCTTGAAGTTGCCAGCTCACAGCAAAGCAAACAACGTGTCCCTGAGGGAGCAGACCATACTGCTTTAAGGGAGGGTAGGAGTCCCTTTGACCAAAAGAGCTCAAGGGTTTCTGAAAGCTTTGTTAGTTTTATTTCACAGACATCATTGATTCTTTCCACCTTTTCAGAAGTTTGTAATTGGTAAGAACAACATGGTTTCTGAATACTTACAGAGTTCTTTTATAGTATTTTTTGTGAAAGGTGTGCCTTGGTCACTTGATACAAAAGCTTATATTCCCAAGGTTAGAAACACAGGATTGAGCAGATTTTTAGCAACTGTAAAGACTGTAGCTTTTAGACAAAGAAATGTTTCAAGACATCTTGAAATTCTATAGACAGACAGTAATTAAAACAGAAATCTCATGGAAAGTGGAAGCCGTATAAAATCCATCAGAAGATTTTCAAAGGGTCCTTAAAGCTTTGGTTTCTGGCCATGTCCCACATTTATAGTTTTTCTAGGATTATGCTGGTGACAAGTTCATATGACTTAAAAAATACCTCAGCTGTCTTTTTAAAGTGTACCCAGCCATGTAAATTTAAGATAATGACCAATTTATCTGTACTATGATGAGTAGTTTCATGGAGAAATTTAGCTAATATACATTTGAAACCATATAGTGCCACCAAGCAGCTGTCTTGAGAGTACCAGAGATTATGTAAATGAAGCCAGAATCACATTTTTTCCATTTTATGTTTTTCAAAATGAGGGACTAAATGTTGATATTTTATAATGGTCTCTTTGAATTCCTTTAAGGATTTATCTTTTGAGTTTAGATAGGATCAAAACCTTGGTTAAAGCCATTTGTTTGGCAAAATGATCTGCTAGAGATAATTTCCTTTAGCTCCCATATTATTTATTTTTTCATGAGCCCCAAATTTTATAATTGCTACCTCCTTTTGAAGAAGGAATGCATGCAAAATCATCTTAAACATCTTGTCTGTTTTTAATGGGGGTTCCAACAGGGTTGATCCCTTTGTTTCCAAAGCATCCCAAACTCATATTATATATATATATTTTTTTTTAAAGTATGTGTATATATTTACTCTGTAGTCTTTTGTCTAGTTGACAAGCTCAAGTAAGTGCAATAATTCTGCCATTTAGACTAATTTCACCTCACGTACAGGGTTGTATTCCAAAATCAAGCTTAAATTGGTAATAGCATATTCTGCTCCAGTTTGAAGTTTTGAGGTATGATCTATCAACAAATAACATTAGGCCAGACTTTTCAATGGGAGTCCTCGAAAAAACTGAATGGGGTATAGTAAGTTCCCTTACTGAGCTAAGAAAATCATGAGGTTTTCTTCTAGTAGGGGCAGGAGAGCGGCATATCAAGGTGTTGCAGTGGTAAATAGTAATGAGAGGATGAGACACTAACAGAATCTCATACAGGCTAACTAGCGAGCTGAAAAGTGCTGTGTTCTCAGATAGCAGTCATGTCTGTGTTGTATGAGGACCACAGATCCATAAGATCAAGAGAGAAGGCTGTGTAACTAGTTCAGCAAAAGCATCAAGTTTCGAAGTGGTGGTTAGTGCTTTTAAAATAAAGGGAAGAAGATTTGCAACCAGGTAAATGTGGTGAGAATTTTATGACTCCCATGAAATTGAGTTAAAACTCGATGGGCTTGCACAGATTGCTCATATGCAAGTAGATGAAAAGATTTTAGTTGGTATTGCCTATGGAAGGAGTCTATTGACAAGTCTTCTTCAGGTAACAGAAAGCCTGTCTATGACTTAAACTAAAAGTTGTCACAATCTCAGGAAAATTTGACACTTGTTGGTTACAATATCCAGTTAAACCAGAAATACTCTTGATTGTTTTGTGAAGGGTCTAAGATGTTTGGATAGTCTGTGGTCTTATCAGGAGAGCGTGATTTCCCTCCATATATAGGTTATAACCTCAAATAATGGATCATGTTTTGGCATAATTGTAATTTATCTTTTGAAACTTTATGTCCCTCTTTTGCTAAGACTAAGAACAAATAAATGGAATCCATTTTAACAGAGTCCTTGTCCTCTGAATAAAGCAGGAGATCATGTATATGTTATATCAAGACTGAACTGCAGGGGAAACTTAGATCTTGAAGTCTTGATTGAGGACCTGGGAAAAATAGGAGGGGGATTCAGTGAACGTTGGGCATGGCTATCCAAATATATAGTCGTTCCCACATGAAAACAAAAAGGAAAGGTTAAGAGTGAAAACAGAGAAGGCTTCAGATGTGCTCTTAATAGAGATTGTTGCATGGGGAAGCTGTGAAGGCAAGCTAATTAGAAACAAATGATCTTATATAATTAGTTTGGAAGACTACATGTCTTTCTTTGGTTGGCTCTGAGTTGGAAGCAAAGGCAAAAATTAACCAAGTCCTGACCATTTGGGGCTGATTGCAGTGGAGATTTTGGTGGGGTTTCTTTGAACCATTACGGAAAGGTGGCGGATCCATGTTCTGTAGTCATAGATGATGGTCTGCCCATTGTCTAAATGGATTCAGCCTCTCACCATTTTTCTTCTTATGTACGTCTCCAACTACATCTAGAAATGATTTGAAAGATAACTGATAATTGAGGTAATATTTTTGCAAAGTGGAAATACAATGTGTTACTTAAATACTGGCAGATAACTGAAAACATATTATTAATTCTATTAGGGCTAATTTTTTCTCTGCAATTGTTTATGTTGTTACAGAGGATCTTGACGATTTAAGAATGGAGGGAGTAACTACCCTTGTACCTTCTGGGAGCAAATTTAACCAAGGTCGTGCTACTCACCCCGCTGAACCTCAGGCCAAGGTCACACTGAACATCTGTTCAAGGTGTGCCAGGTAAAACAAATAATAGGTATAGTATATATAAATATAATCTTAATTTTTAAAATCTAAGATTTTGATGCAAAGGGTGTAACTCCTCTGTGTTAAAAAAATGATTTCTTTCAAATTATCTTTTGTGCTAACAATTGGCAAAGGAGTTAGTCGTGCAGTTTATCCTTGTGTCCAATGCCACTCAGACCAACAATGAATCAAAGAGTTTAGCTTGTCCTCACTACACAGCTGGAGAAATTTTAAGTCTTTCTGTCTTTGAATTTCATTTGCTGTCTGCCCTACTGGTTCCCTTTCAAGGGAAGACTCCAAGGGCTCTAAAGGTTCAAAGCCACTTTTAAAGCACCTGCATAAAGACAAGTTTGCCCAGGTATAGTTTAAGATCTGATATTATTGGCCTCTTAACCTGCTCCTCATCTTGTTCACCTCCTGGAAGGAATTTAATCAGCTTGACACTTTTCAGTTTTGGCAGCTGGAAGCAATCTTTGCATATACTGTATGTGGCCAAAGAAGCAGCTTAAGTTACTGCCAAGTCAGCTTCCAGTGCTGGTCTAGCAGAAACTCACCAAATAGCTAGAATTCATTCTTTTGTGGGAACTAAATCTCATTTGCAAAGAGGCTTTTAAGCCTGTTTAAATGATGAAACAAGCCTTCTAACCCTTATGTAAATGGTGCAGATTAGCAAGAACAATGCACTGGCTGGCCAGTTTTATCTCCTTTTCTTTATGTCTAGCTGTTCTATTGTACTGTTTGAGAGGGGATTAGCTGCTTGGAAATAGGGAGGGAGGGAGTGTAGGAAAATCAAATCAGATTCTTGTAGCTTTTCCTCTTTCCTTTTACCCTTTTGAAATTTTTATTTTAATTGTCACAGGCTTGGAAAAATAGAAAGGATACCTCTTAGAAAAAGCAAGGATGTTATTTGAGACAATTAGAAATCCCACAGCACAGTGGAAGCATCAGTGGAAACATTGCTTCTGACAAGTAATATTTGGGTGACTTGACTTTGATAGGGCAAAGAAGACAACTTCTGTTTACGTGATGGTATTTAGGCATCTTGAATGTACAGAGTTATCTATGCGGAAGTTGTTTGGCAATTTTGAAAAACCTTTGTAGTATGGTTAAATAACAAAAATTCAACTGAGTTAACTTTGAAGATCTAATTGGCTTTATCAAATAATTCCTGAATCGAACAGCATCCCATGTAGCAGACAGAAAAGAGTTCCACAGAGCAACAGGAAAGGAAAGATTTTCAAAGGTACAGGAGGGGTGGGGAGCTGTGGGGGGAATTGTTAGCAAAGAATCCATTGTTTAAGGCTAGGCTGCCCTCCTGCGTGGAACGGAAGGGGTCTATCAGTAAACTTCCTAGGGCTGACGAGGAAATTCCCATGTTGACTGGTTAAAGGTTACACAGTCCTGGAGAGTTGAAGCTGCAGTTAGGTTAAGTATTAATTCTTGGTTTACTGACTTGGGGCCTTAACTTAAATGGCTCCATTATGGCCCTGTGGTTTCTTTTTAACAGTATATTTGTTCATTTACCATTTGACTTGAGGGGGATTAGTATTTGGTCCTTCATATCATTTGTAGAAGATGATTTTTTTCAAAAGGGAAAGCCTAGGAAAATGATACGTTTCTCAGCTGCTGAGGTTTTGAATTGAGAAAGGACCAAGCATATACGAACACTGAGTTATCCACCATTCAGCTTGCCAATAATAGAGTTAGACTATAAGTCACAAATAACCTGCATTTAAGGTTGAGCCTTTAACTAATTTATTGAAGAGATATTCAATTGAATAAATAATCGATTACATTTATTGCTTTCTCACTATGTACCACATCATTAAATATATAAATTTATTTAATTCTCAAATAACACTAGGAGTTAATTACTATTGTTATCCTCATTTCATAGATAAGGAAGCTGAGTCTTGAGTTTGTTAAATAATTTGTCCAAAGTAACAACGCAGCAAGTAGATGGCAAAACACAGTTTCAAATTCAGGTAGTATAGCTTGACTCCCTCTTCATCATTTTATTTTATTGCTAAGCACCAAGCTATTGTCTGAAGGCAAAGATGGAAGCCTCAAATACTTAGAAACAATGAGATAGGAAGAGATTTGGGTGTTTGAAATGATGGGAGCTCCTGACTGTTTTGATGGAGAATAGGCAATGTTGTACTTCCAAAAGCAAGATAGGGATATATTAATTCAAGGAAATGCGGTAAATAGTATGCAAGAAGACACTAGGCTGTGAATTTTATTTCTTTATCTATCTTTCTATTTATCTATCTATTTATTAAAGATTTTATTTATTTACTTGAGGGTGAAAGAGAGTGAGTGAGAGGGAGAGGGAATCTGAAGCAGACTCCACACTGAGTACAGAGCCTGATGTGGGGCTTGATCCCACAACGGTGAGATCATGACCTGAGCTGAAACCAAGAGTCAGATGCTTAACCGAATGAGCCACCCAGGCACCGCTAGGCTGTGGATTTTAGAGAGCTACCATAGTCAGAATTCAGAGTGGAAGAAAAACTATTATCAGTTGTCAAGAACTCTGAAGAACCTGAGATTTTACCCTATTTGCAGCTGAATGTGTTACGTGTCACTGTTTTATGAATGCTGGCAGAAGACAGCTGTCAGAGACCAAGGACTTAGCATTTACAACAGTAACAATTCCCAGAGTGTTGTCATTTTCACTGGTCCCCCAATCCACAAATTTCACAGAATGACACAAATAGGATAGTAGGTTGTAGTACTAGTGAGGAACCCTGAGTTTAGGAAAACGGAATGTTTTATAATGGCAAGTTAGCATTGCTCTAGAGGGAGACTCTGTATCTCTTCCAAGGCTGTTAGCAGTACAAACATCCCTGAAGTGATTGTCTGAAACAAAGGTTGTCAGTGTCTTTGTTCACAAGATGTAGTAGTATGAGAAACTCATGGAGAATTATCTCCCAATACTACTTAGAGTGCATTGATGGGTATCTCCCTATACTACTTTTGTAATGCATTGATGTGGTAATCAAATGTTTCCATAATTAATTTTCAGACATCAATTTATATTGTTGGCTCACCTCTCCTAGTTGCAAGTAAGATTTTAAGACTGTGAGAATGGAAATTATACTTTTTAAGCCAGGGCTGAGTAATTATCTGAGGCAGAAATCATAAACTGGAGGACCTGTGGGCAGTGTCTCTATAACATTTTGTCTCTATAACATTTAAAAATACCATTGAAGGGTGCCTGGGTGGTTCAGTTGGTTAAGTGTCTGCCTTCAGCTCGGGTCATGATCCCCGGATCCTGGGCATCGGGCTCCCTGCTCATCGGGGAGACTGCTTCTCCCTCTGACCCTCCCCCTGCTTGTGCTCTCTCTCTCTCTTTCTCTCACTCTCTCAAATAAATAAGTAAAATCTTAAAACACACACACAGGGGGCGCCTGGGTGGCACACACGAAGGTGTCTGCCTTTGGCTCAGGGCGTGATCCCGGTGTTGTGGGATCGAGCCCCACATCGGGCTCCTCTGCTATGAGCCTGCTTCTTCCTCTCCCACTCCCCCTGCTTGTGTTCCCTCTCTCTCTGGCTGTGTCTATCTCTGTGTCTATCTCTGTCAAATAAATAAATAAAATCTTTAAAACACACACACACACTGGATTAGTTACCAATTTTACATTAAATATTGAGATTTCTGTCTTCTCTTAAAAGTCCATACAGGTAGTAACACTGGGCCCATCTTCTCAGATGATGACACAGTAGCAGCTTCCTCCCCTGACGCTTAGACCGCACAGTTGTTCACCAGTTCACTTTAGCTTGTCTGTCCAGCTTCACTCACTTATACTACCTGTCTAAAGTCTGTAGGCCTTTGTAACCTCCGATTTGTGGAATGTAGGAACTTTGAAGATAAGCAATAAATCAGGACTAGAGGAATGCAGGCTGAGGTACCTAGCCAGGCCACTAGGAGAAGATTTTGGTGCCCAGAAGAGGCAGATGATACTGTCTCAGAGCTATGTACAGGAGTTTATGGTAGGCAGGTGGTAGGTTTAGAATGACCGGGGATCACTCAGAACACAGAGAGAGTGAGTCAGTAAGAATTCCAGTGCTGCAGACTTGACCAACATGGAGGAAATGCTTGCTTCATTTAGAGAACTGTGCCCATTCTCATTGCTCTTCTTGACTGGGTATTGGTACGCAGCCTGGAAGAGAATAAGAGATAATGTGGGCTTTATAGAAGAAGACAGGATATTAGATTTTTTGGACCTTTTGGGATCAGTATTTAATTCCAAATCTTACTGGATTGGAGACAGTGTGGTGCTAATAGATAAGAAAGTTTTGGATAATTAATGTTCAGTTGTAGCATATAATTACCAACACTTTTCAAGGCTTTACAGCAAAGATAAAATAGAAAGACAAGATCCTTTGAAGTCTGGCAAAGGGATCTTTTTTTTTTTTAATCATAATTTTTTAGTATGTTATGTTAGTCACCATACAGTACATCCCTAGTTTTTGATGTAAGGTTCCATGATTCATTACTTGCATATAACACCCAGTGCACCATGCAATACATGCCCTNCATGCCCTCCTTAATACCCATCACCAGCCTATCCCATTCCCCCACCCCCCTCCCCTCTGAAGCCCTCAGTTTGTTTCCCAGAGTCCATAGTCTCTGTTTTGTTAATTTTTGCCATTCTAATTTGTGTAAGGTGGTATCTGTTTTTTTTTTTAATTATATTATGTTAGTCACCATACAGTACATCCCTGGATTCCAATGCAAAGTTCGATGCTTCATTAGTTGTGTATAACACCCAGTGCACCATGCAATACGTGCCCTCCTTACTACCCATCACCAGTCTATCCCATTCCCCCACCCCCCTCCCCTCTGAAGTCTTCAGTTTGTTTCTCATAGTCCATAGTCTCTCATGTTTCATTCCCCCTTCTGATTACCCCCCTTTTCTTTATCCCTTTCTTCCCCTACCGATCCTCCTAGTTCTTATGTTCCATAGATGAGAGAAATCATATGATAATTGTCTTTCTCTGCTTGACTTATTTCACTTAGCATTATCTCCTCCAGTGCCGTCCATGTTGCAGCAAATGTTGAGAATTCGTTCTTTCTGATAGCTGAGTAATATTCCATTGTATATATGGACCACAGCTTCTTAATCCAGTCATCTGTTGAAGGGCATCTCGGCTCCTTCCATGATTTGGCTATTGTGGACAATGCAGCTATGAACATTGGGGTGCATATGGCCCTTCTCTTTACTACGTCTGTATCTTTGGGGTAAACACCCAGTAGTGCAATGGCTGGGTCATAGGGTAGTTCAATTTTTAACTTTTTAAGGGACCTCCACACTGTTTTCCAGAGTGGCTGTACCAACTTGCATTCCCACCAACAATGTAGGAGGGATCCCCTTTCTCCACATCCTCTCCAACAATTGTTGTTTCTTGGCAAAGGGATCTTTACATATCCTAAATTACCTAGTGTATCATTGTGGGAAAAATTATGCAAATATTCAGAAAATCTGGTCCCTCATCTGTGAAATGGAGTTCTTGCAATCCTGGAGATAACCTCTAAAGACAATTGAGAGGTCTGGACAGAATAATATATGCAAAGGCAGCTAGCAAATTGTTCACAGAGCAAGACTGTCAAGGAACAGGGGGTTTCCTCTTTTTCTGTCACTGGAATAATTACCATGTAAATACTTAAGCAGTTTAAAATGCTTCGAGTTTTTTTCCCATCTTTTTGAGAGGGCTGCATTAAAGTGCTCAGGTATTGAAGAAAAAAAAAAGAGCCTCATTTTTCTGACATTCTGGAATTTTCTCCTGCCTTAGGCTTCTAACTGGGAAAGAAAAAAATATGTCCATTTCCAGGATTTCTGTATTTAATAAAACAGTGTAGGGTGGCAATATTTTTGTTGTTTGTTTGTTGTTTCTTCAAGTTTCAAGGTCAAGAAATCATTTTTGTCCATAGAACTGGAGAGGTAAAATACCTAAGTGAGCTTAATGGTTTTGTTGTGAAATAATACTATAGCTACAAGGTACTAATAATCTCAGTGGAGCATCAGTGAAACTTAAGTGATGTTCAGAGTTTCTGCAAAGAACCCATCAATGAACAAGTTAGTGTTAAGAGGTAGTCTTCTCTATAGATTGCCATTTTTCTCGATCTTTTATTCAGGTACTGTACCACTTATGAGCCACTTATGGGGTCACAGTATCTAGAAGTGAGTTTGCATATGATATGTCCAGAAAATTATCCTCTTATCAAGTTGAGGGCATTCAGCCCAAGGCCACAGAGCCCTTCTCATTCAGAACCTGATGGGAAGACACATCTGTAATGAGACTGATACATTCTACTGGAATGATTGAGGGATATAAGATACATGTGACCACTGGAGAGATTTCCGCTTTCCAAGACATCAGGAAAAGAAGAATTCAGCCCACATTAAATTGCTCTGTGCAGTTTTATGTGGGATAAGTTGACTAAAATACCAAGAATGTCAAAAAGTGTATTGATTAGCCCAGTTACAAGAAATAAGACTACAGATTTTTTTTTTTTCATAAATCCTTCACACATGGTTGGGAAAGTACAGATGAAAGAAAGCTTGTGTTTTCAAGCTAGAAAATTATTCCAGGGTACTGTTACTCCTCTAGCTCTCGATGGTCTTGGTCTGATATAGGCATTGCTGCAACAGGTGTGATTTAAACAAAGAGATGACATCACCTGGCAAGTGGGAAAATGTTGCCTAGTAGAGATCTGACCAACCAAGATGTATGAAGATTCTAACCCAGAACATCTCATCTTTCCCCTCAGATCATAAAGTAAAGAAGCCATTATAAAACAGCAATTTTAAGTAAATAAGAATTTCCTGTGTAGGGTGTAGTGGTGTCCTTATAACTGGTGATTTTACTCATTACAAAGTAGATTTTTAATATATTCATTGAGTATCTTGGTTTGACTTTTAGAAGATTCCATTGATATGGCTACAAATCCTTGAATGTATAGGCAAAACAAGTTTCGTTTGTCGCTAGGAATCACACTAAGTACTATCAACTAAAAAATATAGTGTCACTAGGTCAATAATGCAAGTTATTAGTAATTATTAGCAACACTTCTGTGGTTTTAAAAAATAGTGGTTTGTAAAATTTTTATTTCAAATTAAATTTTTTATTAAATGTCCTGAATTTTTGTGGTAAGATAACAACTAAGATACCAATAGCAAGCAGGCAAATGTGGATACAAAGGCACCAAATTACTATTTTGGTGAAGTTCATAAGCCATTTTTCTGGAAAGACCACCCATTAATTCTGTCTACCCACTGCCATTCTGAGAGTTAAATCTTGTTTTCTTGGACACCTGCCAGCGCATTCCGGGTGGTAAAATGCTATTTGTTTTTGATGGTGCAAGTGTTTGCATTCATTCATGCTTAACATCAATAGTGCACACACACAAAAACTGAAAGCCATTTTAAAAGAAATTGGATTATAGAGAACATACAGTGACACGCTCAGAAACTCTAGCATGAGAATGCTAGGGGAAATTTGTTTCCAATAGCCTGCCGAGTTTTAACTGATTTGTTTCATGTTATTGTACCAACACTTTTTCCTCATTTTCCTAAACATCATGACATTAAAATACTGGGTTTGGTTGTGCATTGACTTGATAAAGCAGAAGGAGATCGTGCTTGGTGATGACATGCTGCAGTAAAGGTGAGTGAGAAATCTTGTAAGTGTGAACTAATTTCACACTGTCTATATGAGGATTTCCTAGCTGACCTGAGGACATCTACATAATTAATCAGACATTATATTCTGGTTCATGTTCCTGGGCATTTTTTTTCTTTTTTTCCCCAACTATTTTTAGAAGGCTTAAATTCAGCAAGTTCCCATTGGAAGGAAAGGTGAGCAGAAGGGACATAAAGAACAATGAGTAAGGACAAAGTGGGATGGCTATCACTTGTTTAAAGTTAAAAAATTTTTCATGAAAATTGAAATGTCATATTTTAAACTATATCTACATATAGCTTTAACTTTACATTTAATTTAATGCAGAAATCTAAACCCACATGGAATCAAATGACATTCCCCGAGTTCCCAGTACTACATTCAACTATAACTATATGAGTTACTACAAAGTAAAACTCATAATTGCTTTCTTTTTTTTTTAAAGATGTTATTTATTTATTTATTTATTTGACAGAGAGAGAGACAGCCAGTGAGAGAGGGAACACAAGCAGGGGGAGTGGGAGAGGAAGAAGCAGGCTCCCAGCAGAGCAGGGAGCCGGGCGCTCGATCCCAGGACTCTGGGATCACACCTTGGGCCGAAGGCAGATGCTTAACAACTGAGCCACCCAGGCACCCCTCATAATCGCTTTCTTAAAATGAAAGTAAGCAAATACATCACCCAATTTCATTACAAAATAATTTTTTCCTATTGTAAATTACAAGGCATTTAATACAAATTCCTTCATTTTGACTGGAAGGAGGGAGGGAAAAAACTCCACAACAACAGCAATAGATTTAAATAGATTTAAAACTTGGCATTTATCTGATACGAAGGAGAAAGGTACTCATTCTACTATCATCTTCTAGCATCTGGGCTTTAGCAGGTTAGATGCCCTAAGCTTTAGACCCAGGCCACTTTTTCATTCTTTGCCTGTGACTTTTTTTTCTCATTAACCTAAAGTTAAATTGTTCTTTTGGAGCTTAAAACTGCTAAGGGGAGGATAGAATTTTTGTTTTGAAAAATTTAACTCGGACAGGACCATGTCAAAGGGTCCTGTGCCAGTGTCTCCCAGCTTCCTGGGACCCCTCAAGCACTGCTGCTGGGGTGCCGCAGGCCCAGCCTCAGGAACCGCAGAACTTGACCTGCGTTAGCTACTAAATCTACGCGCACCTGCTGAGACTACTGGTTTCTGTACACCTGCAAAGGCTGTGACTTACTGCTGAGGGCAGCTGGCCAACCTGGGATCAACTTAGAGAAATCCATGTTGGGCACACTCTATAAAGAAGCTCCTTCTCTGGAAATAGCACCCAATATAAGTGCACAAAAGCAACACACTCTTGTGGACCTACTTCTTTCCACTCTCGCCATCCTGATGCCTGACGTGTGTACAATTTAACAACATTACCAAGAAATGATGAAAGGGGAAGATGGAAAGGATTCTAGTGACTTAAAATCCCATAGCATTGTCTCAGAAGAAGTGTGTCCAGAAAAAATAAATGTAAGACTGGTAGCCTTTTGGCAAGAAAATTCCTCAAAACGCTGAGACATTTGGAGCAACACCAATAGTCAATTATGTAAGAATTCGAATGATTTTACCTGGTTTCCCCAGCACTTGATGAGTTGACAGATGCCGCTCTTGGTGTTCAGTTGTTTATTCGTGGAGTCAACACCAGGTTTAAAGTGGCTGAAGAATTAGCCTCTAAGAATAGTCTGCTTGGGGGGCGCCTGGGTGGGCTTAGTCATTAAGAATCTGCCTTCAGCCCAGGGCGTGATCCCAGAGTCCTGGGATAAAGCCCTGCATTTGGCTCCTTGCTCCATTGGGAGCCTGCTCCTTCCTCTCCCACTCCCCCTGCTTGTGTTCCTTCTCTCGCTGGCTGTCTCTCTCTCTCTGTCAAATAAATAAATAAAATCTGAAAAAAAAAAAATAATGGTCTGCTTGGAACAGCCACAGGTACTTTGTGGAAAATGTTTGAATCTCTCGTGTGTTATTGACCTAGTAGTGTCATTGATAAATTTTTACTTGCTGTTGTGGGCTGAACCATCATCAGTTCTATGAATTTTTGTCAAAAAAGCTGAATATTCTGACTCACCTTACCACACATCGGTTTGATGTCCTGTTAGTGTGATGTTTTCTTGCAATTTCCTGAGCTAAGGGGTGAGATGAAAAATTTTCTGAATGAGAAGAATCACCCTCAACCATTATTACTGGACACTGAACAAGTTTGGAAATTAGCTTTTGCTTCGAACTTGATGTTTCCTACTGAATTCAACCTAATATTACAAAGTAAAACAGTGCTTATATGAAAACCTTATATTGTGTAAAGTCATTTTGATGACAACTAATACAGTTTGAATTACATCATGCCAAGCTGTTTTATATGCTTGTGAATTAATATTAGTATTTGGTGGTATCTATCCATGTGAAAGGACATTTTCAAAGGTGAAATACATGAGATCTCATTACAGAATCAGCATTAGCAGATGAAAATTTGTTAACAATTTTGATGAAGGGGGCCCCAATTTTGAAAGATGTTATCCTGCCCCCCAAAATTTTCATTAATAGACCTATATTACAAAAGATCGTAATTGTAGTTTTTTATATATTTATATATATTATATATAAATTATAACTTATTATATTTTGAATTAAATTGCTGAAAACTTATGGAAATATTGATTAACGTTATTTTTATTTATAGATATTACAGGTATTTACCCTGTGGCACCCAAAATCAGCATACTGTATTCAAACACACTGTTTAAATTCACTTAGTAGATTTCATGTTTATTAACTTTTATATTTTAATTGTTTGATGTGAGGGCACCTTTCCAAACAGATAATGCTTGAAACACTCAGATCTCTTTGTTTTTAATAGGATAGCATTATAATTAATTTGTAACACAGTGATCAGTGCCTGTAAAGAGGGTGTGGTCTTTTACTCTTAAGGGCATTTTAGAGTTTCCTGAGAAGGATTCTTCTCCAAGATTTCTGTTCCTTCCCTCTTGGATTCTTTTTATTTTTATTTTTTTAATGATTTTATTTATTTATTTGAGAGAGAGAGAGAGACTGAGATAGCGGGAGAGAGCCTGAGCAGGAAGGAGAGAGAGAGCAGGATCCCCACTGAGCAGGGAATCTGACCTGGGGCTCAATCCCAGGACCTGGAGATCATGACCTGAGCCAAAGGCAGCCACTTAACCAACTGAGCCACCAGGCACCTCCCACCTCACCCCTTGAAGTCTTTAATGAGTTTCTGCAAATTTTACTGGGTGTTTTTGAGAAAGACAATTAAAGAGCTTCATTTTTCTTTTTATAGCTTTATGGATACCATGATTCCATCTGTCTGAGATAGGAGTTTGATATTTCAGGGCATCTTGGTTCTGGATTAAACCAATGAATCAAATAAATTAAAGATAAATAAAGGAAAAGGCCTGGGATACCCTCCTGACCCTAGAATTGAGAAATACATCTAAAAACCTGAGTAGCCAAGGGACAAGAATAGTAAATTCCTATTTTTGTTTGCTTGTTTGCTTGTTTTTCCCTGGTGAGAGGAATAACACAGGTAATAGACAAAGAGGCACACAGGTTCAGTTTATGATTTCCATCTAAAACAAAAAAGTCATTTTCTCTTTTTTTAAATTTTTTAAATTCAAATTCAGTTAATCAACATGTATTACTAGTTCAGAGGTAGAGGTCAGTGGCTCATCAGTCTTCTATAATGCCCAGTGCTCATTACATCACATGTCCTCTTTAATGTCCATCACCCAGTTACCCCATCCTCCTGCCCCCCTCCCCTCCAGCAATACTCAGTTTGCTTCCTATGATTTAAGTCTTTTTTTTTACATATATATTTTTTAATATTATTTAATCATGAATCAGTACTGATATTTCCAATTAAAATTTTTAACATTGCAGGTTTTTCTTACCTTTAAAATTTTATATTTGCATCTGTTTTCTCCAGCAGTGAAAATTTTAATTCTTTTTTTAATAATAATTTTTTATTATATTATGTTAGTCACCATACAGTACATCCCCAGTTTTTGATGTAAAGTTCCAATTCATTACTTGCATATAACACCCAGTGCACCATGCAATACATGCCCTCCTTACTACCCATCCCATTCCCCCCCCTCCCCTCTGAAGCCCTCTGTTTGTTTCTCAGAGTCCATAGTCTCTCATGGTTCATTCCCCCTTCTGTTACCCCCTTTCTTCTTCCCTTTCTTCTCCTACCGATCTTCCTACCTCTTATGTTCCATAAATGAGTGAAACCATATGATAATTGTCTTTCTCTGCTTGACTTATTTCATTTAGCATTATCTCCTCCAGCCCTGTCCATGTTGCCACAAATGTTGTGAAATCGTTCTTTCTGATGGCTGAGTAATATTCCATTGTATATATGGACCACATCTTCTTAATCCAGTCATCTGTTGAAGGGCATCTAGGCTCCTTCCATGATTTAGCTATTGTGGACAATGCTGCTATGAACATTGGGGTGCATATGGCCTTTCTCTTCACTACGTATCTTTAGGGTAAATACCCAGTAGTGCAATTGCTGGATCTTAGGGTAGCTCAATTTTTACCTTTTTAAGGACCTCCGCACTGTTTTCCAGAGTCTTTTATGGTTTGTCTCCCTCTATGATTTCATCTTGTTTTATTTTTTCCTCTCTCCCCCTATGATCCTCTGTTTTGTTTCCTAAATTCCGCATATGAGTGAGATCATATGATAATGCTTTCTCTGATTGACTTATTTTGCTTAGTATAATAACCTCTAGTTCTAACAGAACAAAGTGTTTTTGGTCTGAAAACTGCCCTGGCATGAATCATAGCCAACCCTTCCTGGAAGTAGAAGAAAATAAGGAAGAGAAGATGAAAATAAGAACTTGTCCATGTCCTGTAGGCTGCCTGTTGTATTCCTAAGGTTTTGCATTGCCCAAATCCTACTCAGAGTACAACACGTTTCATGTTAAAAAAAAAAAAAAAAATGGACTCAGTATCTTGAAATATGGCTTATGTCATTTCATCAAAATCTGCAGGCAGGAATAACTGAGTTGATGTACTCACCCAGCTTCTAGTATAAAGATCTTGAGAAAACAAGACATATGTCTAAATTTCCTAGTCTTAGGGTGGTAGCTATAGAGATGGTGAGAAATTGTTAGACTTAGAAATCTTTTGAAGACAGAGCTGACAGGATTTGCCATTAGATTTCAGTGATACATATGAGATAAAGGGAAAAATCACAGATGATTCCAAATATTTGCCAGAGTAACTGGAATATGGTGTGCCCTTGGTGAGATAGAGAAGATGGGAGGAGCTCGTTGAGGATGAGGAATTAGGAGTTTTGGCACATGTTAAATTTGAGATTCTTATTGGATATATGTGATCAAAATCTCCCAGCAACAGAACTGACAGTTAATAGAGTGAAAGATTATATTCTCTTTCAGCAGTATGAAAGAAATGAAATAGTTTGCCATGTCTTTCCAGAATAGGCTTTGTGATTGTCACTGACATTGGGATTAATTAGCTACACTGATCAAAAATCACCTCATGTCTCACAACTTTTCACCTCTCCCAGCATGGTTGGTTCAAGATCTACCATAATCTGCTTAACTTGCATTTCCTTGTTAAAGCATTTATCATCCTTTCACTCTCATTAGCATTTTAACTCTATGAGAGCAGGGACCAAATCTGTCTTGGATCACTGATACAACCTCAGCACCTTAAATAATCTTGACCTATATGAAATAGTCACTAAATACTTGGATGAACAGAAGATTAGAGGAATATCAACTGGAATCTCTTTCTATTCCTCTCTTTCTGTGCCTCTTTCCATTTGTATCTCCATCTCTATCTCTAGATTCATCTTTCTTTCTCTCTATCAACATCTCTATTTTTACCCCTAGATTTCACTTTTTGTTGGGCTGCTCCATGTAGATGATCCTGGTGCCTGAATGCTCCATGTTTAAAATATCCTTAGAGCTTATGTCCTTTCTCCCTCAGGGTTTATATGATAATCTTTAAAAAGGCATTGCTAACCTCTCTCCAAGTAATGTGCCTGCCAGAGATTAGGCACTGCATGGGGGTGATGAGATCTCTAACTAACTTTTGGTTATGGGCTCACCCATGTGTTAGGGAAGAGACATCCCTTATTTGACAATTTCAACAGAATCATGAGAAGTTGGGGAGAAGCATTTACCAAAAGAAAAAGATTCAGCACAGACAAAATAAGAGCATGGCCATCATAATAAAATAAAATCAATAAAATGTTCCGTTTCTAGAGAGCTTTAAATTAAAGAAAGTATTTTTAAAGACATTAATTTGTTTAAAGCCAGCCCTCATAATTTTTATATCAACTGTACAAATGATGAAACTTGATCCAGAGAATTTAAATAACTTCTACACACAACTAATAAATATCTTTGGTGGACATGAACCCAGGGCTTCCGAATCAATATTCAGTGTTCTTTCAGCTATAGTACACTGCTTCTGTAAATCACTCTGAAACTCAGTATCATTCCTAATTTTCCATTTTCTACCTCAGGGTTAATAATAGCCCTTTGTGATTTTCTTTCCACTAATATTGTCATCACCTGAGACCCTCCAAAAATTTCCTTTTTCTTCCAACACACACTTGAGTTCTTACCCATAGCTACCTGGGTGACACTTTCCTTTCTCCTCTCTCAAGTGCCCAGTGTCTTTACTTCAACCCAGTGCTGTGGATCCCTCTCCTTTCCTGGATCCAACCTCTAATCCAAGTAGTTTTCTCCCCCTTCAAATGTGGGAATTCTTATAGTGTGACTCTAGATTCTTTGAGTACCAAGTCAGCAGGACACAATGTTAGCAGTTAAGTCCTGAAAAGTGGAATCTTCTTTTGAATTTTAGTAAGGAGAGTAAAGGTAGGTATGTGAGAACAGCTTAAAAAAATAATAATTTTTGTCTTTTTTTATTTTTTTATCTTATGCCCTAACTCCCAGCTAAACTGGGTTTCGCTCTTTTTCCATAAAGATTCTGTGTGTGTACCCCATAGTCTTCCTTCCAAAATAAACTCACCTCACTCTGCAGGGAAGACTTCTGCCCTACTCACAACCCACAAACATATCCAAATACTCATTCTTCTTCCAGCATAGCTCCTATTTGCTTCCTTCCCTTTAAAGTTCTCTCTGATACTTTTAAATTGAAAACAATTACTTTTTTTGTACTCCTGCTTAATTTTTTATCTTTACTACTGTCCATGTTCACTTTCTCACTAGTTATTATATACTTGCATTCTCTTCTCTTAGAGAAGAAAAGGTGGCAATCTTGTATCCAATTCAGAGCTATAGCTCCTTAAGGGGATATGTTTGGAAGGGCTGTCATTCCCGCCACATTTCCTATATAGATAATAAAGGGGAGAGGGTTGGAGCCCAGGTTAAGAGCAGAACTAAATAAGAAGTTTGTGATGAAGATTGAAAGTTGGACAGTTTTCCATACTGAGTGCTCTAGTGAATATTAATTTCTAATCTGATGGTTTGAAATTGTCTTTATTGTGCTCTCATATTTTTATTAATTTGTTGATTTTATTCACCTGCTTACAGCTGTTTTCTTCTTTAAGAGTAAGCATGCATTATGTCCATGTTCTCCAGCCCACATACATCTTTTTTTTTCCCCCATAACAATAATATCAAAATACCTCTCTTTGAATCTCAGTAAGTTCGGAGATTTTCCCATTAAAAAAAAACAAAACAAAACACTTCTTAAATTCACATTTTTTTTTTACAATTTACTTTTCTTCTTGCTATAATAAACCATTTAACAGTTTCTTTAGAGACACCATGGGTAGTAAATTTTAGCTTTTGTGTCTGAAAATGTCTTGAATACTTCCTTCCCTTTGAATAATGGTTTATCCAGTGATTAGTGTTTCCTTCCACTTATGGTTTTTCTTCATTGTTTCTCTATATAATTGTTATAATTGCTATTCCTTCATAGGTAAAACTTCTTTATCTCTGGAAACTCTTAAATTCTTTTTTTGCTTGATATTCAACTACCATTTAACATAAAACCATCAAAATTAATGTTCCACCTGAGACTCATGGCTCTTCTTTAGTGAGGTGCTCAGTCACTCTGCCTTTGGCTCTTTACTCTCCCCTATTCCTCCTCTCCTGTCCTTCAGGTACCCGTCTAGAGTTTTCAGTCTGTTCTCTATGTCTTCTTATGTCTCTTTGATCCCATTTTTACGTCTTTTAATCTCATTTTTTCTTAGCTCAATTTTCTTTTAATTTCTTGATCTTACTTTCAACTAACCAAATTGTCTGTTTATGTCCAATATAGATTAAATATCTCTATGTTCTTAGAGTTTACTCTTTTCCCCCCTGAAATATGTGTATTTAAAATCTTTTTTTTCTTTCAACTCTTTTTCCCCCTGCAATATATATATTTGAAATCTTTTTTTTTCTTTCTTTGAGATTCTTTTTTTTTTATTTTATTATATTATGTTAATCACCATACAGTACATCCCCAGATTCCGATGTTAAGTTTGATGCTTCATTAGTTGCGTATAACACCCAGTGCACCATGCAATACGTGCCCTCCTTACTACCCATCACCAGTCTATCCCATTCCCCCACCCTCTCCCCTCTGAAGTCTTCAGTTTGTTTCTCATAGTCCATAGTCTCTCATGTTTCATTCCCCCTTCTGATTACCCCCCTTTTCTTTATCCCTTTCTTCCCCTACCGATCATCCTAGTTCTTATGTTCCATAGATGAGAGAAATCATATGATAATTGTCTTTCTCTGCTTGACTTATTTCACTTAGCATTATCTCCTCCAGTGCCGTCCATGTTGCAGCAAATGTTGAGAATTCGTTCTTTCTGATAGCTGAGTAATATTCCATTGTATATATGGACCACAGCTTCTTAATCCAGTCATCTGTTGAAGGGCATCTCGGCTCCTTCCATGATTTGGCTATTGTGGACAATGCAGCTATGAACATTGGGGTGCATATGGCCCTTCTCTTTACTACGTCTGTATCTTTGGGGTAAACACCCAGTAGTGCAATGGCTGGGTCATAGGGTAGTTCAATTTTTAACTTTTTAAGGGACCTCCACACTGTTTTCCAGAGTGGCTGTACCAACTTGCATTCCCACCAACAATGTAGGAGGGATCCCCTTTCTCCACATCCTCTCCAACAATTGTTGTTTCTTGCCTTGTCTATCTTTGCCATTCTAACTGGCGTAAGGTGGTATCTCAGTGTGGTTTTGATTTGAATTTCCCTGATGGCTAATGATTTTGAACATTTTTTCATGTGTCTGTTAGCCATTTGTATGTCTTCATTGGAAAAGTGTCTGTTCATATCTTCTGCCCATTTTATGATTTGTTTATTTGTTTCTCGTGTATTGAGTTTGAGAAGTTCTTTGTAGATCTTGGATACCAGTCCTTTATCTGTGGTGTCCTTTGCAAATATATTCTCCCATTCCGTGGGCTGTCTCTTAGTTTTTTTGACTGTTTCCTTGGCTGTGCAGAAGCTCTTTATCCTGATAAAGTCCCATAAGTTCATTTTATCTTTTATTTCTCTTGCCTTTGGAGATGTGTCGTGAAAAAGGTTGCTCTGGCCGATGTCATAGAAGTTGTTGCCTATGTTCTCCTCTAGAATTTTGATGGATTCCTGTCTCACATTGAGGTCTTTCATCCATTTGGAGTTTATTTTTGTGTATGGTGTGAGAGAGTGGTCAAGTTTCATTCTTTTGCATGTAGCTGTCCAATTTTCCCAGCACCATTTATTGAAGAGACTGTCTTTTTTCCACCGGATGTTTTTTCCTGCTTTATCAAAGATTAGTTGCCCAAAGAGCCGAGGGTCCATTTCTGGGTTCTCTATTCTGTTCCATTGGTCGATGTGTCTGTTTTTGTGCCAGTACCATGCTGTCTTTGTGATCACAGCTTTGTAGTACAGCTCGAAATCCGGCATTGTGATGCCCCCAGCTTTGTTTTTCCTTTTCAACAGTTCCTTGGAGATTCGGGGCCTTTTCTGGTTCCATACAAATTTAAGGACTATTTGTTCCAGTTCTTTGAAAAATGTCCTCGGTATTTTGATCGGGATAGCATTGAAAGTGTAGATTGCTCTGGGTAGTATGGACATTTTAACTATGTTAATTCTTCCAATCCATGAGCATGGAATATTTTTCCATCTTTTTATGTCTTCCTCAATATCTTTCAAAAGTGATCTATAGTTTCTAGCATATAGGTCCTTTACGTCTCTGGTTAAGTTAATTCCAAGGTAACGCATGGTTTTTGGTGTTATTGTAAATGGGATGGATTCCCTAATTTCTCTTTCTTCAGTCTCGTTATTCGTGTATAGAAATGCAACTGATTTCTGGGCATTGATTTTGTATCCTGCCACCTTACTGAATTGTTCTATAACTTCTAATAGTTTGGGAGTGGATTCCTTTGGGTTTTCCATATAGAGTATCATGTCATCTGCAAAGAGAGACAGTTTGACTTCTTCTTTGCCGATTTGGATACCTTTGATCCCTTTTTGTCTTCTGATTGCTGTTGCAAGGACTTCTAGTACTATGTTGAATAATAGTGGCGAGAGTGGGCATCCTTGTCGTGTTCCTGATCTTAAGGGAAAGGCTTCCAGCTTTTCCCCATTGAGAATAATGCTTGCAGTAGGCTTTTCATAGATGGCTTTTATGAGATTGAGAAATGTACCCTCTATTCCTACACTCTGAAGGGTTTTAATCAGGAAAGGATGCTGTATTTTGTCAAATGCTTTTTCTGCATCAATTGAGAGGATCATATGGTTCTTGAGTCTTTTCTTGTTGATATGATGTATCACATTGATTGATTTGCGAGTGTTGAACCATGCTTGCATCCCAGGTATGAATCCCACTTGGTCATGATGGATAATCCTTTTAATGTACTGTTGGATTCTATTAGCAAGGATCTTGTTGAGGATTTTGGCATCCATATTCATTAGAGAAATCGGTCTGTAATTCTCCTTTTTGAGGGGGTCTTTGCCTGGTTTGGGGATCAAGGTAATATTAGCCTCATAGAATGAGTTTGGTAGCTTTCCTTCTGTTTCTATTTTTTGAAATAGCTTTAGGAGAATAGGTATTATTTCTTCTTTGAATGTTTGGTAGAATTCCCCAGGAAAACCGTCTGGGCCTGGAGTTTTATTATTTGGAAGGTTGTTTATCACTGACTCAATTTCTTCATAGTTAATTGGCCTATTTAAGAAATCTATTTCTTCCTGTTTCAGTCTTGGTAGTTTATAGGTTTCCAGGAAGGCCTCCATCTCTTCCAGATTGTTTAGTTTTTTGGCATATAGCTGTTGATAAAAGTTTCTAATAATCCTTGCAATTTCAATGGTGCTGGTCGTGACCTCTCCCTTTTCAGTCATAATTTTAATAATCTCAGTCCTTTCTCTTTGTTTTTGGACAAGTTTTGCCAGTGGTCTATCAATTTTATGGATTCTCTCAAAGAACCAGCTTCTAGTCCTGTTGATCTGCTCTACTGTGGTTCTGGTCTCTAATTCATTGATTTCTGCTCTAATCTTGGTCAACTCCTTCCTTGTCAGTGGGTTAGGCCTGTCCCTCTGTTGCTGTTCCAGTTTCTTGAGGTGAGAATATAGAAACTGCATTTTAGATTTTTCTATTCTTTTGAGTGAGGCTTGGATGGCTATGTATTTCCCCCTTAGGACTGCCTTTGCAGTATCCCATAGGTTTTGGACCGTTGTGTATTCATTCTCGTTGGTCTCCATAAATTGTTTAATTTGTTTTTTGATTTCCTGGTTTATCGAGTCATTCTTGAGCAGGATGGTTCTTAGCCTCCAAGTGTTTGAGTTTCTTCCAGGTTTTTCCTTGTGGTTGAGTTCCAATTTCAGAGCGTTGTGGTCTGAGAATATGCAGGGGATAATTTCAATCTTTTGGTATTGGCTGAGACCTGTTTTGTGTCCCAGAGCATGATCTATTCTTGAGAATGTTCCATGGGCATTTGAATAGAATGAGTATTCTTTGGTTCTGGGGTGTAGTGTTCTATATATATCTATGAGGTCCAACTCGTCGAGTATGGCATTCAAAGCCTTTGATTCTTTGCTTAGTTTTTGCCAGGGTGTTCTGTCTATTTCTGATAGTGGGGTGTTGAGGTCCCCTACTATTACTGTGTTCTTATCTATATGTCTCTTTATTTTGGTTAAGAGTTGGCTTGTGTATCTTGCTGCTCCCCTGTTGGGGGCATATATATTAATAATTGTCATATCCACTTGTTGAATACTTCCTTTAAGAATAATATAGTGCCCTTCTGTATCTCTCTCTATGGCCTCTAGTTTAAAATCCAGTCTATCTGATATGAGAATTGCTACTCCAGCTTTCTTTTGAGGTCCATTTGCGTGGAAGATGGTACTCCATCCCCTTACTCTAAGTCTGAATGCATCTTTGGGTTCAAAATGAGTCTCTTGTAGACAGCAAATGGATGGGTCATGTCTTTTTATCCAATCTGCAACCCTGTGGCGTTTTATGGGAGAGTTTAAGCCATTTAGATTGATAGAGATTATTGACAGATATGATTTTAATGATGCCATTTCTCTTTAAAGTCTTTGTATCGGTTGTGACTTGCTGCTCTGTATCACTCTTGGGGCCTTTTTACCTTTATAGAGCCCCCCTTAATATCTCCTGTAGGGCTGGTTTCGTGGTTACGAAATTGGTTAATGATTGGCGATTTTGGAACGTCTTTATTTCTCCATCAATTCTGAATGACAGCTTTGCTGGATAAAGGATCCTTGGCTGCATGTTTTTCTCTGAAAGAGCTTTAAAAATGCCCCCCCAAGCCTTTCTCTCATTCCAGGTCTCTGTAGACAGGTCTGACGTAATCCTGATACCTTTGCCTTGGTACGTGAGAAATTTCTTTGCCCTGGCCGCTTTCAATACTGTATCCTTGGATCTAATATTTGCGAATTGCACTATGACATGCCGTGGCGTAGGTTTGTCCTGGTTGAGCTTGGATGGGGTCCTCTCTGCCTCTTGGACACGAATGCTTGTTTCCCTTGCTAGATTAGGGAAGTTTTCAGCTACAATTTGTTCAAATATCTCTTCTAGACCTCTGTTTTTCTCCACCCCTTCAGGGATGCCGATGATTCTGACATTGGATCGTTTCATAGAGTCAGTAATCTCCCGTAATCTACATTCGTGGGCGTGGATTTTTTTAAGACCAGCTTCTATTTTCGTTTTTTCTTCTACTAACCCATCCTCCAATTCGCTAACGCGTTCCTCTGCCTCGGTGACCCTGGCCGTCAGAGCCTCTAGTTTTGACTGCATTTGGCTCATAGAATTTTTAATTTCTGTCAGATTCGCTCTCATTTCTGCCCTTAGGGATTCTATATTCTCAGCAACGCTTTCTCTGATGCTTTTTTCAAGTTTACTCATCATCTTGACCATTGTTGCTCTGAATTCCATTTCTGATAATTGGGATACATCCATATGTATTAATTCTGTGGCCGAGGCCAATTCTGTGGCAGAGGCCACAGACTCATTATCTTTTCTTTGCTGGGGGGGACTTCTCCTTCTCGTCATTCTGATGAAGAGAGATTGCAGGGTTGTCCAGAGCCCAAGTGTTGACTGGGACCCAGGCCGTGCGCCCTTGTTTTATAGAGATCTTAGGGATGTGGGCTTCTTCCTTAAAGAGTTTATTTATTTATTTGAGAGAGAGAGAGACAGTCAGCAAGAAAGGGAACCCAAGCAGAGGAGTGGGAGAGGAAGAAGCAGGTTCCCGGTGGAGAAGCCCGATGAAGGACTCCTTACGGAGCGTTGTGATCACACCCTAATCCGAAGACAGGTGCTTGGTGACT
The DNA here is from genome assembly GCF_002007445.2 of Ailuropoda melanoleuca. Classification (NCBI taxonomy): domain Eukaryota; kingdom Metazoa; phylum Chordata; class Mammalia; order Carnivora; family Ursidae; genus Ailuropoda; species Ailuropoda melanoleuca. Next base: position 41,739,017 of record NC_048226.1, read on the forward strand.
GCGCCACTCAGGCGCTCCGGGTTGTTGGCTTCTTGATTTTTCAGCCTGCCATCTGGGGGAGGGGCCTGCCTGCAGGTACTCAGAAAACCCTGTTTGGGTAGAGTCTCTGTGTCCCTTGCGAGGGGGGATGGGGATGGGCACCCTGTGAGCCGGTATTTCCGGGCTTTTGTTCTCTGGCGGCTTTCCCTGGCGGTTTGCTATGCCTCTTCTGAGAGAGCAGCAGCGGCTGAAATTCAGCCTCTGTCTCAGAACAGAGGGATCGCGGATCGTTCTCCACTGATGTTCTGGCCACTTTAACTCTGTTTCTGTTGGTGCTGCTCAACCCTGCAGCATCCCGGGCTGTGCGCCCCACACCCGGCGTCCCAGCCCTCACTTCCAGGGCCGGCACGTCTCTGTCCTTTGTGTTTCCAACCCCGCCCGCCGCCAGCCGCCCCGCGCGGGCTCCCGGAGCTCCCCGTCTCAGTCTGGTGTCTCACGGGTGCTGACCGCGAGTCCGCCTGCTCCCCCGTGCAGGTGGCCCTCCAGCCGCCAGCCGCCCCGCGGACGCTCCCGGAGCTCCCGGTCTCAGCCTCGATCCAGTGAGCACACCGGAGCTCCGGAGCTCCGTGAGATGCTTGATGGCGCACGCTCCCGGCTCATGACTCATTCTGCTGTTTCCAGAGTGCGGGTCCGTGGTCCGGCCCGCTCCCCGGTGCAGGTGGCCCGCCAGCCGCCCTGCGCGCGCGCTCCTGGAGCTCGCGTTCTAAGTCTGTTGTCTCGCGGGTGCCGTCCGCGAGTCCGCCTGCTCCCCCGTGCAGGTGGCCCGCCAACCGCCAGCCGTCCCGCGTGCGCTCCCGGAGCTCCCTTCTCAGTCTGCTGTCTCAAGCGTGCGGGTCCGCGGTCTGTCCGCTGCCCCGTGTAGGTGGCTACCACTTCCTGGCGCCCTTACATGGCGGCTCCCTCCCCCTTCTGTTTAGCTTCCGATATCTGTGCGCGGTTTCACGGCTCCCCGCTTCGTACCTCGATACTCAGCGCTGGAGATGTTCATTTGTAGAGATCCAGATGTATCTTCCTGCGTCTCAGGCTGATTCCGTGGATGTTCCTGCTGGTCTGGTACCTATCCAGCTCAACTCAGGGGACCGGCTGAAAAAGGGGTCCCTACTCCTCCGCCATCTTAACCTCCTCCTAAGACTCTTATTTTTAAGTGACAGAAATCCAACTCAAATTAGCCTAAGTGGAAGGAAGGAGGAATTCATAGGCTTGTGTAGCACCATACCGCTGGCTTATTTATGCATGTGCACTCCAGAAACTTCCTGGCTCCACCTGTCTTGTAGGGGAAGTAGCTGCAGGCCCAGACATATAACCCTAAGCTCCTAACCCCAGCACTAAGACCTTTCTTTGAGATTCTTAAATATACTTATTTAAAGTCTTGGGGGTTTTTATTTTGTTTTGTTTTTAGGCTGGATGTATTCTTACCATTTTATTTTCAGTTGCTTGGTGATCTTGCATGGCATGTCTTTTATTCCTATACTTTAAAGTTTTTAAACTTTTAAACTCGCTTCCTTTTCCTTACTCCTGTCTGTTTGCTGGTGTTTAATCCACCCTTTCCATCCTCCACCCTTCCCTGGGGTGTCCAGTATATAATAGAATGCAAGATCTTATATTGGAGGCTCAGGGCTCCCAGCCATCAGATCACTTGGTTGGGTTTCTCACTGATGGCTTCCTCTGCTTCCTTGAGTCATCTCTGGGTCTACAGACCACCAGTGGTTTTGCTCATTACCAGCCTTCATTCACCAATAGGGCATCTCATTCACCTTTATCTAACTCCGTAAGCCTGGTTTTATGAATAGGATATTTTGCATTCCTTTCCAACCTCTTCTGCCTTTTTCTGATGCTGGGAGCTAAATAGCTTTTAGCTGTTGTGATTTTAGCCTCCTGTTACTGTTTTCCATTTAAGTCCATGATCATGTTTTATCTTGTAGTGTGCATGGTTCTATCTTTTAAAATATGTTTTAAAAATGTATTTTATCTCTTACTAGTTTGTGTGTGTGTGCCCATGCACATAAGCAGCAGGTTTTTTATATAAATTTACTCTATCATCTTGATTTGAAGTTATCTCATTGATTAAATACTTCACTATCCATACACACAAGTATTTATGGAAATAGTATTTATGGAATCCATTGCATGTCATGTTCTGCTGGATGCATGAGAGGATGTGCTGGTGGCAGAGTAACTGCTGCTCTAGGAGATTCACAATGTCCATTAACCATAAAAGGATGGGGGTACAATTCATATTTTAAACCATGCCAAGTTAGACTTTCTGATGTAGCTCTTAGGCTATCTTATATGTTTATAATGGAGAGAATACCTAGAACTTAGATTTATAAAAACATAATCTAATATGATACTCAAGGAATAGGCTATGTTGTAAAAGCTAATTCTCTACCATAGATTCAGCCAGGGAAATGTGGGTTCAATTTAGTAATGTCATAAGATTGGAAGAAAAATCATTGCCAAGATGAAATTCACATTTGTGTAATGAAGAGTCCACTCCTTCAAGTGAGCTAATATAGAGGTATTTATGATATGTTTTAGTAAATCCATTTTGATTTAAAATACACATGGAAATAAGAAAGGCAACTTTCAATTGCGTATACAAGCAACATGCAACCATGAGTACATTAAATTATCTGGATATTTCAGGAAAGTACCTATTATGGGGTCAGGGAGGATTGTCCTTTGGATCCAGTCACTCCATTTTATTACCTTCCCTCAAAGGAATTCATGAGTTAATTACTTGACTCTCTACTCAGAATTCTCTACCTTTTGGAGAAGCAGGTAGGAAAGGCCGCAAGCAACATTCCTTTCTCTGCAGCTGCCTCACCTTCAGCTGCAGCTTTCCTTTAGTGTTGAATAAAGGCAGCTGGCTGATAGGTGTTGCGGCCAAGGCTTCCTCCTACATTTTCCCGAAGCACTGAATCCTGCTTACCTGTGAATACAGTGCCAGCCCTTTACACCTTTCTCTCTCAGATCATTTGTACCATTTTCCACTTTCTCCTGACCAACAATCACACTGGTCTTCTGGCATTTCCTCCAACAGGAGAAGTGCATTTCAGTCTTGCTCTATGGCCCTTGCTATTTCCCCTGATAGGACACCTTGCATGGCCTACTCCTTCATTTCAAATGTCACCTCATGAGAGGGGCCTTTCCTGATCCCAACTCCCAACAAGTTTCACACTTCTTTCACCACATGCTTCCTCTGTCTCCCGCTGCTAGAATACCAGCTGCATGAGGCCGAGAATCTTGCCTGTTTTGTTTGCTGTTCTAATTCCAACACTAAGAACAGTGGGTGGAACATATGTAATTATTGAATGGTTGAATAAAATAGTGGCAAGTGCATAAGGCACATTACTTATTAGAATTAGGAATAACTTGATTTTTACAAATTTATATCAGATATTTTTCTAAGCATTTTATATACTTTAATTCATTTAATCCTGACAATATCAAAGAGGTTGGGTAATTTGCCCAATGATACACAGCATGTAAATTGCAGAGCAGGGAATTTAACCAAGAAGTCGTGCTCCACAGTAGATACTCTTTCTTCCTTTGCTGCCAACAATGGGGAGAGGTAGGTTTCGGAGGAGGCTGGGAAGGGAGAGTATGATGTCGCTATGGCATGTGCCTATCCTGGTGAGCTAAATTTTTTATAAAAGTTATCCTGTCATTTTCTCATTAGCATGATAAATAATCAGTAAAAGTGAATTGGCCAATGTTACTTTGCCTGCTCTGGTCCTAGCCCCCTTAGGGTGTACGTTCTAAACAGACATTGCTGTTTAAGCTAGAATGAAGGGATAGTCAGAGTTACCAAAAAGTTTGGAATGTTTCCAACCAAGTAACTTCACTATAATTCTTTAGAGAGGGATGTGTATATGAAAAAGAAAATTTGGACTTCAGAGTCACTATGCTAGACTTTGTGTTGGTAGCAGGGTTTACAAGGCACTGAGTCTGCCTCTTATGAGATGACCAGAAAATCATCACAAACAGACCCAAATTGCATTTGACTCATGTAAATTTGAAATAAAATTTGCTTGTATATGTTCTTCTTAAGTAGGTTTGTCCCAAATTATATTTTGGCTTGCATACAAATTTCTATTTAGAAACTTACATTTAGAAAAAAATTCACATTTAGAAAAAATAAACTGATTAGTGTTTTTCTTGGTTTTAATATGATTTTTGCCTTTTTAAAGTGGCTTAAATTTGAACAGGAAAATACCACTTTTTATCTTTACTATTACTTTATCATCTTTCCATGATAAAAATTAAATAAGCCTCTAGAAAGGCTAACTAAGAAAAAAGAGAGAGGGCACAACCTATTACTAAATCAGAAATAAAAAGAAGGGACATCATTACAGATCTATGGACATTAACGATAGTAAAGGAATACTATGACAACTCTATGCCCACAAATTTGATAACCTAGATAAAATGGACCAATTCTTGGAAAGATGCAATTCACCAAAACTCACACAAGAATAAATAGATAATGTGGATAGACCTGTATTTATTAAAGAAATGGAATCTACTGGTGAATTCTACTAATAGAATATTTAAGGAAGAAATGATACCAATTCTCTACAATTTTTTTTCTGAGGATAGAAGCAGAGGGAATACCTCCTAACTCATTCTATGAGACCCAAATTACCGTCATACCAAAAACACACAAAAATATTATAAGAGAACTACAGACCAATATTTCTCATGAACATAGATGCAAATGTCAATTGCTTTCCTAAAGAACAGTAATAAGCAAGTGAAATTTGAAATTAAGTATACAATACCATTTAGATATTCAACCCCCAAAATGAAAACTGCAAAACTCTGGTGAATGAAGTCAAAGAACTAAATAAATGGGGAGGTATTCTATGTTCATGTATGGGAAGACTCAATATTATCAAGATGTCAGTTTTTCCCAACTTAATCTATAGATTCAATTGCAGTCCCAGGCAAAATTCCATCCACAAAAGGTTATTTTGTGGATATTTACAAACTGATTCTAGAGTTTATATGGAGAGGCAAAAGACAGAGTGGCCAACACAATATTGAAAAAGAAAAATAAAGTTGTAAGGCTGATAGTAATCTACTTCAAGACCTACCATAAATCTAAACTAATCACAATAGTGTGGCATTGGTCAGAGAACAAACAGATCAATGGAAAAGAATGGAGAAACTGGAAGTAGGGAATAGACCCATGTGACTGTAGTTAACTGATCTTTGACAAAGGAGTAAAGGTAATAAAATGGAGCAAAACCAGGCTTTTCCACAAATGGTACTGGACCAACTGGACATCTCTATGCAGAAAAACAAATCTAGACACAAAACTTACACCCTTCACAAAAAATGAACTCAAAATGGATCACAGACCCAAATGTAAGATGCAACACTGTAAAACTCCTAGAAGATAACAAGGAAGAAAACCTAGATGACCTTGGGTAAAATGATGCCTTTTTAGGTACAACACCAAAATATGACCCATGAAAGAAATGATAAGCAGGACTTCATTAAAATTAAAAACTTCTGCTCTGTGGAAGACAAAGTCAAGAGACAGAGAAGACAAGCCACACATTGGGAGTAAATATTTGCCAAAACATATCTGAAGAAGAACTATTACCCGAAGTACACAAAGAACTATTAAATCTCAACAATAAGAACACAAACAACTGAATTAAAAAATGAACCAAAAGATCTTAAGAGACCTCTCACCAAAGAAGATATACAGATGGCAAATAAGCATATGAAAAATGCTCCAGAGCAGATGTTACTAGGGAAATGCAAATTGAAACAACAATAAATTAAAAAGGGCTAAAATCCAGAACACTGAGCATAAAATACTGACAAGGATGTGGAGCAACAGGAACTCTCATTCACTGTTGAGAATGCAAAATTATACAGCCACTTTGAAAGATAGTTTGGTGCTTTCTTACAAAACTAAACAGTTTTGTCATTCAACCCAGCAATTGTGTTCCTTGGTATTTACTCAAATGAGTTGAAAATTTATGTTCACACATAAACTTGCACATGGATGTTTATAGAAGCTTCTCTCATAACTGCCAAAATTTGGAAGCAACCAAGATGCTCTTTAGTAGGTGAATGAATAAATAAACTGTGATACATCTAGACAATGGAATGTGATTTAGTGTTAAAAGGAAATGAGTTATCAAGCCATCAAAAGGCATGGAAAAAACTTAAATGCACATTACAAAGAGAAAGGAGCCAATTGGAAAGACTAAACACTATATAGTTCCAACTATGCGACTTTCTGGAAAAGACAAAACTATGGAGACAATAAAAAGATCAGTGGTTGCCAGGGGTGGTGTGGGCTGGAACAGATGAATAGGCAAACCACAGAGGATGTTAACTCAGTGCAAAGCTTTTGTATGATACCATAATGATGGATACATGTCATTATACATTTGTTCAAACTCATGGACAATGCCAAAAGTGAACCCCAGTGTAAACTATAGACTTTGGATGAGTGTGATGTGTCCATGCTTGTTCATCAGTTTTAACAAATATACCACTTTTGTGGGGAATGCTGATCATGGGGGAGGCCTCACACTTGTGGGGACAGGGATTTATGAGAAGTATCTGTACATTTCCCTTAATTTAGCTATGAACTTTTAAAAATTGTTTTAAAAAATTCATAAGTTTTAATAAAATTGTAATGAAGAAAATAAAACAAAATGCATCTATTATTTATAGTATAGGTTATTACATCACTGTCATTTATGTTGATTTGTTTATTTGAAGATTTATTTTTGCATGTAGAAAGAATAATTCTAACAGTGAAAGAAGAGATCTCACAAAACTCATGGTGATTAACTATCACAAGATATAAAAAAGCCTTTGAGAGCCAAGATATAATTAATTTTCCTTGCAAATAAATCAAACAAAAGGATACCTCCCTATTTATTTATTGGCTTACTAAGTAGTGTATGTATAATAAAATAACAAACTCAAAAGTTTATAATTCCTTTTGTCTATCAAAATAAGTATATTCCTTAATGTTTACCAAATGATTTTATGCCTTAAAAGTTAAAAAAAAAAAAACCTTCATGGATATATTTTTTGCTTTTTGCTTTTTCCTTTTAGAATGAATCAAATCAGACAAAAACCAAAGCTGCCCAAATTAGTTATCCTCTTCCCTGATTTCTAAATCCTTAATTTCAGTTTTAGGAAATGCTTATTAAATGGAAGATTAATGTCAACAGTTCAGTTATTATCTCAGTGGTTGTAGACTTTTTTTCTCTTCTGTACCAGATTTTCCTACTGAGCTAAGTCCAGGAGCAGCTGCTGTTGTTACAGCAACTTGGTTAAATTTAATCAATATTTTTTGAATGCCTACCTTGTGCGAGGAACCATGGTACTAACTAAAGAAAAAATGAGACTTCATCTAGGATGCAGTCTTGTGAGCTGAATGTAATAAATACTTCAACGACAATGATTCAAAAACTAGCCTAATAGTGTTCATTGTTCTTGATCCACTTTAATTCATTTTTATTATTAATGAAAAACATTTTACACCGATATTTTAGTCAATTCTTCTAATATGTGAATAGGTGTTTATCAATGGGCCAATTTTCTAGTCACTAGGTGACTGAAAAGAAGAGGGTCGAGTGTAAATATTTCTGCTTTGGATGAAGGAAACCAAATTATCTCAACTGATCAGCGAGCACACTTTGAAAGAGACTTCATAAAGATATGAAATCAAATCACTTTCCAACAGCTTAACTCAGTGAAATAAAAAACAAAGAAAAATGAAATGCCCTTGTAAAATATTTAACAATGTAAAGCTGAAATTTTAGGTGAGAGTTACCTAGTAATTTAGAAATAATTGAGAGTTCAGAAATTCTAGAAAATAATCTATATATTTAATAGATAATCAAGGAAGGCCCTTTTATACTTTTATTTTCAAGTATAAATTTATATAAAATACATTCTTTTTTTCTACATGTCAATACAAAGCTACTATAGTTAGTCTCAAAAATGCATGATTTTAGGGATTCCTGTGTGGCTCAGTTGGTTAAGCATCTGCCTCCAGCTCAGGACATGATCCCAGGGTCCTTGATCCCTGGGATCAAGAGCCCTACATCAGACTCCCTCCTCCGAGGGGAGCCTGCTTCTCCCTCTCCCTTAGGTTGTCACTCCTCCTGCTTGTGCTCTCTGTCTGTGTCAATTAACTAACCAAATAATCTTTAAAAAATGCATGATTTTTTTTTTTTAATTTTGAACCTCCATTAAAAATCGCCTTTGGATCTAAATACCACGTTGTCCAACACAGGAGAAATATAAAATTTTCCTCAGCTCAATGGTTCAAGAAAATAGGTGGATTTAAGGAGTTTATATTGGAAAAGAATAAATAGAGCTATGCATATTTGAAAGGCAGTCCCATGGAAGAAAAAATATACTTATTTTTGTCACTCCAAAAAAAGCAGTATTGGCACTACACTAAAGGACACACAGGTTTTACTTCAACTTAAGGACAGTTGGGACAACTGGAGTAGTAGAAAAATAGGAAGGTCTGACTTCCAGCTAGTGTAACTGCTTGATTGCTTGAAGTGCAAACAGATGCTAAATAGCGCTCTGGTAGAAAATCTGTGCAGAGTAAGAGATTGGGCAAGATGACCTGGTAGGCAGGAGTAATATAATAAGTAAATTTCTGGTGTTTAGAAGCCATCAGTTAGTGGTATTTTGTTACAGCAGCCTGAATGGACTAAGGCAATGTTCTATCCATTTTTCTCAGCTATGAATAGGACTCTGAACTGAGCTTGAAGTCCCACATCTATCTTTTGCCAAGCCAGTTCTTCCAATCCAACCAGGTGGGAGCCTTAGTGTATCAGTAGGATGTTCTAGAGTTCCAAGGAAGAGATGCAAACCACTAATTGGAGTGATGGAGCTTTACTTCAAGGTGAATTATCATCTCAGGGGGGCACTGTCACTTCAGCTCCCCTTTACCCAACTCCGGGATGGGTTTCTGCTTCCCCAAAGAATTGAGAAAGATGCTTTTCATTGTTGAGGACAAGTAACATGTGCATGAAACCTCTGTTCACTGAGCAATCATGCCTCCCGGATAGAGGGTTTGAGCTGACCGCATCGGTACCATTCATGACCATGGAGCTTCTGTATTGAGGGTGTGCTGCTGTCCTCCCTGGTCAGCAGGTCTCTCTTCTGTCCTGTGTCATAATTTCCTGACTAGGTAAAGTCACTCAATTATGTTAGGTGACTTAGTGCTAGGACTTCTTCTTATAGCACTTTAAAAAATTGTGACAAATCAATAGTTACTGATAATGATAGCCATTCAGTCATTGGGCTTTTCTCTTCTTTTTAGAAAGTGGGCTCCATGTGAAAATTAGACGGAGTCTGTCATGCTGTCTCATTTATTTTTCTGAATATAGAGCAACATAACACACATACCATGTGCTCAATAATGTTTTAAATAGCCAGATGGATAATTGGCACCAATACTTTCCAAAAGTGGAATTGCCGTGTCTAGAGTCACAGCTGGTGCCACCTTTAAAATTATGAGTGATAGTTAAGAGGGGAAATCTGACAGCCACTGAAGTTTCCTAGACGAATCTAGGGTTTTTCAAACTACGTTTTATTTTTGGGTCCCCACATTTTCTTTAAGAACTAAAAATTAATTCTGTATTTTCATTTTAAAGATGAATAGAAACTATGAGCATTTTCTGGATCATATGGAAGACCATCTGATCCCTGAGAACCATCACATGATGTGAGTTCCCACAGGTGTTTAAGATTTACCAGTGCCACTTAGTTGCAAGTTATTTAGAAGAACAGCTGAAGCTAATATTTCCATGACATGTTAGAGCTAAGTAAAGGCCAAAATATGTCTTAGTTTACTCAAGGAACTAAATTTCTCAATAGTTCAATGGAGAAAAGTGGAGGGACATGTGAGGACATGCATAATAGCAGAGTCATGCTATAACTGTCAGCATCACATATACATTAATAGCTTAGTTTCAGCCAAACCTACATCTATAATTGTGTTAAATTATTGCTGACAATTTAAATGTTTATTTTATAATGTTGATTTACAATTTAAAATTTACATTTAAATTTACAATTTAAAATTTTATAATTAAGAATTGCCTAAGGAATTTAAACTTAACAGTATGGTTCATTTCTTATTGTATTAACATTTTAAGTTAATTTAATTTAAATTGATGATAGGCTTCCAGAATTCTTTCCTTTTAAACAGTTTACTGAGGTTTGAAATTCAACTAGCTGGACTAGTGCATTCAGTACGTGGAATCACTGTGCTAGAGGCAGTTTAAGTCAGAAATAAGCAGTGTTGAATTAAAATCAAGTTGCACTAAAGTATTTATTTGGAAATTAAAAAAGTAAGTTTCAGAGCCTAGACATATTCACATTATTTTCTGGCTAAAGGAATTTTATAATAGATTTATAATAGATTCATGAATTTTTTTTTTCAAATCTTGTTTATCTTTTACAAATTGAGAAGGAGACCGTTATATTTCCATTGAGTTTTCAGGAGAAACAAAATATTTTGTGCACCTCTATGTGGAAAAATACACCTAGAGATTCCACAGTTTATAGACTCATTGGAACCAAGTGCCAGCAAGACAGACTGAACGTCAAGGGTGGCTATGGAGATTTAGCACTGATTATGGACCCAAAGATTTTTTTTAGTACAGTCATATTGAACAGAAAGAAATCAGGTGTTTTACAATTGAATCTGACAATAGTGAGAACACGGAGAACTCTGGACTCTCAGTCCCCTGGACTACTAGGATGTTGTCAAATGATTTTACATATGTCATTTGGAATATTGTTTGAGCAGATTGGTTTTTGCTCAAGAGGATATTTATAAGATTAGGCAAAATTATGGTTTTGGATTGATTTGCGAATATCGATCCTCCTCACTTTTGAAATTTTAGAAACGGAACCAGCAGTCAGGCTCCATTAGATGGTAAAGAGCTTAAAATTGATTGCTATGAAGAGGAACAAAGACCCCATTGTAGCAGGGAGTATTGATCTGTTTTCTTCAAACTACCCATTTCTCGAAGTGCTTGGAGAAAGGGTGATACAAAGGGGCACTGTTTTGCTTTGCCCCTCTGGATACTAAACAGAAAGAGAAACAAAGAAGCAAAAACCCTGACATCCCAACCGCTTTTAAATATTTATTGTAGCACAAAATCAGAATTTACACGTAATTTTTCCAACAATTAGAAGAAAAAAATAGGAGGTAGTTTGACAACAATAAAAAAGATGTTACATATATATTTTTATATTTATATTTTTTCATGCCGGGCTTTGGGGAAACTTCACTTTCAAATTTCAAATTATGAAAATAGTCATGAACGTTAGACGTTGGCAGAACTGGTTGTATAAGCCAGTGAGCGCCGACTACCCACAGGCAGATAGCAGGGGCAGACACAGAGCGGCACTCTGCTTACCTTCAGGACTATTTTAAAGGTTGGCAAATGTCTTTATTTTATTTTAAATGTGTCTAATTTAATTTTTAAAAAAATTTATTTATTTATTTGACATAGAGTGGGAGAGAGAGCTAGAGAAATCACAAGCAGGGGGAGCAGCAGAGAGAGAGGAAGAAGCAGGCTCCCCACTGAGTAGGGAACCTGATGCAGGGCTTGATCCCAGGACCCTGGGGTCATGACCTGAACCAAAGGCAGACACTCAAAGGACCACCACCCAGGAGCCCCTGGTTAATGTCTTTAAATTGACTTTTAAAACAAACTAAAAAATATCCCCATGAAAACAGTAAGCATTATGTGCAACATCCAAAGGAGAGCGAGTTTGCTTATTTCTTTCTTTCATCTGCTTTATTTCACTTGTTTCTACTTCCCTTTTCTTTCAGTGTCTGAATGAAGTCCCCGGGGACCAACCAAAACTTTGTTTATTTTAAATGTTCAATGAGCTCATGAAAACAGTGTCATGGGGTTTTCTTTTGAAATTCAGTGTGTGTGAGTGTTGGCCTGGCATATGTCTCCTTCGTGGCAAAAATAAAACACAAGATTACCACTTAAGAAGAGAAAGAAAATTGGAGAGGACCTAGATACCTTCTCTATAATGGTTCCATATCACAGAAAGACAGTTTCTAACAGGCATAAAGTATAAGGGGCCAGTTTGTGTAGATATTGGGATTGCAAAAGAATTCAAAATGTAAGAAATATTCTTAAATTTTATAGAGGAGTATATTGCTCTGAATAAGAGACAGCCATTTAGATAGCTAGCCATTCTTCTTTCTCCAAAGTCATGAATTGTCATTACATCTTTTATTTATCTTTTAGACTTGAATAGAGGATAAGAATTTAGAATAATTACTGTTTTGTTCTATATTATTTACTGTATTATATGAACTATATATTCTATTAGTAGCAGTAGTTAAAATGAGAGTATGATTATTTAAATAGTTATATAAATTTCAAATATCCTATTTTAGTAAATCTCAAAAATTCAGAGATTTGTACCAGTTGTTTTATTATTATAACCCTTTGAAACTAAGGTACTACATAAGCAACATAGTAACACTTTTCTGGAAGAAAACGATCTATGATAATGGAAGTGGTAAAAGAGTCCATGAATGAATGCTATGTATATTTAATATGTGAACCTATTGTTATCCCAACTTTCCACTCTATCCTTCATTAATTTTTCTCAACCAGAGCTCCTCTTCACTATCACTTTCATTACAGTTAACACAAAGACTTCAGAGGCATAGAGTTCAGATTAAATTCAAGTAGTTGACTAAATTCTCAAAGTGCCATGATCAGGAAAAAAGGTGGGGAGGGAAGGGAGGGGTGTAGTAATTCAGGGTCAGAACTGACATTCGTTAAACAACTCAGACTCAAACATCTTATGTCTGTAAAGTGCTAAAACAGATGATCAGTCCTTCCAATTCCCAGTGAATGAATTCAGCGAAATTGATCAATGCAGTGGCCTTATATGTAATATTGAAACAAATATGTTCGGTGAGTCATGGATTTGGAAATTGCTTCAAAAACAAGGTGAAGGTATCCTTTGCTCCACAGCATTTTGAAGCTATGGTTGTTACAAAGTACCAGCTGTGTACCAAACCCCACTGGAGGCATTTGGAAACATCTCTGATCCCTACAGACAAGTCTTCCAAGTGGGTGCTTTTTAGCCTTATTCTGCAGATGAGAAATAAAGTTCAAAGGGACTAGGTAAATTGCTTGAGGTCAGAAGGTTAGTAAGTGGCACAGGTAGAATTCCGAACCCTGCTCAGACTTGAAAGCCCCAATTCTTGTATTATATGGTGCTGCCTCCTACCTTTAAACCAAATTGCTGATCCTAATTTAGAATTAGACACATTTTTTCAAGTAATTTATTGTACTGCCTAATCCATTTTTAGAGTAAAAGGCTAATGGAATGGAGTTAGGCATGTTATTTATAAGAAATCAAAAACTTAATTTCTCAGGCTACAGAAGTACAAATAAAACAAGCAGAAATTTTTGTCCATGTTATTGAGATGAAATAATTATCCTGTTTTTATAGGTTATGAGCTTCATGACTTAGATACTATACTAGAAATTTAGAACCCAGTGTAATAATAGCTTTAAACAGAAATGTCAGTTATTTAAATATCCTTTTTCTAGCTATGTTTTAAGATAAAATTATTTAGTTGCTACTGTGGAATGAAAACACAACAAACTATGAATTTTATAGGTATCTTGAGTCTCATTATTACTGTGCTTCATATCAGGGATCAAACGCTTTCTTTCTAGTTCTTAGTGGGTTTATTTAAGGTTCAGATTCTTTTTTAGGTTTCTTCTCAAACATTAGCTTGTCAGAAGACTATGCAGATGCTCTAGTTGAATACTTGTGTCTCCTCAAAGTTTGTATGTTGGATCGTAGACCTCCAGGTGATAGTACAGGCAGGTGGTGATGAAGTCATGAAGGTGCAACCCTTATTTTCAAATTGCATTGCTATGGTTTGATATTTGATCCATCCCCCTGGGTGAGCCTGCAAAATAAGGATAGCATGTAATGAAGGCCTTGAACCTCGGACTCTCTCAGTGCCCCCGGTTTGCTACTTACTGGCTGAGTGTGCTTGAGCAAGCTGGACACACTGCAGCTCCCACACCATTGTCAATGACTTTTAACATCCATTTAGGAAAGAGGTGAGAATTGGGAAAGCGCACCAAAAGAGTAATGTTGCAACGTACAAGATGCTATTTTGTTGTTCAAGCAAATAATCTCCCTTAACGCAAGCACTATCCTCAAACATCTACTGATTTCCTATGGAGATGCCCCTGAAATTCCAATCTTTTTTTAAGTGCCTCTAAGGTTTTATTTTTTATTTTTATTTATTTATTTATTATTATTTTTTTTTATTGGATGTTTCCTAAGGGCTATCCTCTTGGACATAGGAGGGCAATTGTTTCATTTGCAAATTAGTTACCTAGGTAAAGATGCTGCCTTAAAAAATTTTAGGAATATAGGAATAGACCTGAAGTGTATTTAGCATTTTTTCCTTTCCGAACATTAAAACAAGGTGTTTGAAAGAATGACACACAATGAAGACATGTTATTCAAGGGATTTGGTAAATGATGACAGTTAGGTTGAGAAAGGATTTTTATTTAAATGCTACCTCTATGGATAAAATAATCATAAGAAATTGCTCTGACAGAAAATCATGAGTTCCTTAGTTTTGTGTGTGTGTGTGTGTGTATATATATGTATATATATATATATATATATATATATATAACCAAGAATACCAAACATAATGTGAAAAGAGTAATTTTTGAAAGTCTGCTAATACATAGTCTTGCTTAAATACCTTTCTAATACTGTAATAGCAATAGCATTATGGACTTTATTTTGTTGTCATAATATGGGAGGATTGATTTAAATGACTCTTCCTATTTTTTCCCCCATTTTTGTTTCCCTACTGGCACAAGATGGGGTATCTTATGTAAGAAATAGGGACAAAAGTAAAAAATTATATTTTACATCATTATCTATATCTGAAAGCTTATTTATTCACTTGCTTGACATTCTGGACCTCCCTGGTACACTTTGTAGTAAAATTGAAATTGCAGTTACTTTCAATTATTTGTTATGCTAATTACCTTTATAATTGGGTCACAATTCCTGAATAGCCTGCATAAGTCATATCAAAGGTATAATTATATTAATTTTATCTCTATTAGTGTCTTCTATTAACTAGCTCCAGAATCGCCAAATAGTTAATTAGCTTCACTAATATGAAAGAAATATTTTAGAATCAAACCAGACTGGAGATACTATACTATTAAAACAAAGAATACAAAATGTCATTAAATTCTGAATTTTCTGATAACATTGCAGAATAAAAACCAAAATTCTTAGAGTATGTAATATTTTTAGTTATAAACATTAGTGCTCAAAATAGAGTATGAAATTCCCAAAAACAAAAGCCAATAGTTTTGATATCACTGTCCATGATGTATTAGTTTCAATAAATCTGTGTTTTTAGGAAAAGTCATTTGAGGTTTTTAATGAATTTTCTTCAGAATTTTTAATATAATGATCTATTTTCTCACTTGAAACCAGAAATTCTAGAGCATCTAAATCATGCAGTATAAAAGTCAGGAAAATAAAATCTATGGAATACTAACAAGATTTGAAATATGATAATTATACAACAATAAGTTAAGAAATACTTAAGACTCCTTGGAAAAATCTTATGTACAAGCTAGGTCTTGGTACCAATACAAACCGTTTTTAGTTTCCTAAAGCGGAAGGCACAGAGAAAAAAATTTCACTATAAACAAATTCTGTGAACTTTTTGAGAGATCAATAATCAAATGCACATCAGAAAAAATAAATTCTAGACTAAGGTAGCTAAAATTTAACAAAGCAGTATTTAGGTTCCCTGGTAAGTCACTGACTTTATTTCTTTTTCTAGAATGTTATGCCAAAAGATGAATCATCCTAATATCTTTATGCTTTATTGGCTTTTCCAATTATGTAGACATTTGTATTCAGTGTTGTCCTTCTTAAGAATTTTAAAAGCATTGTTAAAAGAATAAAAGAATGCCTTTATCTTTTCTATTATATTCTCTTCAGGGGTCCCACATACTTAACATTTTCTAAACCGATTTTGTTTGCCAGATCACCAATTTGCTTACCAGAAAATTTCATTATGCTGTCCAAATACTAATATGTATGACAATTTTATATTGAGGAATTAAAAAAAAACCAAACTATTATTACGTAGGGCCATGTTAAAAACAAACCTAAACCAGCCAAGCTTCCTGTCCCACAACAATCTTACAACATAGAAAAGATCTCAAACTCAGAGATAATGCTAAAGATTGGTTGACTCAACTGGCAACTGTTTATTGCCTGTTAGGGGTACATCAGGGCTACATTAAAGCATGGAGGAAAGGGGAACCGTGTTTGTATGCTTAAATGTTTTATATTCTACTGTCCTTTATTGGAGCATGGAGAATTACCTTGTAGGGAAGTCAGGTTACAAATTCTCCACCTGGAGCAGCCTTTCAGTTTGATGTAGCAGCAAACTAGCTCACCTTTCTTTCACCTCAATGCACAGTGGTTTTAGATTTCTGAGTGTATCTTCTCAGACTTTCCCTGTCCTCTATCCACCACCCCTCCTAAGTAG
This sequence comes from Ailuropoda melanoleuca, assembly GCF_002007445.2. Taxonomy (NCBI): domain Eukaryota; kingdom Metazoa; phylum Chordata; class Mammalia; order Carnivora; family Ursidae; genus Ailuropoda; species Ailuropoda melanoleuca. The sequence continues at coordinate 41,755,690 of NC_048226.1, forward strand.
ATGGAACTTGGTAGGATTTGCTGGGACTTCCTTTATTTACTCCTCCCCAAAATGTACAACTTTATCAAGAAGGATTACCATGAGGCTGCCCATGGTTCATTCCTTCATGCTAGTTGCATACCCAGTAACAATTGCTCAGTTTCTGATACCACATTTCACTGGCAACATTTTCTCAATTGCCATCTGCGAGCAGAAAGAACCCTGCTAAAACATTACCTCTCTCCGGTACAAAGTAATAGCACTCATAATATGGTAGTTTCAGTATACCTCATAATTCTACTAGCTACCACAACTGAATACCAATTATTCCAAATTTTGTGAAATGGAAAAAACAAGGAACATAAACCATCTGACTAAGGCAGCAAGATACATTGTCTCTACCAGCACTATAGCAGAAAAAAGCCTGACAGGGTTGAGTTTGTTTTTAACTACGTGAGAGTGGGAGAAAGAATGGCTCCATACAGAAGAACTCAGCCATCTAACAGATGCTTCCAGGGGGATATAGGAGAGAGGAGGTGGTCTTCTGTCAGGTACATGTGTGAGGCAGCCTTCTGATTTAGTACTGTGAGTAAGGGGTCTCTGATTAAAGAAAGGAATGGCTAAGGAAGGAACAAAAGTTTTGGCAGTTTTCCAAAAGGGTGTTTGTTTCAGCTCCCCACACAATCCCATTTTTCAACCTGTTAGAAGTCAGCCCTTTAAAAAGACCTCTCACAGCAGCCACTGAGCTAGATGCCTGCTGACCAGGCAATTCTCTGACTTAGGCTAAGTATATAGCATCCTGAGCTCAAGAGGAATCTGACTTGGATTTTTAACCTCATTAAGATGAAATCATACATGCCTGGGAATAAAGTTTAGTGTTCAGCTAAAAAAGTCAATAGCCAGCAAGTTAGAGTAGGAAAAATACTAACATCCCCTGGTAGATCCTTCTCTATTTTTGGTGTTCGAGGTTTGGCACAATACTACGACCACCTTGAGAATGGATGGGAGAAGCCATCTCCTTGTGTAGCTGTGAAGAAAGGAGGACAGAGAGGACAGTCCCCTGACCATCAGTATCTGCGCCACCTGGGAACTTCGTAGAAACAGAAATCCTTGGGCTATAATCCAGACCTTCTGAATCAGAAACTCTATCGATAGAGACCAGCAATCTGGGTTTTAAGTCCTCTAGGGGAGTCTAATGCATACTAGAAATTGAGAACCACTGGTCTACAAAGTCAAATAAGCACCTTAACTGCCTATTTTGCTTAGATATATTTTTAAAAGGGTCCTCTCTAGGGATAATGGCAGACCGAAAGCATACCTTCACTTTGCCAGACGGTAGACATGAAATCGGGTTAAAAATGTGGATGAATGCTGTGTTGGAGGAAGCCTGAGGATTCCAATGCCCAGAGCTGCCTCTGGACCAGACCTTCTGTATTTGGCTGCTTTCTCTTGATGTTTCTTTAGCTCCAGAGCTGTCTGGCAATTTGATTTTAATCCTTTGTCTTGGCCACCTCAGTTTCCGGACGGTTGGAGTGCCTCCACTGCTGTCTTTTGTGCATGTAATAATCTGGCCAAGATGTGGGAGTCCGTGGCCCACATTCTGGTCACATCTGTCTGGAAACTGCTCTAGTAGTCGCAAAGTGTCTGAGAATCAGTCCTGCTCCATGCCTGATCTTCTCCACCTGACTTCGTGTTGACATTTTTACCTTTGAGTTGAGACAAAGCAGAGGAGACTGAAAACAAAGTATCTATTTTCCACGTGTGCTTTCCTCAGATTTGGCTTTCAAATTCTTAAGCCTCTGCCAGGAGAGTAATTAGCAGCCCAGATAAGAGGCCACCTATGGCAGCTACATGTCTGCAACTGGCCCCGCAGGCGAGCGCTCTACCTTTGACAGAGAGTTACAGAGTTTGCAGACCCATAGCTCATTTTCAGGAGATAGGAAGTTAAAAGGAAAATTTAGCAGGAAAGAGCGTGGTTTTTATCTCTGTGTTACCATCAATCCTTCTATTTTAGAGGCTAACGTTCAGAGGTTCTTGCAAATGAGGGAGAGAATTTAAAAAGCAATATTTAAGGGAAGATGAAGGTGAAGGAAGATGTTATTCTACCGCCTTCTGCTTTCAGGAGAAAGGTGCTTCATCTTGTTACATTGTTACTTACCCTCACGTGACCTAAACAAACAGAGTCAAGAAAGAACATGAGTGTCTCAGATGAATTCTGGAAGGAAGATTTTAAAATGACTATGCCAAGATAAGGGAAATAGAGGGATGGCTGGAAGGAGTATATCCTGGAGGCTCTGGGGGGTAGATCTGTGTTGGAGGCCAGAGAAGGCTGCTGAGGAGTCAGAGAGATGGTGTCAAAGGGCCCGAGTCACAGTAAGCGGACCATTCACCTCACCAGAGGGTCAAACCGGAATAGCCAGGAGTAAGGGAGAATGCCGGAGTTGTGTCTGCGGGTTTGGAAAGGAGTATGGGAGGAAAAAGGTCCAGGTAATTCCCAGAAGAACTTAGGGAGGAGGGCAGCAAAGTTCCCTAGAGCAGCAGCTGTAGGATAGAAAAGCAATTACAGTAAGCATTTAGTGAATTCAGAGAAATGCCATTGAAATTATGTCGTTATTCACGGGGGCACAAAGGCAAATGAATATACGAGGCCCCAATAGTGTCAGGAATCTCAGGCCTGGTCTCTGACTTCACGAAAGCTTGCAAAGAAATTAGAAAGAGCATGCAAATCCATGCAGGTCTCATGCCAGATTGCGGGCTCAGTGGAGAGCTTGGCCTTTGCAGGTCCCCAATAAATTTTTGATGTTGATGACAATTTTGGCTTTTTTAAGACTTCAAAATTGAGTGACAGTAAGTTGTTAGAATTTTTCTCAAAAAATAATTCTGGAGACATACTGGAATCCTAAAATGGAATATTAATGTTTAGAAGGAGACTTAGAAATAACTCGATGACTGATACTATGAAAGCGGCTTTGTGAATTAAAAGCAGACTTTGGAGGAGGAACATAAGTTCATTTCTAACCATTTGAAGAAAATGGTTCAAAATTTCTGAAAACTGAAACTGTTTATTGTGGTTCACTTGCTCTAATTGACATTTATTATGATATATTATTTATTTTCCCATGAAACAGAATATCATATTCTTCAAAACAGCTGACCTAAATAGTATATCGTATTCTGAAGTCCTTTGTAGAGGTTTTAGAATCCAGAAAGGACAAGCCTCCTTCCACAGCTCCATACAGTCTTTTCAGCATCTCCACCTCTACCTATATGTCTAAAATGCATTTTACATTTTTATGTCCCCAACTAAATTCCACTTAATCCCCAACAAATCATTGCCCCCCTACAGTCTGTGCTCAACACAGTGCATTCTTCTCAGAGCAGAAATCTGATCATGTCACTCTGCTTCAACCCTCCACTGGCTTCCATTTTCATCAGGGAAGAAGACTAGGAATTTCAGCATCAAATTTCTAGATAACATTGTATAAAGTTCTGTTTCACCTAGCCTCAGCTATACCTATCTCTCTCTCTCTCTTTTTTTTCTTTGCCTAATCAAACGTTAACCTTATCAAAGCTCAGTTCAAATACCACCTACTCCATTAATGCTTCTCCAGTTAATCCAGATTTTGTTTATCATGTCCTCTGAACTATACAGGCTAGAAATCTTAGCTTGGAATTTAATTTCAGGCGTACCATAGTGTATTCAATTCTTGGTTCAGAGAAACATTCGATAAATGTCCATTCTAGTTATAGTTAGATACTACTTTCTTCCAGAAAGTATTCAGAGAAGATTAAAATATGTAATATATAGCATAATAACATAAAAACAGAAAGATGACTGCTCACGAATTTGAATGTCTTCTAGGCCAAAGCGAAAAAGTAAGCACTGGGTGTTATACGCAACTAATGAAGCATCAAACTTTACATCGGAATCTGGGGATGTACTGTATGGTGATTAACATAATATAATAAAATGAAATTAAAAAAAAAAAGAATTCACTTACTTGAATCTTCTCTCATCACATCACATAGTTCAACTGGATTGACACTTAATAGCAGAGATTTAAAGAAAAGGGAAATATGTCTCCTTTTTGAGTGTTTTGGATTTTGTTTTTTAAGTATAAAAGAGAAGTGGCACTAATCATCTTTTCTATTCTCCCGCTGCTACAATATTCAAAATTTCCTCCTCTGAATGGATATGGAGTAGTATGTTTTTAGTGACCATTTTGGACTAGGACTAGGCTGCTATTTGACCTGCTTTTGGTTTTCCTTGCTTCTTCTTACAGAATGAGACATTGGGATCAACTGAATCTCAAAACACCAAAATTTGAGCCACTGCTATAGCTACGAATCTCCTAAATGAGTGTCAGTCTTCCTTTTCTTGACTGGTCCATTCTTCCTTAAATTGATTTTATAAGACCCAGGGACTTTTTGATAACATTTATTTAACCAATATCTATTGATCACATACATGTGCCTGGTACCATGATAGGCTCTGGGATAGACATTACAACAGTCTCTGAGCATGCGATCTTTCATTGGTTCAGTCACTATCAAGACTGAGTCAATGGAAGATGATTGTTGACTCACAAACTCAGAGATAGAATATACTAACAGGTATAATAATAGCATTTCCTCTAGCCAGGTCTCACTGGTCAATATAAAATTAAATCTGATTGATTTCTTTTAAAGCCAACCACATTTACTGTCATTATCAGCCCCACTTGTATGTCATTTCAAATACTTCTTATTAGCAACTATATCTGCTCATATTTCTAACTGTAGCAACCAGCTTTGTGCCCATGCGATCTTTAGCATCTCACTTTTGCTAGTACCTTTTATATCTCATTTCCTGCCCTGGGATGACCAAGGAGAATCACTCAATACTAATGTGCATGCAATTTATAGGTTCAGGATTATCAGGGCTCAAGGATCACCACTGACCAGGAGCCTATGGATAAATTCTTTACCCTTTTGTCCTTCAAGTGGACACATTTCATAAGGATCCTCAGAATTTTTGTGGGATTGTGCAGCAGCCATCTGTACAGGGGCTGGCTCAATAACACGTCCTTGTATTGGCTTTCTCTCTTTTGCGTTTTACTCTCATGTCCTTCACTCCTGCCCCCCAGATCATACAAGCACTGGCACATAAGCCTCTGTCTCATGTTCTGCATTAGGGAGAACCAGGTTAAGAACTGCTTAACCCTAAATATACACAGGATAGTGTTACCTCTTTTCAAGGAAATGTAACTCTACTACAGTGTTCTGTAGAAAATTCTTCATATATAGTGTGTGCCCTGTTTTCCTGTCCTTATCCCCAAGGTGAGCTAATCATTAAAAAATGCCTTAAGAAATCTCTTTTAGAGCTTACAATGTATCAAGCTCAACCTAAGCTAGGTTTTAGGGATACAAATATGAAAAATAAAATTCCTGCCTTTAAGGCACTTGGAGTGTATTGACAAACAGATGTCTAAACAGACAATTAAAATGTAGTTGAACAAGAACAGTGGTAACGTTTTGTATAGATGATAAGACTTCTGGAAGAAAAGCTTCTGAAAAGAGACTCTAGAATGAAAAACTAGGATTAATCCAAAAAGTAAAAGGGGGGAAAGTAAGTCATGCCAGAGATAATTATATAATAGTCTAGAGACTTAATAACCAAATATCTGCAAAAAAAGTAAAAGCAGTGGAGTTTATGGAGTATAAAAATCAAAGAAGATGAATTTGCAGAGACAGGTAGGTGTTGTGCAATAGAAAGACTCAAATGACTTGGTAAGGAAACCATAACTTACCTTGCAGGTGATGAGAACCCAGTAAAAATGGTAGCTCTTAAACTTTTCTGAGTCAAGGACTATTTTGAAAACCTGGTTAAAGTTACTGTCTCCCTGTCCAAAAAGAGCACATCTGCCAAAAACTTTTCATTCTATTCATTGTGAATTATTGTGATTCCCCTAAAACCAGCCCATGGACCCTCTAAAAATACTCATGTTAAGACCTCTTGCACTAAAATATTTAAATCATAAGAGTAATATGTTTGGATTTGTTTTGAACATTCTGGTAGCCATATGGAAAATGGATTTTTGAAGGGCAAGTTTCTAAGTATGACCATCAGTGAGGACACTACATAATAATCCAGGTGAATAAAAATGAGCAGCAAAATTATAGAAGTGTATAAAGAAGAAGTGATGGATTCAGGAAATCTCCTTAGGAGGTATAATTAGCACCACTGGGATTGATTAGCAAGACAGGGTGATGATGAAAATGAATTTGTTTTCAGACATGTTGCCTTTGTGATGCTTTTGGTACATCCAAGTAAAATGTCCTGTAAAAATATGGCTACACCCGTCTTGAGCTGAGGACTCAACATAAGGATCTAAAAAAGTCAATCTGTATGTGATTAAAACCATGAGTAAATGAGCTGATTCAGAGAGACTGTATAAAAGAGAGTGGGAAAAGAGTGTTCATACAAAGTAGAGTTGAAAGTTAAATAAGAACAAGGTTTGAAAAGTTTCTGTTTTGTATGGCAGTTAGATCAGACAGTCATTTCAGAATGGCAGAGACACAAACCAAATTAAAATAGGTTGAGGAATGAATGAAAACTATGGAAGCAAAGGCAATGAATGAAGAGTTTGGCTCAAAGAAGAATGAGCAAGAAAAAGCAACAGTTACATGTTTGAGATAATTATGGGAGGGATTTTGTTTTGTGTTTGTTTGTTTTTAAGGCTGAAAGAGAAATGAGCTTGCTTCTATGCTGTGGGAAATGAGCAGTGGAAATGAACAGAACGAATAGTAATGGATAAAATAAATTAAGGTCCAAGAGAGATGAGATGAGGAGATCCAAATCACCAGCCTAATGGATGGTCTGAGCCTTACACAGGAGAGAGGGTCTCTATCTTTGTGAATTGGAAAGGTGGTGAATACTAGCTGGCGTGAAGATAATTCTGTAGGTGCTATGTGAGGGGGAGTAGCATATCTTTCTTCCCTAATATATCATTTTTCTAGGTGACCTAAAAAAGAGATAAAAATTTTGTAAAGATTTTGGAAGGAACAGAAGAAAACAACCAAGAAGCCAAGAAGCCCAAGTTTAAAGTTGGAAACCATTGACTTTTACTCACCAATCTGGGAGTGTCCGATTTTCTCTCACATTGTTGCAGGTGCACATGTGTAGGAAAATGATGGATTAATACAGGATTAGGGTCTGGTTGATCAGTAATGATAGGAGGATGTAGGTGCATGGGAACTGAGGAGACCACAAGTCCCAGCTGAGTTGGACAGCACTGGAACGAGGGGAAGCCAGGTACTGGGAGAAAATAGAAATTGGGATCCATATTTGACTGAAGAGAAAATGTTAAGGAAAGTGAATTTGTGAAAGAACCTAAAGGAGGTGAGTTTGTTGTCAGAGAACAGAACATTGGATTTAAAGATTGCTGACATGGAGCAATCCTGGGTTAACTGTCCTTGGGCAAGGGAAGGTGAAGTAGAAGGGAAGAGCTCCAGATTTGAGATCAAGGGACTTTGAAATTAGTGGGTAGATACACAAGAACACAGAAATCATTCAAGGTGATGATGATGCTTGAGTTGAAGACGAAAACTTTGATTCTGAGCAAAGTCTCCACAGGCAGAAAGAAGGAAGGTGAATATTTCTAATCCTGTGTTATCTGAGGTTGAGGGATTAGGCAGCCTTCTTTGGAGAGGAGGCAACTCATATTCTTAGAAGAAAAAAGGATGTAATATTCTTAGAAAAGGGTTTCAGTGACGACAAGGTGGAGCAGGAAACATTTTGTTTAGGTACTGAGACTATAAGAGAGCGTTTAATATGGAAAAGGAGTTTTAGAAAGCAAAGAGAAAAGTTTTGGTAGTGTAAGTAAAACTCTTGTAGTGTAAAGGAAAAAAAAAAAGATTGAACTTTTATTAAGACTGTATTTCCCGGACTTGCCCACATACCCCTTGTTTGCATAGTGCCTATTAACCTCTTACAGAAGTAGTGCTGTGTGGATTACAGTTTGGGAAACCTTGGCGGAGCACTCAAGGATAGCAGGGCTGTGAAGCATTCCTTAATGGAGTTGCTGCCAAGTCACGGTAAATCCAACTCTTAAGGTATCTGGAGGGCAGTGTTTGGACAAAGATGAGCCACATTCAAGGCCACCCAATTTGTTGGGTTGTTTTCATGGTCATTTGTCTTTTTGACTCAGCTAAATTGAGAAGTCTGTGAAATCAGGATCAGTTGTAATTTATTTACATCTCTACAACATCAGGGTTATTACTGAGCATATTAATAAACACAAAATAAATCTTTCTTATTGAGGCTTGCAATGAACAAAAAGAAATTTACAACTTAGTTTTTATTTCTTGTTTCTTTCTTTCTGCCTTTGTTGGAGATTTATTTTCCATTTAGGTTTTTAACCTAATCTGAATTACCCAAATGTGTTGGAGTTCGTTGTCAATTTTTAATAATATTTTTTACTGACACCTTTCAGTATCTCATGTTTCTGTATACTTTCTCTTTGAAAATTTGATGAAATGGACTTAGACAAAGAAAATGTGAAAAGACTATTTGATCTTGCAGATTAACAAAGTATTTATTCTAATAATTAGAAATAAACAAAATAAGAAGAAATAATTGGACAGATTTGAGATGTAGCTAAATCATTTAAAAGTGATGTTGTTCTTTCAAACTAAAATTTTGAAAATTAATTCAAAGTATAAAATCAATCAAAAAAAGTATAAAGTGTACATATTTGACTAAAAAGTGTTATAACTATCAGGAAATTACTTTTGACAATTCTTTAGTTAGCTTATATAATACAGTAAATATGGTTTCGTGTATAGAAGGTAATATGTAACCACTAGTATATAATATGCACAAAAATGTGCAGAATTTAATATTAATATTAATTTAATATTAAAAGAATAAAGATTGGGGCGCCTGGGTGGCACAGTGGTTAAGCGTCTGCCTTCGGCTCAGGGCGTGATCCCGGGGTTATGGGATCGAGCCCCACATCAGGCTCCTCCGTTATGAGCCTGCTTCTTTCTCTCCCACTTCCTCTGCTTGTGTTCCCTCTCTCGCTGGCTGTCTCTATCTCTGTCAAATAAATAAATAAAAAAAATCTTCAAAAAAAAAAAAAACTTAAAAGAATAAAGATGAAAACATAATTTATAGTATTTATAGTTACACAAAAGGTAAAAAGTCATGCATATGTGCTTGAATATGCAAAAGCAAAATGCAGTTTAGTAGGTGATTCTACAGTGGCATATAAAAGCAAAGATGGAAAACAGTTGAAAAGTTTAACTTCTGAGCCCGCTACAGTTATGAATTGTACTTGAATTTGTATTTTTAAAAATATTAATGCTATTTGTTATGCATTTATTAATATTCTCCCATGAGGGCACTTGCCATCAGCTAAATACAAGAAAAAAAATATGGGCACTGAGAGAAACTTATGATCTCTGGATTATTTGATATATTGTCCTCCAATATTAGCAGAGTTTATTCTTAAGACAATGTTCCAACAGTTATTAATAAGCTCTACCTCCTTTGATAGAGTGATTTCACAGTATAATATAAATCCAGATTGTTTGAATTAGATATTGCTAATCTCACTATGGCGAGGTGGACACGGAAGTTCAGAAATATATTGTCTTCCCTTCCTGAAGACCCATGTCTATGAGAACCCTGGGGAGTCACACAGATTAGAAATCTTAACTTCCGGGGCGCCTGGGTGGCACAGCGGTTAAGCGTCTGCCTTCGGCTCAGGGCGTGATCCCGGTGTTATGGGATCGAGCCCCACATCAGGCTCCTCTGCTGTGAGCCTGCTTCTTTCTCTCCCACTCCCCCTGCTTGTGTTCCCTCTCTCGCTGGCTGTTTCTATCTCTGTTGAATAAATAAATAAAATCTTAAAAAAAAAAAAAAATCTTAACTTCCATTGTTGAGACTTACCTTGACCTGCTGGTCTTTAAGCTCAAGTTTGGTTGATTTGAAGAACTGTGTTTAATAAACTTACGTGTAATCATGGAAACCCTCTCACGCCCCTGGATTCAGAAGTATGGTGAACCCGCTGTGTTGGACTCCTGCTTTTCTTTCACTCATTTCCCCATTGTAGTTTTAGTGAAGACATTTGCTTATAAACCTTCCTCCAGTTAGGCTGAGAAGAAAAGCAAATTCAGCCTAGACTTATTCTTCCCACGTATATAGGAAAAAAGACGATGAAAGACTTGTCCTTAAAGGCTAGAAAAACAAAAACACTACATGACAAAGGCTTTAGTAAACCTTTATTTCTACTTTGAAGAAGGATTTCTGATTTTAAGTTTAAAATTTCATAGCCACATCCCAGTAGTATATAGTTCATATTTCACAATTCGACATTATTTGAGGTTTCAATGATCATTTTTAATTATTTAGGCTTCAAGGAGACAACTTGGCAGAAAGGACAGAGGAGACATCACAAGCACTTCATTCTCCAGATGAAATAGTCCCAGATTCTTTGGGTAAGTTTTAAATCCAACAATATTTACTGTAATTGAATGGCATCTGAAGATGAAAAAAAGAAAGAAAGAAAGAAAGAAAGAAAGAAAGAAAGAAAGAAAGAAAGAGAAAGAAAGAGAGAGAGAGAGAGAGAGAGAAAGAAAGAAAGAAAGAAAGAAAGAAAGAAAGAAAGAAAGAAAGAAAGAAAGAAAGAAGAAAGAAAGAGAAAGAAAGAAGCTAAACAAACATCTTGCCCTGCACGAAATCATGGTAATGGTCAGTCATACATACCTCGGGCTGTGTGTGTCAGAAGGTTAAGGGCAAAGGAGAAAAGGAAGGAAGGTGTGTGGATTCTGAGGAGCAGCCTTGTAATGTCTGTGACTAATTTAGGTACAAACAGGTCAACTATATGTTGGCTCCTCCCCAAACTTTGTCTCTACTTTCAACTTCTTTCTGTAACTTACATTGCCTAGTCCCATTTTCACATTATAGATCCCTTCAGACTTTCCCCGCAGAAATGTCAACACCATACTTGGTTTTCCTCCCTCTATCTCAGCCCTGTATTAAATTGGTCTCATAATGTGGCAGTGAATTTCCTCTCCAAACCAGCCTCCTCTTCATTTTCCCTGACACTACCGCCTCTGTACTTCTGTCATTTTTCTCTGCCTACTGGAACAAGCCTGTAAACAGGTACTCCTTGTGCTATCTTATCTCTTTTAGTTTACTATCTTACTAAAAATAAAGCTGCTTCCTTTATCCCATTTTCTATAGGACACAATTCAAACTCTTTAACACAGCATATTATGGAGTGCCTGGGTGGCTCGGTAGGTTAAGCATCTGCCTTCAGCTTGGTTCATGATCCTGGAGTCCCAAGATCACACCCTGCACGGGGTTTCCTGCTCAGTGGGGAGTGTGCTTCTCCCTCTTGCTCTCCTCCCCTGGCTCGTGCTCTCTCTCTCTCTCCAATAAATAAATAAAATCTTAAAAAAGACAGTGTATTAAGTTAATGCCAGGGCACTTCAAAATGTTTCCTGCATAAATAAAAAAGTACATGTAGTGCCATGACAGTGAGGTCTAAGATACACCACCGCTTCATCATTCAGTGTTCTGTCTAGATGCGGTCAGTACATACAGTTGTGGTAATTAGAAAAGAAGCTATGGGAAAATATTTTCCTTACATTTGGATAGAGAAGGACATATTAAAGAAGATGAAAAAAAAATCCCAAACATAACAAAAAATTTTGACTCAATTATAGAATGTTAAAAACTCCTGTTCATCAAAAGATGCCAGAAATAGGTGAATCAATAAACCACAAAAGAGCAAAATACATTTGTAATATATTTGTCACTGGTTAAAGATTAATATTTAGAATACATAATCAAGATACAATTTCATAAAGATCAACAAACCAATAGAAAAATAAGCAACAGATATGAACAGATATCTCACAGAAGAGGAAACACAAATGATCAATGAACATATGAAAAATGCTACCTACTTTAGTAATCAAAGAAAAGCAAATTAAGACCAGAGAGGGATGCTGTTGTACAATCTTTGGTTTGGTAAATTAGGAAATCTGGCAAAAATAAGTGCTGGTGAAGACAGAGATGAAAGGAAACTCATACACTCTAGGTAGAGCATAAACAATTTTGGAAACAGCTTTCCATTATTTTAAAATCTTGAATATTCACATAATCTAAAGCTCAGAAACTCCACTTCTGGGTGAATACCTTAGAGAAACAAGTCTCATGTACTATGAAATGTGAACAACCTTTGTCAATATGCTGGTGGACAGGAAAATTGATACATTGTGGAATTTGTCCCCACACACACATAGTATGGATGAAATCAGAGGTGTGCTAGTAAATGTTAACAACTCTTTCTTTGAAAAAGAAAGCCCTGATTTGTAGATTGATGTTTTTCATGATGTAAATACTACCACTGTGGCTGATTTAAAGCAACTGATCTGAAAATGGCAGCGGGTCTCCCAATCTGGTAGGAGCAAGTTACAGCTCACAACTGAATGAGTCTTAAAAACATAATATTGATTGAAAAAAAGCAAGTCATAGAACACCATTTTCATAAAGCTAGAAACTAAAAAATCTAAATAATATATTCTTTAGGAAAATATACATAAGTGATAAAACTATATTTAAAGAAGGGAATGAAAGACTCAAAATGGTGGTTATCCTCAGGGGATGGGGAAACAAGGAGATGGGATAAGGAAGGTGCTCACAGGTATATGCAGGTTATTGGAAATGTTCTAATTCTTAAGTTACGGGGTGGTTTGAGGTGTTTACCATTGTGCTTTGTAACTAATTATACTATATATATATATATAGATAGATAGATAGATAGATAGATAGATAGATAGTATATTTGACCCTTGACCAACATAGGAGTTAGGGGTGCCAACCCCCTGCACAGTTGAAAATCCAAGTGTAACTTTTGACTCACCAAACACTTAACTGCTAATATAGCCTACTGTTGACCAGAAGACTTACCAATAATATAAATAGTTGATTAACACATATTTTATATATGTGTTATATACTGTATTCTTACAATAAAATAAGCTAAAGAAAAGAAAATGTTATTAAGAAAATTATAAGGAAAATACATTTATAGTACTGCACTGCATTTATTGAAAGAAATCCATGTGTAAGAGGACCCGCACAGTTGAAACTCGTGTTATTCAAGGGCCAACTATATCTACTTTTTTAGATGTCAAATATTAACAACATTAAGCATTAAAAAGCAAAGTGTTGGGGTGCCTGGGTGGCTTAGTCGGTTAAGTGTCTGCCTTCTACTCAGGTCATAATCTCTGGGTCCTAGGATCGAGCCCCACATCAGGATCCCTACTCAGTAGGCAGTCTGCTTGTCCCTCTCCTTCCAGCTCATGCTCTCTCTCACTATCTCTGTCGCTATCTTGGTCTGTATCTCTCAGATAAATAAATAAAATCTTACAGCAAAACAAAGTGTTGTGGGAACATAAACCAATGCCAGTGTAGCACAAGACAAGAAATGATAATAGTTTCTTTATACTCAAATCTCTTGTAGTACTGATGAGGTGACACACTCCCATGGTCGACCTTTAACATTGACAATGAAAGTTGAACCATGTGGCACTAGTGACATAGAGGACCCAGGTTGGCCATTCCTTGACATTCTAGGTTTGGAGTAAGCCTGGCTTCTCTTCACTGATAGTCTTGCTTGTGTACCTTTACTTAAGCCATTCTTTCCTGATTCATAGTAAATTCTTTCTCCTTCCCTCTGCCTAGTCAGATCCTATGCTCAAAAGATCATGTCAAGTCTCCCTGGTGTCCAGCCCACACCAATGTTTCCTTTACCTTTTTTCCCTGATAGTTTTTGAATTATTTCTTGTGTGTTGTTCTCACTCAATTGGTTTATATGCTTCTTGAGGTTTTCTTGTGTCCCCATCATGCCTTGTATAAAACTAGACGAAAAAGCAGATATTATTTAATTACTGGCCCATTACTATTTTTTAATTTTGTCAAAACCACTGGAATCCACTAATCCACCAAGGAGACATATATCCTTCAGCAATCACATTTGCATAATAACTATTTTAATGATTTAAATTTTTTGGAAAATTTAACAATGCAGCATCACTAATAGGTGGTTGATTATACTTAATTGCACTCACTGGGGGGAAAATATTCAGTAAGCTCCTTTCTTAGACTGCTTGTATCCTGAATTCCTCACGTTAGAATTTTAGTAAACCTAATCAGCAAATTACAAAATACAAGTTTCTAATTCAGTACATTCTTTTCCACTTGTTAGATCACTAGATTCAGTAACTAAGTATTTTTGTCATTATCCAAATGTGCTGATGTGATTTTTATGTCAACTGTGCATCCACACTGAGCTTGAGTCAATAAACATACGTATTTCTATGAATAGGTGTAACTTTCTGCATAAAAAACCTGTTGTGACATAAACAGCGAAAGTAAAACTAATGAGAGGAAGAAGTTGGAGATAGCTAAACATTGTGATAAACCGTATAGATTTCTAGGTTCCTACCTGCATGCCCTATCAACCACACGGGCTAAGTTTCTCAGCCTAGTGCTGCCAGATACTATTAGATTTTGACAAAATTACTTTGTCTTTCTTTGTTTTGGTTTCTTCTCCTCTAAAATGAAAAGACTAGATAAATTCTAGTATTTGAGAAGTTTAGATACTCATTTTTCCCTCCATGTGATTGAAAAAAGCTCAAAGAGTTAGTTCATTGCTTGTATTTTGAAAATCATTTATACTTTATAAGTACAGTAAGTACACTTTTATAAAGAAATTGTTCTGGAATAGAGCAAAATAGCTTACACATATGCATCCACCAATTATTGCTAGTAAGCAATGCACTCAGAGCACTTAAAATATGGAATGTATTCCCCCAAGCACTAAACATTAAGATTTTATTTTCATGATGTCTATTGTCCCTACTGGTATATTAGATTGATATTCTGGCACTAGATTTGGACCATTAAGAAGGGTTCTTTCTAACAGCTTTTAATATGGATATATAAATTTGCAAATATTCCAGCAGCACTTCACCATTATCCTTCTACGCTAAGTTGAACAATGGACTTCACTATATTGTAGATCTCACTGGATATGGCACCAATAGCCAGGAAGAATTCAACCAAAAGAAGAACAGAACAGAATATAAAACCATAAAAAGTTTCCACTAGCTTCCCTTTATAAATGTTCATTTTTCTTAAAAAATTAATATTGTAAAGGTGTTCAAGTATATTCCAAGAGAGAAAGAGTCATAGAAAATTATCTTGCTCAACTTGTTTTGAAAGCATCAAGTTGAATACCTGGCATACAGTACTTATCGAATTAAATGAATATACAAATACACAAATAAATGGATGAATGAATTGATTAATACATACATGCATTAAAAATCAAACAGAATGACAGGGTGCCTGGGTGGCTCAGTCCTTTAAGCATCTGACTTCAGCAGCTGACTTCTCCTTCTGCCCCTCCCCACGGCTCATACTCTCTCTCTCTCTTCTCAAATAAATAAAATCTATACAAAAGAAAAATCAAACAGAATAACAATACTCTTTAAAATCATTAACTGGGGGTGCTTGGGTGGCTCAGTCGGTTAAGCAAGCATCTGACCAGCTCAGGTCCTGGGATAGAGCCCCGCATGGGGCTCCCCAATCATCAGGGGGCCTCTTGATCCTCTCCCTCTGCCTCTCTCCCTCCTTGTGCTCTTTCTGTCTCTCTCAAATCAGTAAACAAAATCTTGAAAAATAAATAAAATCATTAACTCACCAAGAAAAACTTGAGAATAGTGAGTATTTCTAACTTAAAAAATCAACAAATCCACAAGAGGGATGGTTTTCTTCTTCTGTATATGTAGTTTGTTTTGTAATGTAGAATAGAACATTTTACTATTATTTATTAAGTCAATATTCTACTTGATAATTTTAATACATAAGTGAAATAAAAATAGTGAATGAATACTAAAATTACACTAATATTTGCTCATAGTCATATAGAATATAATTCAGCCTTGTAGGACTTAAATTATGCTAATTTATGAATTCTAATTTAAAGAATCGATGTATTGTCCCCCTTACAATGGGGTGTTAGTAGGTAGGGTTTCAAGTATTCTTCATAAACGGATTAATATTTTTGAACTTGTTGTAATTCTCATCATCTATCCTGATTTTATCAACAAAAATTTGCTTCTTTTGGATGTCATTGTTCTGTTTGGAAGGGTGGTAGGTAACATTTTAAAATTTATCTATGGCTCAAGAAAGTATGTTGTTCTCCCAAAGTTAGTTTTATGTTGGAAAGAATTCTGTGTTCTAAAAAAAATCTACATTTACATCTAGATAAACTATGTGCTCTGGGACTTAGTAATTTTTCTTCTTGAATGTAAAACTCTGAATTATTAGAGACAGAGCTCCATGGTTCAAAAGCTATGATTATGGATTTGCGCTAAGTTTTCCACTGTCTCCCTGGTCTTAGGTGACCATTAAGTATTTGAAGGATTTAATGCTTTGATTTATTTCCCAGAGTGCACATTTTACACAGTGGAAAAAAATCCGCCTCCATATGTATGTGAATCTGAAGGAAAGTCTTCTTGAGGAATTCATATGGCTCTTTCAAATATTAATAAATATAAGAAATCAATTTTAAAAGTTTCCAGTGGTTTAAAATACTTTCCTCTTAACTGATTTTTGAAATTCAAATAGAAGGTTATTAAAACACAGGCTTTTTCTAATGCTCCATATATCTATCCTTATTGCAGAATTGTTTATAGCCCTTAGAAATCCTTGTTGTTATAATTAATGTAATTCAGTAGATATATGAAAAGAGTTGTCATCAATTTATTCACGTATTAAAAAGTCAGTACTCACCCACTCCTCAAATCTAGTCAAGCTAAGTAATCATAACTTCTCACTTGATACTTAAAACGCAAAGCCCACCACCATTTCATGGGATGCGCTTTTCTCCAAACTTTTCAGAATTTTCCATCCCATTTAATAGGGAACACAAATTGGATCTTAAATTATGTAGCCTAAAAGAAAGAAAGAAAAAAAGAAAGAAAAAAGAAAAAGACAGTTGAGAGATAAAACAAATATAAAATTACAAGCCAGCAACTGGACATTAATAATAGTTCCAACAGTTAGCTAAATCATATGCCGAAAACAGGCTTGCTCTGACTAACATAACTGCAGCTGCCACACATTTTTTATTTCATCGTGTCCTTCTCAATTAGAAATACTTAACATTTTTCATATGTTGTCTTTAAATTAAATAAACAGCATTCTACTGTTTATTTTAACTCACAAACACTATGATTTTTCAAGAACCAGTTCTGTCACTTTCATATCCTTTTCATAATACGTTTACATATCACAGACTTAGTAAGCAATATGTGACAACAATTTATTCATTCTTTTTGTAAAAATAGATTCTTTACCCGGGACTGAAGAAGCACTAATGGAAGAAGGTGAAGAATTTGAGAAAGCATCTAAATTAACAGGATCTGTAAGTATATTCATTTACTTACTTTTTTCTTAATTTCTAAAACTAATGGATATTACCAATAGGAAAATCTTAAAATAGGAAATAATATTCTTTAAATTAAAAAATATTTTCAAATGTGCGTTCAGTATATCATCCCACACCTTCGGACTGAGTGCTTGTATTAGTAGGTGGCCAGCTTGATTACAAGTATAGAGAAAGGCTGGACTAAGCTCTTTCAGCAATTGGGGAAGAAGATTTTTTTAGTTTTAAGATTTTATTTAATTTATTTCAGAGAGAGAGAGCGCGCACACGCGTGCAAGAGAGAACAAGCGGCGGGGGGAGGGGGGGTGCGGCAGAGGGAGAAGCAGACTCCCCGCTGAGCAGGGCGCCCATGCAGGACTCAATCCCAGCACCCTGGGATCATGATCTGAGCTGAAGCCAGGCACTTAACCGACTGAGCCACCCAGGCGCCCAGGGGCCAGAAGATTTGAATGAGTTAGGAAAAGCTAAGTTTTGCTATTATTAACTGCTGGTTTATGCACATGAATATTCTCAAAGATTATGAGCTGCCATTCTAAACTTAGTTAACTATACACATCTTGATAAAAATGAAATATTTTGCATATCCTGAAAGTTTACATATAACTTAAACTTGCTGTTATTGGTTATAAAGTCCTTGTGATATTTTTTGTTAAAGTAGATCTCTTCAATGGAGTATACTGAGAAAAAACCCATTAGGTTTAAGATTGTCGATGAAATTTAATGTTAAAAGAATAAACACAGAAAAAATAAAATTGCATGTGAATTCTAAGTGTGAAGTTTATAAAAGATTTTGAGTTGCTGTAAAAATGACTGTGCAATCTTGCATCACCTTAAATTTAATATTTAAACTGCGTTTATGTACTATAATAGTCTCTGTATTAGCTTGCTGGGGCTGCTGTAGGAAAGCACCACAGAGTAAGTGGCTTACACAACAGAAATTTATTTCACACAGTCCTGGAGGCAAAAGTCTGAGATCCAAGTATTAGGATTTGTTTCTTCTGAGGCCTCTCTCCTTCCTCTTAAGTGATCTTCAGATATTAAAAGCCGTTAGCATCTCTCATCCAAGACTTTTTTTCAGCCCAAACACACTCTGTTCTTTCAACAAATTCTTATATTGTGTAGTTTTCAAAGACTTCAGTACCTCTGATACTTTTCTCTGAGCATATCCTTGTTTGCTAAGTCCCCTGTAAAGTGTGGGTTCTGCCACAACCAAGCCCAGTGTTCCGGATAGTGTTCCCACATCAGAGAGTATCATGGGGTATGCACTTGATCAAATATTATCTTTGGATTATAATCTGGGGTTTGCTAACTTTTTTAAAGGAAATTTCTGACATTTATAAAATTCGGTATGTTTTGATAATCTCATGATGAAAAAAGCATGTCATCATTCAGGTTCTGAGAATGTTTCATTCATTACTTTTGGCAAACATTTTTTTTTAATTCCCCTGTGAATTTCACCAAAGTCCATGTATCTCCCTCATATGTAAAAGAATATCACTAGATTATTTTCCTAATAATCACTTTCTAAAATCAAGATAGATCCTGCCCACGGTATTTGGCTTGCTTAGGAATACCTAATAACCCAAAGACGGAAAGAAAACTTCTCAGTGATTTCAAGCTGACTGTGAGAGATTTTTGCTTTCTTTTTTCAGTGCTCACATAGTGATCCTAAAGCAAAAATTTGTTCTAAGCCCACTTTATTTGTTTTCACTTATCATTCATTAGATTTTGGGTTCTTAAAAATTCTACAATTATATTTAATGTCAAAAATAACTATTTAATTCATTTTGGAAGCATTCAGATTATAAACAATACATGGAGAAATAAATTAGTATCAGGACCCTGAACATAATTTCTATACAACAGCTGCTTTTATTATGAAGAAAACATGGATTAAAAAAAAGTCAGATGATATTTTAGATGGACATTCCCTAAATAATATTTTTTAAGATTGTATTTTTGGTAGATCAAAGAGAAAATTGTGGCTTTATCTAAATATTAATGGAGAATTGGATGAAAACAGAACTTTTTTTTTCCTTATTACCGTAAGAAATGCAAAATACTTCAAAGCAAATTTTGAGTCACATCCTGTAAAAATATAAACACGCCACAAATGTTGAAATCCATCTAGAGCAGTTTCAACACATGCTGTCCTATTTGCTAACTTTCCTTGTTGGGTATTGGATATTAATAAGTAGGTAACAGACTCTTGAAAACTGTTTTCCCCAGTGGCTTAACTTGTGTTTAAAATATTTTGTGAATATTTTGTGAATATTTGACTGAGGTAAAGGGAACATTTAGATTTACATTTTTATCCTCCCCCAAATAAACAAGTCATCTTTTTGAAACTTCCCTTTCCTCCTCCTCCTCCTTCTTCATTCTGGAATGTTTCTTAGCATATGTACCTGTTATGAAGATTAAAGCTAGATTTCTCAGAGACATCGATTTATTAGAAATGAACTGACAAAAAGAAAATCTTAGGAAGAAAATGCCAAGGAGCAGATACTGATTAATGAACCTTTGTTTATTATATATAGTTCATTATATATATAGTGCATAAATATAGCACACAACTTTTTTTAGATCAATGATCCATAAAGATTTGATATTAATGATTTTTTAAATTTCATAATTTCTATAGCTTTCTTAATCTTCACAATTCTATTTTGTTTTGAAAGTATGAAACATGTATATATACATAATGGGAAGATGAAAAGATAACTAAGAAAGACATTTAACATTCAACATCTTACTTTTTTCTTTTTCCTTTGTAAATCTCTAACTTATTTTATTTATTCGTCAATAACAATCAGCCCATCATAAGCAGATTCCTATAGCATTTTACGTAGCTAGTCATCATTTCTTAAAGTAGAAGAAAAATTTTAAAAAGGACTCCAGTAGGGAAAGTTTTCCTCAAGTTTTCAGGAGTTACTAAAAGCCTGCTTTTAATACATATTCCTTCTGAAGAGTTTTATCCCTTTGAAAAGTTATGTTAAACTAACTAGAATGATAGTAGTAGTAATAATAATGATATCACACGTTTCTAGAGCGCTTTTTAATTGTTAAGCATTTTTACATACTTAATATCAATTGTCTCGGAATTTTGCAAGTCCTTGTGCACATGAGCTTGACAACCCTTCAGTGAAATCAGTAGTACTCTAAAGTTTAGGTGAGCATACTGAGCTTCCAAAAGCTCTGGTGGTTTGTCCCATGTCATATAGACAGGGCAGAACTAAAACTCGCATTTCCCAGTGCCCCACACTCACAGAACTTGTCAGGGTCCCTACAATTGCTAAGGCAATAGGGCCACTATTAAATAGCATATGTAATATAGAAAAGATAAAAATTAGGCCATTATCAGCAGCCAACATCAAAGGTAGAATTATTCATTAGATTAAGTAGATAGTGAAAAAAATAGAAGTTTGAGTACTGGATCATGACAGGTAATTTTTAAAAATTATTTTACTTAAATTCAATTAATTAACATATAGTATATTATTAATTTCAGAGATAGAGGTCAGTGATTCATCAGTTGCATGTAACACCTAGTGCTTATGTCATCATGTGCCCTCCTTAATGCCCATCATCCAGTTGCCCCATCCCCTCACCCATCTCCCCTCCAGCAACCCTCAGTTTGTTTCCTATGGTTAAGAGTCTCTCATGGTTTATCTCCTTCTCTGATTTCATCTTCTTTTATTTTTCCCTCCCTTCCCTTATGATCCTCTGCTTTTTTCCTTAAATTCCACATGAGTGAAATCTTATAATTGTCTTTCTCTGATTGACTTATTTCGCTTAGTATAATACCCTCTAGTTGCAGCCATGCCATTGCAAATGGTAAGATTTCGGGTTTTTTGGTGGCTGAATAATACTCTGTTGTATGTTTATATACCATATCTTCTCTATCCATTCATCTACAACAGGTAATTTTTTATGAGAGGAAACAATCAGTAAGTTTGGAACCTAAAAGACTAGTCTTGCTTGGGTCCTCAATTACTGAAGGAGTCTGAGAAACCAATGCAGCATGACAAGAAGGGGGAATCTAAAAATTAGGGGGAAGCAAAGGAAAAAGGAAAATAATAACACATCTTGGAAAAAATTCCCGTGACAAACGATTCAAAAGTGAAACTCAGGGGATTCTGGAATTTTCTGGATTAGAGGTGAACTTTGATTACTTTAAGCTTGAATAATATTGTAATAATATTTTAAATAAATATAATAATATTTGTTTAGTGATGTTTTAGGGACAAGTAGATGGCCTCTCTCTCTCGCTCGCTCTCTCTCTTTCTCTTCATTGATTCTTTCTACTTTCACTCACAAGTTGTAAGGTGTAGACTTGATCATCTGAAGTTGAAATTTCCCACACATACCATATTTTTCCAATATCTCATGAATATGAAGTTAAAAAAGAGTAAATTTGGTTTAGATATAAATATGATTCTCTTTTGATAACAACTATAATTGGAAGAGACATAAAGATAAAGAAACATTTATATGCATACTTCCAGTAACACATGCAACTGATGTACAAATTCAGAAAAGAGTTTTGACAGGAAGGACACTGTTCCTAAATGAATTTCTTTTTCCTGGAAAAAATTAGGTGAATTAGTTTTTGTTAACTTAAAAAATTTTCTTAAACTAATGAAGTACATAGGTCAGCAAGGAGTTCCACATGTATTTCTATTCCTGGTCTGATCATTAATTAGTACTATAGAATCTTCTTTTAACCAATCCTGGGTGCCCTTGGGAATTATGTTAAAAAATAATTCCACCACACACAGGGAGCACTGATTGCTGAGAGCTAAGGGAAATTTTGCAATCTGCTGAAATCCTATGACTTTTCACATTATATAGGTTGCTCAAATGCCTTTAATATCTCTGCTCTACAAACCTACACTCTATTTTCAAGCCAAATAGCATGTGATCCTCTCCTTGGAGATTCATTCCTTTTATCCCATTTCTTCCTTCCCAGATCTTTATTTCTTCTCTTATAAGGCATGCCAAAAAAGACATATACATTTAAAAGATAAAAAATTACAAAATTATCACATAGACTTAACAACAAGCATAAAAAGAATTGTAACCACAGCTTTCCAGTAAAAACTACAGGTAAGGGTATTGAGTGGACCTTTAGACTATTTCTTTATGAATTTTGATACCCTTACTTTCTATCTTGTTTCTTACTAATATTATTCCACCCTACACACAACCCTCCCCTCAGGAAAATTTTGTCTTTTCATCCTTTGCTCAACTCAACATCTTACATGTTTCCAATAAAACAGCTTCCAAATTCTTTTTTCATACCCAAGTATAATTTCATGATAAATAAATATTGTTACGCTTATTTTGGAAGGTTTATAATTCTATGGAAATTGATTTAAAGAGCTGGTCAATGGAAGCAATGTTGGATGAACTGGCTAGTGAACATGTTGCAGTTTTTTCTTGCATAATGTGTCCAGGGTGAAAAAATGGATAACAACTCACATTTGTGGAATTAAGACTAAACAAATTTCAACTTGTACTCTTGCAAAGTAAAAAAGAAAAATTAATGTTTCTTATCATCTCACCAAATAGAAGTAATAAATTAGGGTGGATTTCATGTCTTGAAAGGTAATGTTGACAAATTGCGGGCAGCTAATTGTAGCAATGAATTGTCTGCTAATTGGTACACATTTTGCTCAACCCTAAAGGTTTTTACCATTTCTTTTTCCTTCTAGCCTGTGGAATTTTGCTTGGCTTTTATCACTCACAGATCTAAGACACCAATAACACTGCTTAAAATTAAGTACTATCGTAGGAAATTTATCTGACCAAGTTTTGAAATTTGTGAGATTTTTCCCTTTGACATTTTAGGCCCGTTGATTTCTAACACATTGAGGATGGAAACATTTGCCCAAACCTATGCAAATATTATTTTTCAAAACTTCTATGAATTTTTGAAATGTAACTTCTAAATGTCACATTTGAATCAGAAAAAAATGGCCTTAGAAGACAAATTATGATGTAATAAATGTTAAAACATTGATTGTAACTTTTGTCATTAATCAGTGTCTTTACATAATTTCACTGTTTTTCCGTTAGTAAAATTAGGAAATTATTTCTTAGGATCAGTTAAATTCTATATTTTATTTTTAAAATAAAAAATAAAATAATTCTATATTTTATTTTTAAAATAATTTAAAATAAAATAAACTAATTTTTAAAATAATTAGCCGAGATGCCCTTCAACAGATGACTGGATTAAGAAGCTGTGGTCCATATATACAATGGAATATTACTCATATCAGAAAGAACGAATTCTCAACATTTGCTGCAACATGGACGGCACTGGAGGAGATAATGCTAAGTGAAATAAGTCAAGCAGAGAAAGACAATTATCATATGATTTCTCTCATCTATGGAACATAAGAACTAGGATGATCGGTAGGGGAAGAAAGGGATAAAGAAAAGGGGGGTAATCAGAAGGGGGAATGAAACATGAGAGACTATGGACTATGAGAAACAAACTGAAGACTTCAGAGGGGAGGGGGTGGGGGAATGGGATAGACTGGTGATGGGTAGTAAGGAGGGCACGTATTGCATGGTGCACTGGGTGTTATACGCAACTAATGAAGCATCAAACTTTACATCGGAATCTGGGGATGTACTGTATGGTGATTAACATAATATAATAAAAAAATCATTAAAAAAATACTTTTTAAAATAAAATAATTTTTAAAAATAATTTTTAAAATAATTTAAAAACAAATATTTTAAAATAATAATAATTTATTTTTAAAATTAAAATAATTGAAGGGTGGCGTAATATGCATCGATGAAGAACAAGTTGATTTCTAAACAAATGATACCCAAGAAGATGTATGACAGCATGCTCTTAATGTCCTGAGATTCCCAATTCATGATGAGGCCACTCATTCTGATAAGTGTGGTGGACAAAAAAGAAAATGCATTTTGACATTTTAGGTATTTTGACATCATCGCTAATTCTTCATTAAAATGATTGCAAGCTACTGAAAATTTCATTTGATTGGTATATAAATTGACTGAAGAGGAAAAAACCAATATCGATTATGTTTGTGTAGTGAGGTAAAACCCCTGTATGTACTCTGATTAGGAAGCGTGCAGTGTGTGTGCTGAAATGGCCTGTTTTGTGTGAAACACATTAAATCAATATTCAGTCACTAAGTGGAGATGAAAAACGTTAAGATCCCCACAGAAAGGTTTTCCTTTACGTGTTCATCTTCTTCAGCTAGGGAATGACATAGATTACATAAAAATGATTGGATGCAAAGTGCTTTCCTACAGAAACCTAAACATTTGTGGGCTTCCTTTCCCTCTGAACCACAGTGATCTTACCAAGGCCTTTTTTTTGCCAATTATAAGAAGTGGTCACATATAAAGTCTGAGTCTCAGGAATGTGCTGACTCAAACTGAAAAAAATATTATATATTCCTGCTATTATTGACCTAACATGATGTATATTAAAAGAGTATTTAGGAAAAAAAATTATTTTAGGAACCATAAATGATCTTGATTATTGGGTCAGATTGAATGACCATCCCTTTTTAAGACTGTGAACTCTTTTTGCTTCTTTTCCAAGCATCACAGACTTTTAAAGAGATTTCCAAATGTTAATAAAATACCAACATCAGTATCACATTCAATGTGCAAAATATTTTTAAGCTACAATTTGGTTTAACTTTCTGGCATCTCTGTTACAGGTTTCTTTATTTCAAATTTGTTTACTTTTATTATAAATATAAAACTATTTATTGTATAAATTTTGGAAGAGCCAGGAAAGAATATGGTTTAAAATCCAAAAACCGTAACATAAAAAGATGAATTGTCACATTTTATTTTTCCAGTATTTTTAAGCACGTATATCAGTAAACACGTCATATCATAATTTAAATTTTGGAATGTAGTCACCAAGCAACTTTACATTCTACATTTCTTTATATAACATAATGACAATAGTCTCACATAAAATTCTTTGTAAAACTAATTTTAATACCTGTATGTTATTGCAGACTTACCTGTTTTAGTATCAATTAGACCAAATTTCCAACTTTTTAAAAGTTTAAGACTTTAATTTTTGCGTCAAACCATAACACAGAATAGTTACATTTGATTTAATGTTAGATTTTTAGGCTGGTTATGACCAACTAATTTGTCCCAGGCTGATGATGGTCATGAATTGGCTATAGATACGTTAGGATCCAGACATTCCAGTCCTCCTGGTAACTGTTTTGAGTCCCATTCAGCTGCAAGCAGCCTATTCCAGGACCCACTGTATGTTGTACAAATATGATTTTCCATGTTTGTTTTGAGGTGAAAGGGCTGGGAATCACTGCTTTGGGTTGCTTCTGAGATTTTGGGCTTGGACATAATGCTTTAGAGACCAACCATGCACAAAATCCTCAGTGTCTCAGTGTTTTCCTTGGGCTAGATTCTAAAAAGGGTCAATGAACTATTTCAAGTTCTTGATACATAACCAGAAAAAGTTCATTTGCCATTTTAACCAGAAATCTTCCAAAGCCTTACCAGAATTAAGTATTCTCTTAAAATGTATAAATGAATAAACAAAATATTCACAAAATTAGTTTATCATACTGATAAATATAAAATGGAACATTTTTGGTCCTTAAAGTTAGATTTCTTCGCTTACTAGTAAATTTCTTTGATTACTAATGAACACTTTTTACATTTATGTGTTGGACTCATGTAATTTCTATTTTTTATGAATTATTTTTCTTTGCCATTGGCCATATTGCTTTTGGGGCATTTTTTTCCCCCTTGACTTCTCAGTATTTATTAGGCATTAAAAATAATGATTTTATGTTTCTGGTAAATATTTTTAATAAACTTTTCTGTCTTTTAATGTTGTTTATGATAGTTTTTTAAAATTATACTGAAGCTATACTTTTTCTGATTTCTTTCATTTTTTTAGACATAGCTTTCCCTTCCCAATATTTGATAAATATTTACCTAAAAGTTCTTTACATTTTCCCCTGCAATTCTTTTATCAATTTTGAGTTCATTTTGGTGGTTATTGTGAAGCATAGATCTGAATATATTCTCAGAGAAAATTTGCTACTGCCATTTGCTTCTGAGAACCTTCCCTTTCTTATTAATGTATATTTTTTCTTTTCACTTTATTTATTAGGTATAATAATATCACAATTAATATTTACTTAATTTTAATTTTTACCAGCTGCTGTATAAACATTAATCCTTATTATTTGCCAAAAGGTCTTAATTATTACCCAGCTTACAGATGGGGAGACTAAACTTTAGGATGTGATAACTAGTCTTGGGTTTCTCAGTTTGTAACCCAGCCAGCCAGGATTGTACTTACCCCAGGTGGTCTGAATCAGGGTCTGCTCACTTAACCATTCTACCATGTGGGAAGTAGAGACACAGCCTCAGTTGACTTGTACACTATTTTTGTTTTAGTTCTTGTAGCTTTATATGTTTTAATATAGAAAAGATAAAGCCCTCACTTTCATTCTTTTTTCCCCAAAATCAAAGAATTTAACCCTTATACAATAACTAGCTGTTCTTTATTATAACTCTGAAGCATGCCTTCTTATATATTTTTTAAATATAGGTTTAGGGTTTTGATCTTTTAAGAGAAGCTTGGTATATCATTTTCCAGAATATAGGAACCTATCCATCAGTTTCTGCAGAATATTTTAGTTTGCTTATATAAAAAGCATTTCACCTAGTGATTTTTATTGTTTCTGAAACAAAGCTTCAATAATATTTACAAGAATCTTATAAATTAGAGGCAGAACTGATATCTTAACTTTCAGTTATTTTGTTCTACGTATTGGGACATTTTGATTCAGAAATAACACAAACTTTTTTCAAAAAGGGAAGCTGAGTAATTTTTAAGTAAATATCTCTCTGTGATGTCACAACTATAAAAAGTATTGGTATTTCTTAAGAACCGTGAGTCAGATGCCTGTATTTGTTTTATTTAAATCTGAATTTCTGGAAATTGTCATTTCCTTTTCAAGTTTTTTGCTTTTTAATATTTATTGAAAAAGTATTTGCATTTCAATGGTAAAAAAGCAAGCATGTCATAAAAAAGAATTTCTAGAAAGATTGCTTAATCAAAGAAGAAATATGAAGGTATTATTGTCTAAGAAGACAAACTTTAAATGATGTCAAGAAAATGTAATTAAGAATTAACAGACCTCTTTACTTGGAGACCACAGAAGTTGAGAAATAGCCATGTAGAGTCTACTTTTTCAAGAAGAGACAAAAGTATCCCAGCCTGGAGGACCTGCAGCCCAAGGACAATAACATGAGAGTGGACAGTACTCAGATCTTAGACATATGAGCCATTTATCTCTGCCTGGAATGCTATTCCTTTACATTTGTCTCCTTCCTGTGGTTCCACCACTTGAGATCCACTTGGGGGAAATCAGGAATACTTTGGTGGATTTGCGTCACTAGATTGCATTTCTGGTGGATCACAGGATACATGAACTCTTCCTGACTCCAATTTTGCTTGCAGTCTTTTCCATGCTCAACATATCCTCCACTTCCAAATCTCTTCTCCTTTCATTTCTGTCTTCTGGCCAACCACCCTCATCCTTAGCAGAAATTTCTTCCTACAGAATGCCACCACTCTTTCTCCCAGTCAACTAATCTAGGAAGCTAGCAACCATCCTAGATCCCTCTGTCTGCTTTGATCCTGGGTCAGGGAAGTTACACTCACTGTTTTAACATCTCTCCACTACTCCGTTCGAATTTGTCCACGTGGAAGTCCAACCCAGGAATTCTCTTCTGGCAGGTACTAGACTACAAACCTTCTAGGAGGCCAGATCTTTCTGCTTGAGAGTCACTGCTATGGATATTGATAGATATGTAGAAGGATTCTATTTGAGAAAGGCTAGCAACTCTCTTAGAGTATATTTCTCTTGAGAGCAGGGACCTTGGCTATAACCATGTGAAGTGCTTCAGCTTTATTTTCATTAGCTTATTTAAAATTGTATAACCACTCTGTGAGGTTAAGTTTATCTCCATTTTTAGACGGAGACATTAAGTCTCAGAGAAGGTAAATAACTACCAATAATGGTGAAAGCACGATTGGAACCTGCTATAGACTAAATGTTAGTGTCCCCTCAAAATCTGTATGTTGAAACCTATTCCTTTAATCCCCAACGTGATGGTATTTGGAAGTAGGATCTTTGGAAGGTGATCAGGTCACAAGGTGGAGGCTTCATGAATGGAAGTAGTGCCCTTATGAAAGAGACCCCAGAGAGTTCACTTGTGCCTTCTGCTTTATGAGGACACAACAAAAAGACAGCCGTCTGTGAACCAGGAAATGGGCCTTCACCAGACAACATACAGAATCTGCAAGTACCTTGATCTTGGACTTACCAGTCTCCAGAACTATGAGAAGTAAATTTCTGCTGTTTATAAGCCGCCCAATCTATGATAGTTTATTAAGACAACCTGAACAGACTGAGACAGAACCCAAGTCTGTCATCTTTGAGATTTTGAATGTCTTTAAGGTCCCAGAAAATTGTGTGAAGTTTGGTCAAGTAACAAACACATTCAATTATATGAAGCAAAAGGATATTAAACTTTATCAGGACTGATAAAATTAGATATAAGAGGCACTTATAATTTCTTATTCTTTAAATTATTTGCAAGTATGTCTGATGAATTCAGTCCATATAGATTCAATTAAATATCTGACTGCGTCTTTGAATTACTCTTCCACTTGAGAGAAAGAAAAGAAGTAAAACCACATAAATGCAATAAGTCATGAATGAATGAAAATTGTCAGAAATTCATGAGGAAGTGTTTTATACTCAGAGACTGACCATAGTCAATCTTATCACTTTCACTTTTAATAGACATTAAATTTTAACTGCCTTACTCCTGATCCAAATTTTCAAAACACCAAATTTCCATTTTTCTCTCTTTTTATGATACTGCTTAATTATTCAAATTCTGTTCTGGGGGGCTTTTTCTACAGAATGGAGTTAGTTTGATTCAACAACTCTGTAGCATTTAGGAAAACCTTCTTATTCTACTGTTGACTGGTTTCCAGCTAGACAACAGAATACTGATATTCTCCATTTTTTAGACAAGTAACTTTTTCATACCCTTGTTGACATAAAAGGAAAGCAAAGGAACTTACTAAATCATCTTTTATATACTGGAGATTCAAGCATAGCATATTCATTTTATCTGTGGTTTTTTAGTCTATGCTCAGCCATGATGTGCAGATGTCAATAAATAGTTGACCTTTGATGTGTTTTCATACAGTTGGTAACAGAGACCGTAACAAGGCAAACTTTGTCTTTATGATTTGTGAAAAGAAGCTTAGAGAGAATAGTTGCCTCAAACCACATAGAACTAGAATTTCTTTAAGCTTATTCTGAATGTCTCTTAGAATTTCAGCAAATAGATGGCAGTGTCGCTCGCAAAATCACCAACCAAATTATTTTACCAGTGTTTGACATGAGTCCAGAGATTTCCATGCTATGGATTCTGAGATTATCACCATTATGATATTTTTACCAATAATATAATAAACTAGAAAGTAAAATTTCTATTGTAATGAGTAATATTTATCTAAAGATATTCAGTACCTAGCACAGTGCCACTAGCAGGAGATGCTCAATGAATGCTTGTTGGATTGAATTGAAGGAAGAAAAAACACTCTTCGAATATTTGGGTGCTCTTTTATTCATTAGTCACCTTTTCCAAAGGTCTGATGTCCTAAGTGGAATATAATAGTGTCCTTAAACTTGACATTACAACTCTTTTAACTGCGTGTAAAGCCACAGTTCTTCTGTCTTGGGTACCTCCCAATTTGCAGGAGCCTGTTGCTTAGGCTGAAAGTTATAGGATGACGTAGATCTGAATAATTTCCATTTTGTGGCCTTTAATCTCTTTTCAAATTCCTCCTTTTATCTAAGTAGGTAACAGTACCTCCTAATCAGATGTTTGAATATGATGGGATATTGTTATTGTCATTGTGATTATTATGTCAGCATAACTCTAAGAGATGGAGTTGTGCTGGAGTTGGCATTAGAAACCAGGAGGTCCCAGTTTTTCCAAGACATGTTCTTTCTTCTAAAACAGGCTTGGAAAGCACTCCTTAAGCAGAATGTCCTTAAAACTACCTTATTTTTGAACTCTTATCTTACAGAAAATCAAATGTCCGGTATCTTCAACCTTTAGTCAGCCACGTGATCCTGAGGGTAATCAACCTATACACTTAAAACCATTCTGTACCCATACAACCAATCTGTTTTTCACTTTTGGTGTAGTATTCAATAAATTACATAACATATTCAGTACTTTACTTTAAAATAGGCTTTGTGTTAGATGAATTTGCCCAACTATAGGCTAATGTAAGTGTTCTGGGCATGTTAAAGGTAGGCTAAGCTAAGCTATGATGCTTGGTAGATTAGGTGTATTAAATGCATTTTCGACTTAGGACGTTTTCAGCTTACAATAGGTTTACTGGAGCATAACACCATTGTAAGTTGAAGATCTGTACTTTCCCAAACATGTCTTCATTACTCATGCTTTTATGCGAATACTTATTATTTTGTTATACCAGTTACATATAAGAGGCAATATTGTGTTTATCCTAGTTCTTCATTACAACATACTGACCATTCGTTTTCAACTCTAAATAACAATTCTTCTTCCTCTGAGGTTTATTTTATCTGATACAATGTCAATATACTGCTCACATTCTTCATTGAGGATATTGATATCTCTCATTACCAATCTATCCAACATGCTGTCTTGAACTATATTTTACATTCTATTCTTCAAGAGCTTCCATCCAATATCTGGATGGATCAGTTTCCATTTCATTTAGTCTTTTCATGCAAATTGGTATAGTTGCCTAACACATTTTTTCTTCTTGAAGCTCCTATTTCTTTTGTTTCCTAAAATACCATTCTTTTCTGATTATCTAGGCTCTGACCATCTATCTTAGTCCTCATTGCTAGGTTTATTCCTCTGTCTACCCCTAAAATTTTGGTGTTTACTGATACTACTTCTTGTCTCTGTTGTTTTTTTCTTTTCATCTTGCATACTCTCTCCAACTAATGTCATTCACACCCATGACTTCTGTGGGCTTTAAGTCTAGTTCTCTCTTCTGGATCTCTCCCTAAGGTTCAGAATTATATATACCAAACCAAATCAAAATAAAACACCACCACAGCCACGAAAAGAAAAACAACACAGAACCTATTCATCAGAGGCATTTCAATCTTAAAAAATCAAAGCTGAAATTCTTTAACTTGATCTGTTTTTGCCTTAATCCAGAGAACTCACCATCTCTCACCCAAGCTATTTTGAAAAATTATCGTAATGCCTTTAGTCTTTTACTCCATTAGTCTATCAAAACTAAGGAGATTTTTCTGAAATAAAAATTTGGTCATGTTACTGTTTCTGGTAGGGTAACATTCAGATTAGTTGTTGTTTTGGCATACATGATTCTCAACAATCTGGCCCAGCTATCTCTTCACCTTATATCCTGTCCTTGGAACCACAGGTGTTGGTTTCAAACTTTCATATATAAATATTCTATATTCCTACTTCCTGGAAAATTCTCTTGGCCTCTTTTTCACTTCTTGAATCAGCAGGAAAATCCTTATCTTCTATCAGTGTTAAGCCTTCCAAAATTGTTTGGTAACTTCCCTTGCATATTTTCTGTGTCCCAGTTGCTGATGCATTCCTGTGCCCATCTCAGTCTCATGTGCTATGATTCTTTAAGGAATTTTGTTATTAACCTATTTATATCAGCCTATTAGATTCTAACCTTCTGAGGTTAGTAGGTGGTCTTATTTATCTTTATCCCAAGGTATAATTATGCAGAAGGATGAATGAATGAATGAATGAATGAATGAATGAATGAATGATTCAACTATGGGCCTCTGGAAATAAAAATTTGTTATGTTTCTGTTTTCTAATGATGTGATACAATGTGTAGCTTCATATTGCAATTGTTCTCTGACTATTGCATCCAAGTATGGACAAACTCAAGAGGATAGTCATTCAGGCGGAACTGGAAAAAAAACCAATAATTCCATAATACTTAGCATAAATACAGAAACTCTGTTTTTCTTTAAGTTTTTTAAAATATTAATCAATCAATAATTCAATAAATAAATAGTTGTCTAGTGCTGTAGAGAACACACAGACATATTGGATATAATTTATATCTCAAATATATCAACTAGTCATCTGAATTAAGACATTCACTTAGAGATCAGATTACAAGTTTTTGTAGAAAATAATAAAAATTTTAATAAGAACTGGCATTTATTGATTTCTTTCAATGTTCCAATTGCTGTGCTATGTGTTCTCATACATGACATAAAATTTTTGCAACAAATTAGTGAGAAATTATGTTTTATTGATGAGTAAATTAATTAAAGGTTAATTAGACTTGCTCAAGGACAGTGATGATCCAGAGATAATTCAAACCAGATGATCTGTTTTCCTACCTTACTATAGTCCAATAGCATCTCTGTTTAAGGGTACAAATCAAGAAGTAAGACAACTATTACTATAAAACACTAATGTAGGCGTTAGTGTTGTTGAGTAGGAGAAATAATGGTGGATTGTGGGTCCTGAATGCTAGGTTGAGAGCAGGAAGTAGAGACCTTTGGATACCTCTGAGCTTGTTCTTTTTGTTTTGGAAGAGAGAAGGGATTACCGGACGGTTTCTTGACATAGTTAAATTTGAATGGAGAGCCTTATAGAGATGGCAAGGATACAATGGGAGTCTTTGTAATCCTTGAGTATGATGATGAATTTCTGAACCCAGAATAGCAATGGATAACAAGGAGGAATAGTATGATTTTTACCATGCATTTTCCTCTATGGAAATGTTTTTACTTTAGGAGGTACAATTTATGTATCATAAAAATTCAACCATTTAAAGGATACAATTCAGTGATTTTTATTACCTTTCATGAGTTGTACAACCACCATCATTATTTGGTTTTAGAGGGCACCTGGGTGGCACAGTAGGTTAAGCATCTGCCTTTTGGCTCAGGTCATGATCTCAGGTTCCCAGGATCGGGCCCTGCATCAGGATCCCTGCTCAGCGGGGAGTCTGCTTCTCCCTCTCCCTTTGCCTGCTGCTCCCCCTGCTTGTACTCTCTCTCTTTCTGTCAAATAAATAAATCAAATCTTTAAAAAAAAATAATTTGGTTTTAGGACATTATCATCACCACAATAAGATAACTCATGCTCCATTTACAGTCAGTCTCCATTTCCACTCCTGGTCCTAGGGAACGACTAATCAGCCTACTTTCTGTCTCCATAGATTTGCCTATTCTGGACGTTTCATGTAAATGGAAACATAGCATGTGGTCTTTTGCGTCTGGCCTCTTTCATTTAACATGTTTTTGAGGTTCATCCATATTGTAATATGATCAGTGGGTTCATTCTTTTTTATTAATGAATAGTAGTATCCGTTGCTGGATATACCATATTTGGATTATCAGGACATTTGAGGACATTTGATGGTGTTTCCAATATTGGACTATTATTAATATGCTATGAAGATTCACGTGCAGATCTTTCTGTGAATATGTTTACATTTCCTGTGGAAGATTCACATGAGTGGAATTGCTGGGCCGCATGGTAAGTTTATATGTAACTTCTAAAATTTTGCCTTTGCAGTTTTTAAAGGCACAAAATGAAAGCTGTGAAACACAAAATTACCATATAGCCTAGCAATTCCACTCCTGGGTATATATCCCCAAATTGGAAACAGATGCTCAGAGAAAAATCTTTGTGAAAGTTTATAGCAGCATTATTCATAATAGCCAAAAAGTAGAAACATCCCAATTTCTATCAACAAATGTGTTATAGATAAACAAAATGTAGAACAAAATTATAGATAAACAAAATGTAGAATAGCATATTATTCAGCCATAAAAGAGTGAAATTCTGATACATAAAAGAGTGAAATTCTGATACATGGGAGAACACTGAAAATATTACGCTAAGTGAAAGAAAACATATACAAATAGTTACATATTGTATGATTCCATTTATATGAAATATCCAGAATAGGCAAATTCATAGAAACAGAAAGCAGATTAGGGGTTTTCAGGGGCTGAAAGGAGAGGAGAAAGGGAAATCATTGCTTAATGGGTTTGGGGTTAATTCTGGGGAGATGAAAAACTTCTGTAATTACATAGTGGTAATGGTTGCACAGCACTGTGAATGTACTTTGTGTCACTGATTCATATACTTTAAAATGGTTAAAATAGTAAATGTTATGCATATTTTACCACAAGAAAAAAGATTAAAGCTTTGTATGATCCACAAACTGAAAATTTTTAAATCCACATGAATAGAGTAAATTGATTTGCTTTTGTACACTGCTCTTGGGGAGTCAGGATGCCAAGGGAAATTCTTCTTTCTTTGAATCAATTAATCATCATAATTATCATCATAGCTCACTTACTCAGTGTCTACTATGTCCATACATTGGTCTCAGGGCTCTACAGACATTATCTCTAATTTTCATAACATTTCAAACAGGCAGGCATTATCCCTAATTTTCAAGATTAGGAAATAGAAGCTCTAAGAGGTTAATATATCCACAGTCACAGAGTTAGTAAATGCGGGAAGTGTGAACTAAGAGATGTTCTCTTTTATTCTAAAGGCTTTGGATTTTATACGATATTTTGTTCTTTAAAAATTGTTTGAGCATGTGCTAGCTGGAAGGCATCATGTACAAAGGAATAGTAAAACAAAGCGTTATTATTGAAGAAGGCAGAGGAACCTGGAAAGGGACTCTATTATTGGAAACCTCAGTGTTTTAGGAAATCCACATTGTGCTTAATGCTAATGGACCCTGGATAAACTGAACAATACCATAATGTATCCCACATTGTAACATGACAGTTTCTAGCTCAATATATGCTTACTATAAGCTGATTTCAAATATTCTGGCTTACTTCCAAGAAGAACACAGAGCTTATAATTTCAATTACATGGCATTTCAAGCAGAACCATGTCCTAATATTGGACTGAGGGATTAGAGTTGACTGCCAGGACAGCAACACAGTTCAGGAGAGAATTATTACTTTTAGATCACTTTAAGGACCAAGTGGACCAGCTTACCCTTGTGCTAGAAAATATCACAAAGGCTAAAGGGCTTAATACTTGGTGAGCCTTAATAGAAAAAGTAGGTTATGTGAAGTTGTGATATATAGGATCTCAATGGAAAGTTTAAGGTCTTGCACTCCACATTTTATAGAGGGGCTAGAGGCTTGAATTATAATCAGCCTCCTGAAGTGTGGGTTAGGATTTATTTGACATTAAGATTTAACCATTAGTTCTTAGAGAAATATGAAATTATTTTGAGATATATTTAGTTACACTAAAGCTTGAATAGATAAAATGTAGGGATTAGAAGACATATGTGAATTATTTTATTATGAAGTTGCTTCCTGAAATTAGTAAAACTTATATTGCATTTACGTCTTAAAAATATAAAATATTAATATCTGTGAATTTTTTTAAAAAAGAAATTATATTACAAATAATTTGTCAACATTTCTTATGTAAATTTAGATATATACCCACAATCCATGAACTTCCTTCAAATCACAAGGTGAAAAGGTTAAGATTCCTGATGTTTTAGTTTAATTGCAGTCCCAGCTTCAATGGCTCAACATGTATGGAGAATCCTAAGAGCAATTCCGTTCTCAAACATTGATATTAGGTTTTCCAATCTTACCTCAACTTTTCCAGGTTAATGGAAACTAAGACCTCAGGTTGAAAAACATATCTCTGTTAAACTTGTTGGAGAGCTCTTTATTATTTAGAGTGATCAAAATTTGATCACTTTGACCTCCCACAGATGGTTTGTATTGCTGTCCCATTAAATTCAATTTCCCTCCCTTCGAATTCTACGAAAGAACAACTCCCTGAAACCTTTCTAACTATTTCTTTGGCAAGGCTTATAACTGTAAGCTTGTTCCTTATCACCTAGGACATACTCTTCCTTTGACCAGACTGTTAGCATTTTGAGCAACGTGATGGAGCTGGCTCACAGTGGCTTCCTGGAGCTGGTAGTGCTGTCCTTTCCAGCTCTGTGTTCAATGACATCTCATTGATAGCCTGCCATCAGTACTCTGGGAATATTTACATGGCACAAATCAGCAAGTGCTGCATCATGAGCCTTCGTTTTTCCCCTGTAGAACTAGTTGTTAAACTTTGACTACCACATCACTGATGCGAAGAATCCAGGTGAAAAGACAGAATGAGTGAAATAAGTCAGTCAGAAAAAGACAAATATCATGTGATTTCACTCACATGTGGAATTTAAGAAACAAAACAAATGAACAAAGAAGAAAAGAGACAAATAAAAAACAGACTCTTAAATACAGAGAACAAACTGGGGGTAGCCAGAGGGGAGGCGGGTGGGGGGCTGAGTGAAATAAAGGGGATTAAGAGTATACTTATCTTGATGAGCACTGAGTAGTATATAGAATTGTCGGATCACTACATTGTACGTCTGAAACTAATATAACACTGCATGTTAATTATACTTGAATAAATATAAACAAACAAACAAATTAATAAATAAAGCTTGAGCACACACACATGCAAAAAAAATCCAAGTGAGAGACACAGAGAAGGATGCTGTAAAAACTGACAGGTCACTGCTCTGGGGTATCACTGACAACCTTGGTTATGGATACACAGCTGGAGAAGCTCTATCCTTATGGGGACTGCCACAGGGCTGTATTTATAATTATGATTAGGATTTCCAAATTTAAAAGTGGGGAAATTTTCTCCCATTCTTACATAAAATAGCAGTGCAATGCTGTACTCTATGGATCAAAGACAAAGTGGTTGAGTTAGAAAATGTTTCTTAATTTTAACATTATGTGGTGTATTTAGACCAGCATTTCTCTTTAGTTAGCTCTTAAATTGTAGTGGGGTTTTTTTTATGTTTTGTTTTTTTGGATATCAGGAAATTCCCCATAAATTCATAGGTAGTTCTTTTTGAGAATAGCATGGATCCAGTTTCCTACCAATACACCAGAGAGTGTTGATGTTTTAAAATGATAGTATATTGTGAAGTTCTGCAGTGCTGCACGTTATTTTGTTCTTGAAGTAATACTTAAAAGAAAATGACAAATAGCATATTTTATGGTTATAGCACTGGAATATTGAAAACATATTCTCTTAAAGCAAATTATTACTATTTTGTAAAAAAAAAAATGAGCACCCTTGGATCATATAGATGTGTTGGTGAATATTAAGAATAAAATTTAATATACTATTAGAGCATGTATCCTGTTTTGTTAACCAACTGAAATTTATTTATTAAGTTGTTAATATGGCCCCTTCCACCACACTCATTGCATAAAGCCTCATAGAAGAAAAGTGGAAAGTGAAATAATTTTATCCCTAAAGATATTCTAGTTCTCTTAGGTAGATTATCTAAATGCACTAAGAGGAAAACCGTTGAGTAAATCGTATGATACAGACTGTACACTTAATGTCAGTTTAGAAGCAAGAGAACTTCCTACAGGTTGGAAGCGTTAGATAAGATTTTAACAGAGATTTGTACTTTATCTTTATACCACATAAGTCATTTTTGATTATTTGTTTTACTATATGACATAGTGTCTCTTTCTATCTCTGCAAGTAAAGACATAAAGAAGATAGAAAACTAGAAGTCTCAGGGAAGTTTTGAATGACCCTTCTTTAGAAATCTGAGGATGTAGTTTACATATGACTCAATAGGCCTTGTCCTACAAATTATACTTTCAAAAAAATTTTTTTAGAAATATGGTTTGTAATATGATAAAGAGGATTTTGATGTATAAATAGCATGCTCCATATTGTTGAGATTAACTAAGAACTGGCCTGTCATACATGACCCCTACATGACATTTCTTAGTGTGTATGTTCTGTTCCTGGCAAGGAACAGTCATGGTCAGTGGGACCAAACCATTTCTGTGGCAGCTGGAGGGGTCAAGTCATGTTCTAGTCAGGAGCAGGCAGCTCTGAGAAGGAGCTGTGGTTTTCTAGCGTTTCGTGACTGTGTTCTTTCAAACAATTCTGTGCATGTACTAAGTTAAAAAAAAATCACTTAAAAAAATGCCAGGAGTGATTTCATTAACCAAATGTATTAAAAAATATAGTGCTACATACTAGGGGAAAAACCAAACTAATAAATCATACAATAAACTAATGAGGCATACTGTTGACCTTAGAAATGGAAAAGTATATCCTGAAAATATATCCTGGAAGTGTTACATTTACATTTTTTTTCTAAAGCTCTGTTAAATTGCTACCTTGGTTCAAAGTGGGGGAAAAGAAGCCAAAACCTGCTACCGGGAGTTAAGTCGACAAGTACACTCTTTCATGATTACTTTGTGTTAGGGCGTAGAATTCCTTTTCGATGTAAACAGGGCTTTTAAGAATCTGGAAAGGAATGTTAAACAGCAGGTGAAGGGTGGTACCTTGAGGCCAAAGAAGACATTAAGTAAACTTAACCTATCCAATTCACCCTGGAACGTGAATAAATCTAGAGCCTGGAAAAGAATACCTAAGGTTCTTCTGGCCACAGTGGATTAATGTCTGAGTTAACTGAAGCTGTACTATTTGCACAGAGAACCTTTGGGATTTTTTAAGATAACAGAAATGCAAAGATGACTCCAATAAGCTCTACCTTTGAAACTTTTAAGGGGATATGAACGTCATAGTCTACCAATCATAGTAAAAAGTACACTTAGAAGTGTTTACATAAAAATGCCTACTTTTACATAAAAAACCAAGGTAGACCAGATTTCTCAGAGCAACTACACTGCATATATCTATGTAATTTGGCTAGCCATAGAATAGACACATCAAAACTTTTTTTAATGGTTACTTAACCTTTAGCTAATAAATAGTACATTAATATATTTTTCTGTATTCAGAAACTCCTTGGAAATATTTAACCTTGTAGGAAATTCCGGAACCTACAAAAACTAGAAATTCTGTAGCACAAGTGGAGTACATTTTGGGGTTGCTTATTCTGATGAAATAACGTGTGCTATGGCATTATAAATATTCACATCATTTTGAATGTCTTCCTTCCAACTTGCAGTAAATATTTCTCACCAGGCAGGTATGAGAGATATTTCTAGAAGATAACCAGATCACTCCAGGTCACTGGCTTCAAAATAGAGCCCAAGTTCAGCTCTGGAAGAACTGTCATGATTTCACTGAAAAGGAAAGGTTTTATCCCAGATTAATGAGGTCTCCTGTTGAGAGTCTTCCTGACACTAAAACAATTGAATCTTCTGTAACTCCTTCTGGACACTGACAGAAGGAACAGGTATGATGGCCGTGACAGTAATAACAGTAATAGGATAATAATTCAGCATCAGGTAAAGAGCTGCCTTTATATTAAAAATGTATTATTTGCTAGTGACTGTGCTGTCTTCACAGATTCTATCATACAAAATTTTCATATGTGATGGGCATGGTCATACCATTTTCACAGCTGTAGAAAATGCTGTCAAGAGACTCAATAATCTCTCAAGTTTACAAAACTAGGGGATAGCAGAGCTGGCTTTGACACAGGTCTACATGGTTCCACAGCCAGTACTCTTACTTTTGGTAGTTAAACTGCTGCCTTTTTCTAGATGTCCAACACCTACAATTGCCCAAGCCACCTGGTACCCATGGGGAAATGCACCCCAGCTTTGTAAGAAGTAACTGCACACACACGTGCATCTTGGCTTAAAACTATGAGTGTCCCGAGTGTAGACAGTGCATGTGAGAGCAATCGGCAGCCTTGCATTTTCCATTAGACTCTCCGATGTCCCTGCATCAAGTACAGTACCTAACACAGAGTGTGTGCTTGCTTGAAGGCATGAGGTAGGCGGGGGGGACTCTATTTTCCCTTCATTCATAGCCTGCAAGAGATAGAAGTACTCAGATGCTATAGACCACTTATATAGAATTAGTTCAACTAGGAACTAATTTATTCTATTTTGAAAAGCATAATTCTAGCAAATTTCTGGCATACTATTCATGACAAATGTAGAAAATGCAGGTTTTTTTCTTGAAA
The DNA here is from genome assembly GCF_002007445.2 of Ailuropoda melanoleuca. Classification (NCBI taxonomy): domain Eukaryota; kingdom Metazoa; phylum Chordata; class Mammalia; order Carnivora; family Ursidae; genus Ailuropoda; species Ailuropoda melanoleuca. The sequence continues at coordinate 41,796,280 of NC_048226.1, forward strand.
AATTATAATGAACACTAATTCCTTCATTATCATTCATATAAAGTTGATATATTCATACCAATATTCATATTAAGATCCCTAAATATTTGCTAAGCACCTGTGCTGGGTATTATGCCAAGTAGAAGGGTGCAGTGCTGAGGTGTGGGGTGGAGGTAGGAGGTCAGTTTTGCTTCTAAACTGAGTCCTTAAGGATGAAGAGAAGTCATCTCTGCTTAATGGAAAAGAACTTTCAGAAAGTAAGAAAATTCAGATAACATTTTAGTCAACTATCCTATATTTTTTTGGTTTTTGTTCATTTTTGATGTTCAGTGATGTGTTAATTGGAAGGATAGTAAGGAATGTGAATCTAAACAGGACAAGTATGGAAGTGAATCTGTGCACCACAGCACTCCAAAAATTCTATGTAAATAAATACCCTGATCAAAATCTTGAATAACTTCAATGGTGTTGATTGATATGATTTTGAACAGCACTAGCTCATTTCTCTGTGAAAATCTGGAGTCTACACATATGGATATTTCTTCCTACACATGAAAGAGAACTCTTATTTAGTTAAACACAGTTGACAGAGGGCTTAATAGATGATTTACACACAGGGTGATCAGATGCGTACCAAGTATTCTATTCATGAATTGAAACAATTCCTCCTCCATAACACAAAAATAGACATCTTACCAACAAACTTGGAGTTCATCATCAAGATGTGATTGTCAGAGTGGAAATAAACTGGATTCCATTTTAAAGTCTTGCTGTGCAACTGATAAAAGACAAAACTTTATTATTATTATTTTGCATTTTTCTTGCAACCAAGATCCTTTAAGCCGGGTTTTAAAATGAAAGTCAAACCCTGTACTGCCTGTAGGAAACTTTTGTAACATCTGTGTCCCTGTACACTTTCTGCTATCAGTCTCTGGAGGCAGTGGGGCAGGGATGCTTATTAACCAGCTCACTTTAAGAAGTTTGCAAAGTTAAAGATGTTCCCTGCATTGAACATTATGCTGAATCCGTGTAGAGTTTTCCCAAAACAGGCCAGGCCAGATCTCATATGCATTCTGAGAAGTAAAAGACAATGCACAATGGATAGAACATGGACTCTGGCATTCTACAAACCCAAGGTCAAATCTGGCGTTAGTAGTTTTTAGCTTTAAGATACCGAGCAAACTCTGTAGTTTCTCTGAACTCAGTATTTTCACTCATAAAAGCAACTCTGTACAATTGCAGGAAGGGTGAACTGAGATCATTTATAGGTAAAGTGCAAAAAATGGTAGCTATTGAACTTGGTCACAGTTCTCCGCATTGTCATGGGTTCTTAGATTGAAATAGCCCAACAGGGTACGATTCAGTCAGTCAGCAGACACAGACAGCGTGCCTGCTGGGTGCCAAGCATTCTGACGGCCCAGGGAACATAATGGTGATGAGGCCCTGCCTCTGCCCTCCAGGAGCTTCCGGTCTGTTCGCAGAGAACAGGACACGCTGTGCACTTCCGCCAACCCAGGATGGGTGCTGCCATGACAGGAGGGAGAGTCACAGGGATAAGGCGGCTTGTTTTTATTTTTGTTTTTGCTTTTAAATTCTCTCTTCTTTATACAAACAATAAAACAGACTTGCTTTTCCCCACAGGTGGATGTATTTGTTTTTCTGTTGGCTCAGTGGTTTTGGTCGGCCTACCCTTTGTATTATAATAGCAGATTCTCAAGCTCAACTAGAGTCAGGACAGACAGGAACACAGGATGAGTATTCCTTCATGAAGCTGAATTCAAGCCATACTTCTTGGCTGGGATTGCCAGGCCAGAATATCCTCTCCTAAAATGAGTGATGTATGAACATATTTACATTAGTTCTGAGAAATCGGGGAGTATAGTATCACTATTAAGAACTGTCTATCTTTTAATTGAGCTTTGCAGAGTCTGTTAACTTTATTCCAAATTCAGGCAGGAAGAGTTATAAGGGATTGTGGCGGCTCGCTGTCTGTGTGGGAACCTGGGGCCTTTCAGAACTACACTTCCTTTCACCCAAAGCACAGATAACATAGAGCGTGCGTGCAAATGATTCTTAGACTTATTTCCTTGTACTGTTCTTACAGGCTCACCCGTTTAAATAGTGCGTTGTGTTTAATAGGTAGCCTTCCTTACCAAATTGGCATAACTTTACTCAAAGGTTGGAAGTTGTTCTAAACTCATCAGTAAAGGCTATTGAACTTAGAGTTACTTTTTCTGTAACTATTCTTAGCAACATTGGCACAGCTATGACCTTGGCATAGCTATGACAATAATGATAAAAATAAAAACGAATTATTTTAGCCTAAACTATTTGCATTTCCAAGAAGAGTGCCAGCATTTTTTAAGAAAGCAATATTTAAAAATTTCGATATAGATGAACATACACACACAGTTTGTATACCTTCTATTATTTTTATTTATTTATTTATTTATTTTTTAATTAACATATAATGTATTACTTGTTTCAGGGGTACAGATCTGTGATCCATCATTCTTTAAACCATTCTAATATTTGTATATGTATAACCTAATTCATGTTTTGTTTTGTTTTTTTACCCATTATATACACATCGATTTTACTTAGGGAGGAAAAAACATTAAATTATCAGCCTAAAGTTAACGTCTACTAAATTTGGAAGAGAATATTTCATCTTCATTCAGATGAAAACAACAGTGGAGAATTTGGCCTTCCTTTGTGTGGGAGGAGTGAAAATTAGAAAAACATAAGTTACAATTTTCTTGTTCCTCCACACAAGTCCCCTTGTTTTAGTCCCTACCCTCCATGTGGAACTTCAGTAACCAGTCTGCCAGAAGTGAGAGTTCTCCCAACATTAAAATCTTAAAAGACTTCTTGGCTGTGAAATTATAAAAGTGTGGATAAGCACCTTGTTAATATGTATTGGGTCTATTGAATCCACACATACATGTAGAAGTAAATATGTGGTGTCTTTTTTTGACGATCAGTGGAAAATGTAGAGAAATCTAACCTTTGATTTTTCTGAATGCTTTTCACATTATCTTCTTGCTATGGTCTGAGGGTTTGTGCCCCTCCAAAATTCGCATGTTGAAATCCTCACACCCAAAGTGATAGTATTAGGAGGTGAGGCCTTTGGGAGGTGGTACCTTTGGGAGATGACTGGGTTTCAGCCCATGAGTGGGTTTAATGCTCTTATAAAGACAACCAAGAGAGCTCCCTTGCTCCTTCCACCATGCAAAGATACAATTAGAAGTCTGCAACCCAAAAGAAGGCTCTCACCTGGCCACAATGGCACCCTTGGACTTTCAACCTCCAGAACTATAAGAAATAAATATTTGTTGTTCATAAGCCACTCAGTTTATGGTATTTTGTTATAGCAGCCCAAATGAACTAAAATGCTTGCAAATGCACGTTTGTTCTAAGTCAGCTGAATTGTTACATAAGAGTTTGAAAAGATTCACAGATAAAACTATTCTTAGAGAATGATTTAGTATAGCACTGAAATAATATGCTATCCTGACCTTCTGGGCTTCGTGGTCTGTTCTTTCAATAAACATTCATTGACCATCTTCTACTGCAAAGTATTCTGTGAGGTACTGGGCATCTAGAAATGAAAGCTATACTTCTGGCCATTAAAGAGCTGACAATGTGATGGGAAAGACAGATGAATGAACAGACTTTGTGAGAGCACAGAAATGCTCTGACATGTACACACGGCATCCACATAGAAGGTGGAGCCATTTAACGGAGCCCGCAAGGTGAAGAATGATCAAAGACAGCTTCCAGGAGAAGGTGGCCTGTGGGTTGATGGCTAAGTGAGTTCTTGGGGAGGTTCGCTACCACACAGGGAGTGAAAAGTCTGCCTGGGAGCGGGGGACTTAACATGCAATTAAGCACAGCTAGGGAATTAGATGGCAGAAGGGCAGTGGGTAGAGTGAAGGCCATGGTGTTGGAGTGCTGGCTCATAATCAAAGTGGGAACGAATTATTGAGGGCCTAGCACCATACATTATGGATATTACCCCTAATCTTTCAATCGAAAGCATTCTTATTCTTCTTATTCTCTCTTTACAACTAAAAAAAAGAGCAACTTGAGGATTCTAAGGAACTTGACCCAAAGGCCACATGCCTAATGAATGATATACACACAAAAAAAGATTCAGACCCAATTTTGTCTCCAAAGCCAATACTCTTTCTGATTTGGGGGCTTGGCTTCCAAGGAGTATTGAATGGCATGTTTATATACTGAAGGCCTTGAGGAGACATTTAATGATTCTAACACTTGCCCTTACTTCCTCCTCCTGGCAGAAATGAAATAATTTAACTGGGCATGGAGTTTTTGCAGTATTACTTTGTAAATTCTTATAAGAACCTAACACAAGCTTTGATGATTCACAGTAAGTTTTTTTTTCTTCTTTAAGTTACTTTACTTGTACTTAAATGGGTTCATTGTCCAGAATAAGAATTTACATTCAGGTTTATATAAATAAATGTGTAAATAATTTGTTGGGTTGACCCTAGACTAGCAAAACTAAGAAGTAGAAAATTACAGATAGCAGAACTGACAGAGAACTGGTTTAGGAGTCTAGGTAGGGGCTTAATTCAACCTCAGTCACAGTCTAAGCATTCAATTTGACTAATGCAATTGATTTCATTCTCTGTCTTCTAGAAAGATCATAGGCTTCAAGACCATAAGATTCAAAACCTGGCTCTACTTTGGAATTTTCTTAGTGTGTTTCTTTGTCTGTAAAATAGAGAGAATTATTTGACAGGAATATTGTGAGGCTTGAGCGCAGAGCCACATGTGTGGTCTATAGTAGCTAGCAGATAAAGGGCCATTTTCCCTTCCTTTCTTCACATAACACAGTGAAAAGCAAGGCTAACTATTGAAGGTTTTTCCACCTCATTGTCCTGAATTAAATGCAACAGGGTTATAATCACGGGAAACAAAAGTTAGTCTGATTCTGTCCCTTCACTGTCAGTATGCCTCAGTGTAGATGCCCAGCTTGGGAACTCTAGGAAGAGATCAAGTTTTCTAAGAGAAGGAAATATAATGAAAGCTCAATGTAAGAATATAAGGCAACTTCTTCCTCAATGAAGAACTCCTCCTGTAGCTCACGGTCTCATCTTGCTCCCAAGATTTCAGGCAACAGTCTTTTCTGAAACTTCTTGCTCCCACCCATATTTTGTTACTGCTCTACAACAAAGACTCCTCATTTTGAGAGAAAAATCTGCCTCCATGAAACATTCATCTATATGCCCTAATTTTGCTTTCTGAAATAAGAAAGAACTCTACTTTCTTCTCCATTTTTTAAATCTTCTTTAGTTAAGTATCTCCCTCTTTCTTTAAATGTTCTGTCCTTATGATGAAAAGTGAACAACTTCTTCAAACATTCCTTATGTGACATTCTTCCCAGACTTTTCTCCACTTTAGTCATCTCTCCTTGCAACATACCAAGCCTGAGCACAGTGCTCTGACCTAGTCAGCTGTGTACAATTCAACTATTAACAACCTGAAAGAGTTTGATTGTACTTTTATGAACCATGCTTACTATTGAAATAGCTCTTCAGTAGTTTCCATTGCACTGCTATACACACTAATGTTGTACTTACCTAAAGGTTCCCTCTTTTTTATATGAACTGCTATCTGGCTGTGTTTTTATGATTCTATATGTGATCTTTTAAATAACATAGAATATTTTACAATTAGTTTCACTGGGTCAGTTTCAGCTTCTTGAAAAACTTGAAAATGTATCGTTGTAAATTGCTTTACCTCACCTGCCATTGAAGCTTTTCTCCTCCACAAAAGCGGCCAACATTTGTCTCCATCACCTCCTTGGTTGGGTTATATGCTGCATGATTGTGTGGTGGTCAGCCCTGAGGCTGGTGCTCAGCCAAGTGAGATTAAAGCCTCCCAATATTCTGAGACAAAACTCTTTCTGACGTACCTTAATTAGCTTGATTTGTGTTGTCTCTGGGCTTCAAAGGGTATTCGGAGGAGTAAAGAGAACTGTTTCCCAGGAGATTTGTGATCTTTAAAAATAACTGAGGCTGCCTTCTCATGACTTAGCTTTGTTAAACTGATATGTTTAACTAACTGGCAGTGACCATAAGATGAGTTACATTTAACTTCTAACTTGCAGTATGGCTCTGGATATGAGACAGGGCTAAGTATTTTGGCTCTGAAGTTAGTTCATTGTCAAAAAGTATCCAAGATTTCAGGTGTTTATCTCAATTAACATTGAGAGTATGTAAAATTAGGCTACACATGTTCTTTGAATTATTTTTTTCTCTTGAAATTTCTGGCCCTTAGATTCCCAGACCTGGCAGCAAATCTTTTTGGCTTCTCTGCTTCTGATCCTAGCTGTTTTCACAAAATGCAAACACATGCAAAAACATTATAATAAACCTCAATGTTCAGTCATGTTCAGTAAGACTTCAAAAGATGTTTGCTTTGAACTTGGTTCTAAAGATGGGCATACCTTCATGAGAATGGAAGATATCTTCTTACTCTCTATGATGTGGTTTGGCCCTTTTCAGGGCCCCAGAGTAAGCTTTGTTCTGTAAGGCACATTAAATTTACTTTTTGGACTAAGAATTAACATAGAAATTTCTTCTTATAGAACATCTTGGGCTCTACTTCCCAAAGGGGCAAGGGTTTTAGACCACAAAGAAAAAACAGTACTGCATCAAAGAGACTTGGAGCATCATCATGAGTTCCATATTCTATGCCCTGCCTTAGATTTAACCAAGCCTTCGAACTGTGGTCCGCAAGGTTGTTGGGTGATCCACATAAACGCTGGTATCACTTCATAGTTCACAGAAATGCGAGACAAGGCTGAAGAGGTGTGGTGTACCTTGTAGTCAGCAGAATCTGATTGCAAGGGTACCTTCTGTAAACACATCCTTCCACATTCTTGTTCACTTTGTTTCTTTTCTAAGTTTTACCCAGCTTCTCTGGTAATCACACTGCAAAGCACTCTGCCTGTCCTAGAGAGAACTGTGCCTTTGACCTTTCCTCAGATAGACCATTTCAGCTGGTGAGACTCAAGGTCTCTTTTTTGATAGGGCAATTTCATTGAGTCTCACTCATTTATTGCTATTCTTATGTTCTGTCTTTATTTTTGTTCATCTGTATTTTAGGGTCATTGTCCAATTAAAAAAAACAGAATCTATTTTTAAAATATCTTTCTCTAGTTCATATTTGAACCATATTTTCTGTGGATCCTAAATAGATCTAAAATATGACCTTTCTCCCTATCTCTTGCTACTAGAATCTCCGTGATTCTGTCATTTCTGAAATATTCAAAAAGTTTTACAGAGTCTTTGTCTTCCTATGTTTCTTACCACAGTTTCTAACTATCTTTCGATAATTTGGCACCTTAAATTAAAAATTTGTGCCTTTTGTAATAATCCTCATTCAGTCAATAAATATTTTGGAGTGACTCTCAGATGCCAAGCTCTGCTTTAAGTGCTATAGACAGTAAAGAGATAAAAGTGTCTACTGTCAGAGAGCTTCCATGGTATCCTTAGTCCAGGCCTGGGCTATGCCCCTTTGCATGGGATGAGGAGTCCCTAGGTCAAGGGAACATACCTACCTGGAGCCTGTCCATATGCTAAATACAGGATCTTGGAATCTTCTGCCTAAATGATTTGAAGCCTGCTTCCTGAACCTGCATGGCCTCTTTCTTTTGTCTATCCCTAGAGCTCAGTTTCCAGGCCTGAGGCGTGGACAAGCAGCAGCTACTTGGGAGTGAGCTTGGAGATGCAGGCAGGGATATCTACATATATGCTCACAAAGCCCCTGGTTGTACAGCATGGGGTGGGGGGAAAAAGAGGCAAGAATATGGTGCTGGGGTCACCACTGCCTTCCTGCTGTCCCTTTTCTGCCAAGTTATGGTGCAGAACTTGAAGGAATATAAGAATTCTGAATTTGAAGCTGGCCTGCCACGTCTGTTTGAAAGTCAGAATATTTTATTTCATGGCTTGTTGCCAATGTGGACATCTGCTCGATCTCTTGCCTCAGGCCCACAAATGTTAAAGATGTGGCTATGGAGCTGACAATGTAGTGGACAGGCCAAGGCAGTCAGTGTGGTAAATTCTCTAATTTTAGGGAGTCAGGGGAACACATGGGAAGGGCAACACAAATGTGTGGGTCAGGGAAGTCCTCTTGGAATGAGAGGCACTGCACTTAGCCTTGCCAAGAGTAGAATCTTGCTAGGTGACATCAGGAAGAGAGCATGGAATCCACAAAGGAATGGGTTGAGGAGGGAAGGAGAGACAGAGAGAAAGAGACAGAGATGCTGACTGTATGGGGACCTGGAAGTTACTCAGTATGACTGGACTATTGGGGATGGTCTTGAGTTGAAGGAGAGATGGTCAGGAACAGAGTCCTATTAAGGATGCTGTCTTACGCCCTTTTCTCAACAATTTCTCTGCACTTGTGTCATTTGCTTCTTTCTAGAAGTTTTGATGTCCAGTCTTGTAAAAGTCCTCTTTCTCTCAACATCAGTCAATCTTAAGTTACTGATGAAAATTTATTTGTATGTGAAGTCATTTGATAATTACCTGTCATTGAAAGTGTAGGATCCTTGTAATGAAAGTGACACCAAAATAAGACTAGATAAATGACAAAGTAACATTTGATTTCCCCACAGTCGGGTCCCCTTCCCAGCTATCTTCTTGAAGAATTAAGCATATCTCTAATTTTCCTACCTTACATAGTATCACATTGGTTTTCTCTATCTTTCCTTCACTGAAAACCTCCTAATACTCATACTAATACTTATTATCCTGATTAATAATGATGCCAGCCAAGCTTTCAAACTTGTCTTCTATGCTTTATAGACATTATTTCATGTAATCCTCACAGTAACCCAAGCATTTTTGTCTGCCTTTTTAATTTATAACATTTAATTTAAATGTTTTAATTTATAACATTTAATTTAAATGTTATCACCATTTACTGAAGAAGAAATTGAGACCCAGGGAAGTTATATAATGTGTCCAATGCACATAAGCATATGTGGCAGAACTGGGTTATGAGCCCATAGTTGTTTGACTTCAAAGCCTGTACTCTTGCCTATCTAGGACATCATTTTTTGCCTCTTTCTGATAGTACAGCGAATCAAGGCCAAGTCTTAGTCCAGTGACCAACTCATATTAAACAGAAAAAATGCTATGCAAATGTTTATATGCCAATGGCGAGTTCAGACATAGTAGTGGGTATTGTCTTTTCAAATGATCCTAGAGACTATGGGCAAAACTTCAGAATCAGTAATTGGGATACTTTGAATACCCCCTCCATCTTCCCTTCTAAGTCACTTTTCTTATTTATTTGGCGGTCACCTCATTTTCTTGGAACATTGATTATGCTCCAACATATTTCCTCTAAGCAAGTCACAACTCTCCTAGTGACACTGTTTATGACATCAGCTGCCGAGTTTGTGACAGGCTAGATAATGTTACTTCATACATTTTATTTATTTGGTATGAAATTTAATTCTACAGATAGCATTCTCCTTGGACCACTTAAGGAATCAATTAAAACATTAAAAATCAATACCCTTTAAATAAATGTTTTAAGGATTAAAAATACACTTTTAATGCAGTACTTCTGCACTATACTGCCTACATTTATTTATATTTACAAGTCAGTGAAAAAGAATTTTTCTTACTAAGTTTAAACTATTCTAGAGCCCTTTGATGTCTATTAAATAATGCAAGGGTGTCTGAAATGTGAAACTGGTCTTTTTGTTCTCGAATTAAAAAATCAGAGATAATGTTGAAGGAAACACAAATTTGATTCCATGATCTGTTAGAGAAATATGTTTCTTTCAATGTAGAGAAATGCCTAGTATTGTTACTTATCTAAAAAATCAATCATTTTTTTTTTTAAATTAAGGAAACATAGGCTGAGAACAGGAGAGACATAAAAGTCTTGGTATTTCATGAGCATTGGGTATCAGTTTTCCTGCATGCTCCCATTTGAGTCACAGTTCAGGAAGTTGGTCACCTTAGCCATTTAGCCATTTTGCAGACACAAGTTAATTTAATTTTAAAAGAATACATTGTATGTTTGGTTTAAATTATGAGGCTGACATTCATATTTCACTGACCTTGGAGAATTTATACAGGTACTTTACAGATTCCAAAGTGACATCTATTGATTTTTTTAAAAGCTTAATGGAAGAGAATTTAAAGGCATAATTATTTCAAATGGTAAAAATCAAAATTGCCAACTGATTTTTATGAGGTCAGTGTTATAATTAAATTAGCTTAAGATTGAATCAGAACAATAAGAGTGTTCTTTAACTACTTGTCTAGATATATAACCAATAATTACTTTGTTACATACACCAAAAGATTTGGATCAATGAGAGGTTAGATACGTGACCATGGAGATGTAGCCAACAGCAAATAGGGCATTATAACATTTCACTGTAATTTTTTGTTTCCCTTGTACCTTACAATTATGCCTGTAACTTTATAGTTTAACATTAGAAATGGCTAGCTCTAATTTAAATATATTTTTGTTACAAAATAAAATACAAATATACAGAATCACCCAAATCAAACATATGGCTTCATGACTTACTAAAATGACAACACTACCCATGTCAAGAAATAGAATTTTGCTAGAAAACCTAGAAGTCCCTCCACTGTGCCCTGTGCCGATCACAACCTCTGCCTTTCCCCACAAATAACAGATATCCTAACTTTCATAATCATCAGTTCCTTCCATTTTAAAATAGCTTTATCACTTGGATATGCATCTATTGACATTATGGTCAACTTTGCCAACTTTTTTAATTCATGTGTGTCTTTAAGTCTTTTTTAATCTATAGGTCCCTCTGCCATTTCTAGCATTTTCTTGCAGTTCAGCTGTTAAAGAACCCTGGCCAGTTGACCTGAGATAATTGAGAACAATTATCTCAAAAATGATTGATTTTTTAGATAAGTAACAATACTAGGCATTTCTCTACATTGAAAGAAACATATTTCTCTAACAGATCATGGAATCAAATTTGTGCATGGAATCCACAAAGGAATGGGTTGAGGAGTTAGAATTAAATTAATTAGAATTAAAATATTGCATAATAGCTTATTTGTTTCAAAGCATTACACACAGCAGTCTCAGGATAAAAATACCAATCCATCTACCAATATGAATACTGAAAATAAAACAAAAAATGCATATGCTTTCTCTATTCTCTCCCAATTTTTTAATAGTTGCACAAAATCCACATTGTCAGAGTATATGCTTAATGCATAATATATTCTCCCCTTTCAAACTGCCATGTGGCCTCAGGACAAGTAACTCTGTAGTTAATGTTCACTATCCATTCTTATGTGTAGGTATTTTGGTTTTTCGAAGCTTACTCTCCATAAGATTCCTGGGCTCACATTTTCTTTCCTTCAGTATCTTAAATATAGTACTTCATTTTTCTACTGGCATAAATCGCTATTGTTAAAATCTAATGACAATGTAAGTTCCCCTTACAAGTCATGTACAAAGAAATTTGAGTAATATGGCCAGGGCAGGAAGCAGGAAAACCAATAGGTGGGAGATCAATGGAGATACAGACATTTGCAAAATAATAACGTTGCACTTCTCAGTGGAAATTTCCCATACCCTTACACGTTCACTATGTCATATGAAACACAGCCCTGTGGTTCTGTTGTCTACGTTTTGTATACGAAGAAACTCTGCTTCAGAAGAAAAGTTGACTCTCCAAGATCTTATGGCTGATAGTTTGCTCTGTTGGCTGATAGTTTGCTCTGTTGTTAACAATTTTATTTTTGTTTTTTTTTTTTAGATTTTATTTATTTGAGAGAGAGTGTGCACAAGTGGAGGGAGGGGCAGAGAGAGAAAGAGAGGGACCAGAAGACTCCCCACTGAGCACAGAGTCATGTCAGGGACATGCTTAACTGCTTAACTGACTGAGCCACCCAGGCACCCCTAAACCGTTTTAAAAAGAATGAATGAGGGGCGCCTGGGTGGCACAGCGGTTGAGCGTCTGCCTTCGGCTCAGGGCGTGATCCCGGCGTTATGGGATCGAGCCCCACATCGGGCTCCTCTGCTATGAGCCTGCTTCTTCCTCTCCCACTCCCCCTGCTTGTGTTCCCTCTCTCGCTGGCTGTCTCTGTCTCTGTCAAATAAATAAATAAATAAAATCTTTAAAAAAAAAAAAAAAAAAGAATGAATGAATACTACTTTCTGCCTATGAAAATAGTGAAACAATATGAATCATTGATATGAAAAATTCATCAGCGTATCAGAGAAGACACACACGAGTAGTACAATAACAGGTCAAGCTTGGTCAAGTGGATTTTTCTAAAATCAATTGACCAGTAATACATATGTCTGTCTATTCTATAAGTCAATGCAATTAAATACCATTACCACTAGCCATCCATTCTTATAGCTGCACCCTCTCATCCTGTCCCTTCCCCTGTCCAACATCCACTGACAAAAGTTACCACTCTCTCAAACAGGGAGCCTCTCATTACCGGCTTTGCATTTCCCACCCTTTTTTGTTTGTTTGTTTTACATGAGATTAAAGGAAAGAAAAGAATAAGATATTTTCCCCCATTTTTGCAACAGCTTGGTTACTTTTCAGAAAATAAGAAGGAACACTAAAATGCCTTAAATCATTTAAAATTTAACATTTTAGTGATAGTCATTAACCCCATAATTACTCCTGCCTTTTTCCATTTTTTTTAAGGTAAGTCTCTACGGCAAAAGCATTACCATAAGGGAATTTTTTAGTTTAACATAAAAAAAATTGGAAGAAAAATATAAATTGTTTTCATTTTAGTTTAACAGTTACATATGTGCTTACAGATTGAGTATTATTTGTTCCTTCTAAGGAGACAAATTTGGCTTCTGATCGTCCCTTAGATTGCTGTGCAGACATACCCTGCAGCACCAGTGGAACTTAAGGAGAGAGTGAATCATAACATCTTATCTTAAAATGTCACTGTCGTTTAGCCCTTAACAATGATGAAGCAGTCAGATATCTCCTTTTTTGGATAAAGTGTTCTTTTCAGAGAAAGAGGTGTCTGCACTAGTGTGACATTTATTCATAAGATTATGGGCAATTTTTCAGAAAAAAATTTTAACTTAATATGAAAAGACATCAGGGCCAATTAGAAACAGCACTTAATATGAGTCTGAAGACAAGTGTAACTATTAACTTATTGACTCCATCAATGATTTGAAAGACTTTTGAGCTTTCCAAAAATTTCTGAATTACAAACTACTGCACCCAACTTTTTACTAATTGGAAATAGATCACTGCCTGTTTTCTTGTACATCAGTGATAATTGCTGTCTGTAGAATTTGCTGGAGTTTGGAAAGTTGAACTTCAATATCTGTAACATCTGCCACAAATTCAGTAATCCTGTGTAATAATGTAATTAGAAAACACAACATATGACCTTCATATTAGCAGCTGTATTACAGGAAATTATAGTATAAAGTTAGGAAATGATGCATGATGTTAATACCTCCATATCTAAAAATAGAGTGTATTTCTGTGCATAGTCTAATTAATGCTCTTCATTATAATACTTGTGGTTTCATGTATTTGCTATATTGTGTCTGGGCCTCTGCACAAAATCTTCCTTCCTTCTAAGAGTTCTCCTCTTTATTCAGCTCCTTCATCTGGCTAATTGACTAAGTCTTTAAGATTAAAAATAACTTGCTCTTGAAAATTCCTATATTCCTCTACTTTGTCTTTTTGATCACATGTATGCAGTGGCTACAAAAACTTCTAGCACATGAAAGTTCTCAATGCAACCTTATTAAATAAATGAAAGGCTAGGTGCCCTTGCCCCCAATTTGTTCCCCTGTAGCACCCTGGGCTCACTCACCTATGTCAAGTAACATTTGCTCTATATTTGAGTAACTTGTATATCTGTCTTCTTAAGGTAAATTTTTTATGGTAGGGGTGAGTTTGTTTTCACCTCTTTATCCCCACACTGAGTGCTGTATGTAGCATGCAATAGGTACTTAATAAATATTTGTGGAATAAATAATGGGTGAAGTTTATGAGTCCCTAGGGTTTAGATATGCTTTGGCCATTCCTATCGAGCTCCCTTTCTCCTACAGGCTCTTCTTAAGAGGGTGCCGTGTTAGGATTATTGTTTAATTTCATTTGAAGAGGTGGGAAGAAAGAGCATTCTGGTGAAAGTGGGCTCTCATGAAACTTTCTTTGGAAGAAATTCATGCCAGAGGCCTCAGACATAAAATGTTTGTGAATAAGCATATTCTACGTGAAAGTGCAAGTCTATATGCATTTTATCTAAGGATTTGTAAGAGGTGAATAGAAAATACTGATTTAAATAAGAGAAGCATGGTTAGTGAAAAACAGTGTTGGATTCAGGAGAGTGTGGGCCTAGTCCTGGCTCTATCTCTAGGATATTCTGTCTCGCTGAGAATATTTTCTTAAATGGAAAATAAGTAGGGGAGCAGCAAGAGCCTTCATCTCTAACAGCCATAATCCCATGCCAATGGTAAGCCGTAATTTCAGTTTTTCTTTATTTTCTCTTTCTCTGAGTTTTTGCGTTGGATAATTTTGATTTACTTCTGGGTGATTATCAAAATATTAGTTTGTTGAATGACTTGATATTTAAAGTGCTAGTTCTTTAAAATGTAGAGTAGGATGACTTACGTTGGCAACTGTGTGCTTTGAAAGGGATTTTATTTCATTAGTGCGCCCCCAGAAGGGGAAGAAGGGAAGGTCAGCATCAGCATTTCAACAGTCCCATGTTGGAAATGGGGAACCCGTGACAGACATACTGAATGGAGCCTCTTGATTGCAGCCATCTATTCCCACCCTAAGAATTAGAGATCCTGACATCTTGTTCTTTGTTTTGTGCCCTTGGCCCTGTGCCAGATTTGTAATCCTCTGTGCAAAGTGTTTGTTTCCTCTGTATTTTCCTCCCAGAGTCTTTTTTACTTCGTGCTCCTCATTCATCAGTGCCACCCAGGTCAGTAATTTATGAATGGCAGTTACAGCCCAACTCCAGTCTGTGTGGCCTTTGAGACAAATGCTGTTGTGTGGGTTTCTCCTTTCCTGTGGTACAGATATTGAAAAGTACCTGGTATTGTGGGAAGAAGCAAGTCTGTCGGGAAGCCCTATAGTGCACACCGTGCTTTGGTCATATCTGACCATCAAGAAAACCCTCAGTCATTACCAGGTCATAGCATAAGACTGTAAGTGTCCAGACAAATTGGGAAAACCGTTGCACTCTAGCTCCAAGGAAACAGCCCCCTTCAGTGAGTACCCAGGGGCCCCGCTCTGCAGCACCTCGCTGTGAGCCCTAGAGGTTCAGAAACGAGGCAGGCAGGCCTCTGACGCTGGCCCCACCAGAAAGCAGATCCAAAACAGCCAGTCACTTGACACCTTGTCTTCTTACCCTAGCAACTCAGGCGAAGTGGGGGGAGGGGGGCTGCTGTTAGTACACAAAGGACTGGTTCTGTCACAGGGAAGAGCCAGACTGGAAGAGTCCACAGCTTTCTTTCTAGAATAATTATCCAAATAAAGGGAGATAGTATAGCAAGTTCAACTAGAAAAAGCAGTTTATCTGAAGAAAATTTCCAACCTTCTCCGTATGCTTTGAGTTAAATTCCTCCCAGTTTGGGGGTTTTATATGGATTTGATTTTTCCTAATAGTTTATATTTTAGCTTAAGTAAATATAACTGTCCTATCTCTTTGACTGTCTTATCCATTGAAAATCCCACAAGCTTGGAAGCATTTGGAAATATTTATTTTTATTTTATTTTATTTTATTTTTTTAAAGATTTTATTTATTTATTCAACAGAGATAGAGATAGCCAGCGAGAGAGGGAACACAAGCAGGGGGAGAGGGAGAGGAAGAAGCAGGCTCATAGCGGAGGAGCCTGATGTGGGGCTCGATCCCATAACGCCGGGATCACGCCCTGAGCCGAAGGCAGACGCTTAACCGCTGTGCCACCCAGGCGCTCCTGGAAATATTTAAACTATAGCAGACAAATTTTTCACCAGTGGAAACCATGATTTGGAAAAAATATTATATATCTGTGATTTCTAAGCATTTAGGGAAACCAGCACTTTATTTCTAGCTTAATTTTTGGTTTGAAATGAGCATGCTTTTTTTCAACCCTCTCCAAGTGCTTTGGAGTATACAACACAACTTTTAAGAAATACATTTATTTATTTATTTATTTATTTATTTATTTACTTATTTTTATGTTTTAAACTTTTCATTTCCATGAAATAGAGGAGTGTCAGAGTTGAATCCGGTCCCAGCAGAGCTTCGTCTATACCTAGCCACTTGAAATGAAGCACTTCCCTAAGTCCCTCTGGCTTTAGGGTCTTTGCATATCAGATTGGCTTGAGTATGTCTTGCCCTCAAGTTGTAGTAAAAAACCATTCAAACGAGATAATATATGGAGAGTCTATGAAATGTAAAAAAAGAATGTCTTTGAAAAATTAGAAACAAATGTAAGCTTTATTCACACTTATTTAGTTATCTTTTAAACACACATGGTCTCCTAGAATTTATCATTTCATGATATCTCAGAATTTATTTCCAAATGTCTCTGGTCACATAGTATAAAAATATAACTTATTCAAACTAATGAGTTGTTTGACAGTTTTGACCACCAATGTTTAGAAGAATTTGGGATATATGTTTAATTCGATGTTAAATTTCTGTGGTTTAAATCTCAGTGATTACTAGCACCCAGTGAAGGTCTAGTGAAAAGCACAAATAATGGAGAATTTACTAATAACATACAAGCAAGGTGAGAAAGGCTGTATATAAACATTGGGGAAAGGACAGGTTAATGATCTATACTCTCCCCATAAAATATTTTTAAGTCCATGTATTAGATCTTCATACAGATTTATAGAATACAGAATGAGTGACTTTTTTCTTAATCTAACTTTTAAGAACATATTTATAAAATGAGTAACAGAAAATTTTATGCATCTCCTTTAGTATTCTGTCCTAAGATGTAGTTAGCTATTCTAAGTGGTTCGTTTATGTGACTTAAAATCCACTTAAGAGAAATGTTGTTGCCTTAAAAAAATTATTTCCTTCAGAGGAGAAAGTAGCCCAACTGATCATCCCAAAAATATCAACTGAGATGGTGGGAGAAGAGTAAGGATTTGGTGTTGTTCCCAGGTTGCACTACTCTCCATGATTCATCTTCCATTGTCCTTTCTTTCTTCTTCCTCTGACTTTTTCAACTTCTTTTCCTCTTTGCCTCTAGGGAGAAGCCTCCAGTGGAGGACAGTCACTGAAAAACTACATGGAAGAAGTGAGTTTTAAGGTAGCCTTGTAACATAGTCTGAAATCAATCTGTCATATAAGACGAATATTCACTTGGGCTTTCTCCATCTGCTGTAGGATTTCCAGTCGATACCTATTCACTGGTCATGCCCACAAAAACAAGATAATAAATAATATGTTAGAAAAATGTTTTTTGGTCCTCGTTGATAGGGGGGTACTTTATAACAACTCAGTCATCCTGAAATTGAAAGCAAAACTGCACAAACCTAGGGCTATCATATATTTTCACTCACAAACATTTGTTGATATCCTAATAAATGAAAAACATGGGCACAAAATAATAAGACATGATCATTGCTGTTATGGAAAGAACAATCTGTACCAAATTGGTTTTCATTTATGTGATAAATGCTCATCAAGGACGTTACTCGTGCAGGCTATTAGGCAAAGTGCTGTCTTGACAAATAAAATATATGCTAGATTTTTGTTGGAAATCCGTTTAGACGTCTGGATTTATTTTGGAGATATCCAAGGGTGCTCTGTGTCACAGGATGTGTCTTTGGGCTGTCTGCAAATGATATTTGGGAACTTGCAGATAAATCCGTGGATAGAATCCGTAAGACTTGATCTGAAGCCAAACCACAGTGGTCACTAAATTAGGTATCTGAATCTGTTGTAGGTGAGTGGGACTGGGAAATAGTTTGATGATGATGTCGTGGAAGTACCAAATATTTGGTTTGAATATTGCTACTCAGAAAGATAGAATCTGTTCTCTAATATTTTATTCTTGGGTGCATGCATCCATCCAAAACTCAGTTTCAGTGGCCTACTGAATGTGCCACTGAAAATTTATTCAAAACAGCATATCCATACTTAAACTCACACTTGCCTCCAAATACCACTTGGAGAGGAAAATCAGAGTGCCTAGCACCCCTTTAAGGCTCTAATTTCACTGGTTTGCGTGTTTGGAGGTGGTTGAAGTTTTGCCAAAGGCACATGGAGAAAAGATAACAAAAGGAAATAACCAGGTTGATTGTCTGGGTTCAGGTTAGAAAAATCAAAATATATGGTGTAAAAAAATTGGAGGGTTAGAGCACCAACTTTAAATTTCAGTTTAATGAATTTGATGCAGAGATTGAGTAGAATACATTGAAACAATTAATGTTGCCAAAGAGAGGCAGACACTGTTTTCAATGTGTATACCAGTAAAATTTCTCTTTAGGATTCTGTGGTCCCTGAAGCTCTTGGCTCAGCATTCCCCACTCGGTGGTGGGACTGGGGGTGGTGGGCGCCTCTACCAGAAGGGTGTCTGTTACCTGTTGTAATGCATCCTGTATGGGTCTAACACTGCTAGAGGAAGGGGAGAATCGAAATGTTAGCACAAGAAATAGACTGCATATAAGATGATGAAATTTTTAAAATAAATCATATTTTAATTTTGTAGTTCTTATCCAGGAAGCAGATCTTTCTTTTCTCCATGATTATGAATGTGCAATCTAAACATACATGTTTCACACAACTGTGAATGTTCAGTGTGAGAACAGGGTTGGGAATTCGTGCCTTTACATTGGAGGTTCTGGCAGGACATTGCTCCTCAGTGTGGTCCTCTGACGAGCAACATGGACAACCTGACGGCTTGGACAAAATGTAAAATCACACCAGATCCAGAGAATCAAAATCTGGACTCTAACAAGATCCCTGTGTGATTCAAGGCACCCTAAAGTTCAAGAAGCACTGCCTTGAAGTGTTTTTTCAATGTTATTTCTAGAGAGTAACTATATACATCATGGAAAACCCCCAATTTTTTATAATACAGGTAAAGAGGAAAATTCTATTAATAAATTTCTGAGTTTTATTTATTAATTTACTCTCAAGAACAAAATTTTTGTTGATTAGGGGTATAAAATCTCTCTAGCTTATGAGATTCATCACTGACTTTCAGTTCAGAATTACAAGTATGTGCGAACTGCCCATAAGCATTTTGGGGGGGTTCAGTATCACATAGGGTTTTTATCTAATATTGGTTGATATTTAGACTTTAGCTCTTTTTTAAACCAACAAATGATCATTCTTTACAATAAAACTATAAATATGACCTTAAGTGGAGAACTATTAACTCATTACTAGTTGGTTTCTTTTTTGTGGACATTAATCCATTTGGCCTTTAGGAAATATATACTCAAATTCTTCTCCATTGAGAACATGTTGAGAATGTGAGCCATAAAATGATAGTTGTTTTTTTTTTCCCACTTGTGCTCTTATTTCACTTTTGCTCTCTTTCTGCATGTTAGTTGAATCAGCAAACAATAAGGAACAATATTTATACATGTTAGAAGCATTGCAGTTAAAACTGTGCTAGCAAACATTTGCTTTTATTTAGTATACACTAAAACTCAAATAAACCATAGTGTTTACATTTTTAATATATTTAACATTTCTTGTTAAAGTTTGGGCAACTCTTTGCAGATCAAAGTCTGGTTTTTTTTTAATTTAGTCTTATAATTAAATAGAATTATAACCACATGACGTTAGAATATATTGTTTAGACCTAAATCGAAACTAGAGACAATAGGGTCCTCTACAAAAGTTAAAATGGAATTTCCATTCTATATTTTCTGGTTTTTAATGTATTATTTTTCCAGAATAGGATTTGTATCTTTTTTCAGATTTTATTTGTTTATTTGAGAGAGTGAAAATGAGTGTGAGCAGGGTGAAGGGCAGAGGGAGAAGAAGATTCCCTACTGAGGAGCGAGTCCAATATGGGGCTTGATCCCAGAACCCTGGGATCATGACCTGAGCTGAAGGCAGATGCTTAACTGACTGAGCCACGCAGGTGCCCCTAGAGTAAGATTTGTATTTTTGACCTTATGAGATATTTTATAATAGTCTACTTTTCCTAATCTTCAAAATCATTCTTATGGTTAATTTCTTTTAAAGAAAGTATGTGTTCTTCACTTGAAAGACACTTCATAACTCAGGTAGGCATAATAATTTCATATTGCAGAGATTTCAGTTTCGAAATAATACTAACATTTATTCAAAAACTCCATATAATTTAAAGGAACTTATCAAAATCAAGTACCTCCAAAGCTTGATTGTCACACACTTTTATAGAGAAGCTAATCCATTTAAAATATCACATTTTCCAGGTGGATAATTGGAAAGCAGCACACTATACTGGCTAAAAATCCCCTAACCATGAGAAATTTATTAATTTACATATGTATTTATCAGAAAAGTATTGTCAATTTAAATGGTTGAGAAGCAATGGAGTACTAAAGACTTAAGTTAATGATTTTTTGAAACTTTCTGAAGAGCAGTTTAGAGCGATTCCCCACAGTTCAGGAAGTTAGCTGGTGAAGGCCGGAGGCAACATACACGGGAGTGTGAACTAACTCAAGGTGTCAAGAGGCAGCTTCGCAATCTGTGAAGGTGTCAGACAGGAAGAGAAGCATGCTAAGTGGGCAGGCTTTTTCCAAATCTGTAGAGGTTGGTTTTGCCAGCTGTACCATCTGAACTGGAAAAGGGATCGATTTTGTGCAACAGAATATCTTAAAATCACTTCTTATGCCAGTTTTGGCCCGTCTTGTTTCTCCTGTGTTGTACTATTTGTGTGATCACTACTGTCGTGAAGTTCCTCCCAACTCTACTTCTGTGGAAAGTGCATGACATCATCCTATAATAAATAAGACATCATTAACTTTTTATCATGCACAGGGATTTATTTTTCAAAAAATTGATGTTACTATTGAATTTACTTTTCAAAAAATTGATGTTACTATTGAATTATATGGTTTTATTCACTTAAGAAACAAGGGAACAAGGAATTTTGTCAAGAAAACCCTATTTTGTCTTTGACATTCCTTGAGAACTAATACATATTGTTAAAAGAGTTACTTTTTTTTTTTTTTTTTTTTAAAATTTTTTTTTATTTANTTTTTAAAGATTTTATTTATTTAACAGAGATAGAGACAGCCAGCGAGAGAGGGTACACAAGCAGGGGGAGTGCGAGAGGAAGAAGCAGGCTCATAGCAGAAGAGCCTGATGTGGGGCTCGATCCCACAACGCCGGGATCACGCCCTTGAGCCGAAGGCAGTCGCTTAACCGCTGTGCCACCCAGGCGCCCCAAAAGAGTTACATTTTTAAAAAGTTATAATCATGGCTCTTAAAGAGATATAAAATGAAAACATATCAAAGATTTATTTAACTCACTAGTAAGGGAACCAGTAAAGTATTACAACCAGTTCAAGGGAGAATTTAAACCCTCCTTTAAATAAGGAATGCTGAAATGAAGTTATAAAGAAAGGCAAAAACTGGCAAAACTGACCAATAGCCATAGGGTAATAAACAATTACATTCAAATGGATACAAGGTATGGACTAGAATCATTTGCACTACTATCAATGTCTATGAATTATGTAGTTATTAAACAGCTCGAAGTCAAGAAAAGACCCAGAGCCTCCACACAAGCAGGTAATGAGAAGGACATGCTAGAAAAATGTATTGTTTTTCATTGTCTATACCCATAATCTTTCATCCATTTCAAAGGCTTACAATTTTGTCCTACGATTTTCTTGAAGAGAAAAGTCACCAAATGGAATGAATTAGGACATAAAATGGAGTGTGATCCCCATGCACAGTATAATATAGCAAATTTGTCAGATAAATTTATTTTAGCACCTTGCATTTATTTTGTAATATTTTTCACAATCTACCATTTATTTCTAACTAAATTATTGCCGTTTCTCTTTTATTTCCCAAATCCTATTAGCTCAAACTTATAGCTTCCTAAACTTATTACTTCCCTCTTTTTATGTCTTAATTGCCCTTTTACAATTCCCAAAAGAAATGGGCTGTAGAAGTATAATTTACTAAAAAATTATGGATTTCAGTCTGATAATACAAGGAATTTTATTAACAAATACAAAAAGAAAGATATTTTCAAACTTTACAGCCATACCTTGGTGATATTGTAGCTTTGGTTCCAGACCACTACAATAAAGCAAATGTTGCAATTAAGTGAGCTAAAGAATTTTTTGGTTTCGCAGTGCATATAAAAATTATGTTTATAATCTATTATAGTCTATTAAATGTGCAATAACATTATGTCTAAAAAAACATATATACTTTAATTTAGAAACACTTTATTGCTAAAAAATGCTAACCATCATCTGAGCTTTCAGTAAGTCATAGTCACTGATCACAGATCTCCATAACAAATAGAATAATCGTGAAAAAGTTTGAAATATTGGGAAAATTAGCAAAATGTGACACAGGGACATGACATGAGCAAGGGCTGTTGGGAAAATGGTGCTGATAGACTTGCTAAAGGCAGGGCTGCCACCAACCCTCAATTAGTAAAATAAAAAAAAATCAGTATCTGTGAAGCGTGATAAAATGAGGTGTGCCTGTATTAATTTAAGTGTGTAGGTTATATATGTAGAAATTCATTTTAATGGAAGTATAGGCTTAATTGTCAGTAGAAGCAGTCTATTAAATGTATCTGAAGAGGAGGGTAATTTTGTTTTGCTTTACATGTGACATGCTTCAGGGATTTTTATTTTATAGGGATCCAATGGTTATAGGAGTAAAATGAAAGTGATTAATCTTTTTTGAAAGATAGAAGCTGATGTTTTGTGCATTATTTTCATATTTAACCAAAGGGAGAGGAATATCTGTTGCCTCAAAATTGAAGTATCCAATGGTGAAAGTTTAAGCAGAGGAGCATTTTTTTTCTCTAAACATACTGAACTTCCATGGCCACAGATGACATAAATCACTGATTGATTTAGAGAATCCAAAAATAGGCTATCCATGTGGAATAACAATACTGTTTGAGTTTATAAAGCACTTATTCTGTTGGCAGATAAAATGATATGTTGATATAGGGCTAGCAACTGTTTTCCATGTGATGCATGTCACTATTTCTCAGCACTCCTAGTCCCTGGATGTTTACATACTTCTGGTGAAAGTGTTTTAGAAAAAGGATGAATGGCATTTCTTCTAAAAGCAACCCAAGAGCTTGCTCTTGGGCATATGAAACAGTTTGTGCTATGCTCAGACTTAGTTTAATATCCCTGTAGAAAAATTTTTCAATAAGTTGACAAAGATGAACATGTCAGCTCTTGTTTTTAAAAATGTTCAAGATTTCAGCTTCCTGATCCCATCAAAAAGTCTTGTGGGCTCAAGGTTGAACATACCTTGTATTGCCTGTCGGCATTTGATGAAGCAAACAGGTGCATTGTGTTACTAATCGTATTTAAGGGAAAACCGAAGTAAAGCATTTAAATGATCTATTAACAGTAATATTTGTACTATCTCTACAATTCCGACAACTCAGCATTTTAAAGTTCTTCCCAAACTACATGTTTTACTGAGCTAATGTTCTATTTGTACTTTACATAATTTGCAATAAACAAAAGAATAACTGAATGCTTATTATCTCTTGAGGAGTAAAGCTGTTAAAACCGGAAACCAATCAGTAGGATTGCTTAGTGTTCTGAACTATTGTGGGAAAAAGTAACACAAATGACTTATAAGCTATGTCTTTCCTTATGAAAACAGTTTTTAATATTTGGGCCCAAAAGGTAAATAACCAAAGTACCTTTTAAATTAAAAACATTTTTTCATGGTTACTTTAAAATTTTAGGTTTTAAATGAGTAAGATTTGGCTATTTTAACTTACAAAACCAAAAAGGTTATTTTTCATAGTTCTTTTTTAAACAGCAGAGATCATGTGTTCTATTTTTGATAAATTGTAGGAAGGTGATTTTCTTCTCTGTTACATGAAAAATTTTGAAATTATATTTCTGTTGTCCTCTGTACTGCTATGGGGTTTTACATCTAATTTTTTTTTTTTTTGCATTTATGCTGGTTCTTTGGTCATAGCTCTGCAAGACCAAATCCAATAATTGATAAATTTGAGAAAAAAATAAGTTAAATTCTAAAAATAAACACTGATTTATACATAAGTGTATATTCCAAGAATGACTATCTTTATTTTTTCTTTGCTAACTTTCCCTACAATAGCCCATCTAGTACCTCTCACATTCTACTGGCTGTCTAAAGAATCTGGACCTAGAAATTTGCCCCTCGTGAAATACTAGAGATCATATTATCCAGTACCTTCACCACTCCATTCCATCCCAAGACGAGAAGTGACATGCCCTAATTTAACCATGGTAAAAACAACTGTGACTCTCAACCCTTGAGGCAAGGACTTTGCACTGCAAGGGCCATCTCTCCTATGACAGCAATATAAGTTTTTGGTTTTGTTTTTATCTTTTCTAGTTTTATTGAGAAGTAATTGACATACATCACTGTATAAGTTTAAGACGGTCCGATATACAATTAAAAAAAAATGTTCTCCTTGTGATGAGAACTCTTAGGATCTACTCTCTGGAATTTAAGTTTTAATCTGATTAACAGACTGTTTTCGAGCTGCTGGTGCTAAGACAAAAAGATGTGCTTTTATTTTAAAATTGCAAGTCACTTAAAAATACTGTTTTGATTATTTTAACTTTTTAAGTAAGTCTTTTTATTTTAGACAGTTTTAGGTTTATGGAATTGTTGACAAGGTAGTGCAGAGAGTTCCTGTAGACCTCTCACCTAGTTTTAATTGTCATTAAGACCTTATATTAGTATATTTGTCACAATTAATAAACCAATATTGATACATTATTAGTGGCCAAATCCATATTTTATTCATGTTTCCTCAGTTTTTTTCTAATGCCCTTTTTCTATCCCAAGACCCCATTCAAGTCATCGTATTACATTTCGTAGTTATATCTTTAGCATTTTCTTGGTTGTGACAATTTCTCAGACTTCCCTTGTGTTTGATAATGGTTACCATTATCAATACATTGAAGAGTATTGGACATACATTTTGTTGATTGTTCCTCAGATGAGATTTGTGTGATATTTTTCTTGTGGTTAGACTGGGATGATATATTTTGAGGAAGAAAACCATAGAGGTCAGATTCCATTTTCATCATATCCTACCAAGGGCACATGAGACCAACATGAATCATTGCTATTGATGTTGACCTTAATCACTTGGCTTTTGGTGGTGTTTGTCAGATTTCTCCATGGCAAAGTTACTCTTTTTGCCCTCCCTTTCTATATTGCACTCTGGTGGAAAGTCACTATGCACAGTGTGCACTTAAGGATTGGGAAATTATTCTCCACCTCCTTAAGAGCAGAGTATCTATATAAATTATTTGAAATCCTTTTGCATGGCATATTTAACTGTTCTTACCTATTAATTTATTTAGTCAGTCATTTATTTTTATCAGAATGGACTCACAGGTATTTATTTTATATTTCACAGTAACCCAGTGCTACCTTATTTATTTTGTTGTATAAATTGTGCTAGCTTCAGCCATTGATAGATTTTTCAGTTGGTTCCTTTAACCCTTTGATATATCCCTCATTATGTGTGTGTGTGAGAGTTTGTGTGTGTGTGTATGTATGTGTGTGTGTACATGCATATGTGAACACTTTCTTGCTTTCTGGCACTACAAGATGCTTCAGGCTTATCTTGTATCTTTTCTGCCTCAGTCCTAGAATCAGTCATTTCTTCAAGAGTTCTGGATCTTTCATTGGAGAATGGTATTAGGAATCAAGATCTGGGTGATAGTTGTGTTCATTGCTATTGGGATGTCATTGCTTCTAAGCCCTCTCAGCTACCAGAGCAGAGAGATATATGTGTATATAGTAACCCATGTATGTATAAATATCCATAAATATTTCTCTGTGTAGCCTTCTGTATATATAGTAAGCTAAACATGAGTTCATACTGATGTCTCCAATTGTAATACATTATACCTGAATCAGTCTAGCTTTGCTTTCTATTAACTCCAACTTCACCAGTGAAATATGTGGCTCCCAGCTTCTGTCATCCATTTACTTCTTTGTTCAATTCCAGAATATATGTATAGTAGTTTCAGAATTGTTAACATCTATATACACAGGGAAAAACTTTATCAATTAGTATACAGTATTTGTGCATAGTTCTTTTTGTCTTTGTTTTTACAGACTCCACTCATTTTCAGAGTTACTTAGGTTAGAACCTTATTCCCCCACATGTAACCTTCAGTTACATTTCATACCTCTGTAATGTATCTACTTTCTTTTTTAGTATTCTGCCGTCCATCGTGGGATCCCCCAACCTTCTAATTGATTTTTTTGTTTGTTTGTTTGCTTACACTAAGTTTTATGCTGTTGTGTGAAGTTCTATAGGTTTTGACAAATGTTAGTGTTTTGTATTTACCATTATAATATCAGAATTGTTTCACTTCCCTAAAATATCCCCTCTGATTCACCTATTCAACCCCCTATTTCCCTCCCAAACTCCTGAAAAACTGTAACTTTTTGAAACTCTAGATTGGGACTAAACATCTCCAGAGGTAACTGTCACAATCAAGAGATAGCAAATAGGATGTTTCTCTCATACAGGAATCATTTTAAGCAAAGTAGACATTTAATACTTGGTGATATCATCTTTCTTAGAAATCGAGAGTTGTGGGCCCTTATTTTTATCTTGTCAGTATTTGTTTGAATAAAATAAACAAAA
The DNA here is from genome assembly GCF_002007445.2 of Ailuropoda melanoleuca. Taxonomy (NCBI): domain Eukaryota; kingdom Metazoa; phylum Chordata; class Mammalia; order Carnivora; family Ursidae; genus Ailuropoda; species Ailuropoda melanoleuca. Next base: position 41,823,116 of record NC_048226.1, read on the forward strand.
TACCTCAAGCTGGAGAAAAGGATTATTGAAAGAGGGGGAAGATGATGTGAATTTGAGAAGTCAAAAGAGTAAATAGACAGGGCATACTGTTTTGTTAGAACATTTCAAAATATATTTGAAAAGATTTTCTTACATCATGGCTCAATAAATTTGAAATTTAGAGGTAACAGAAGTTATCCATGTCCTTAGGGACTTTCCACATTATTTTTGAAGTAGGAGAATATGAAAGAGCAATTACTATGCAGTAATTATTACGTTGGTACAATAGGCACATAAAGGAATAGAGGAGTAGTTCTTTCTTCCCTGAAGAAGGCTTTCAGTAGAGATAACATCTAAGCCTTGGGAGAAGTGTTAATGTTTGAGACAGATTAATGAATGTAGGCAGGAAGTATAACATGCAAAAACATCTTGGCATATCATACAGAATGACCATCTTGGCATATCATACAGAATGACCATCTTGGCATATCATACAGAATGATCAGTTAACTGTAGCTGGAGTGGAAGTGTTAGTTGAGGTGGGATGGAGATGGAAGTGGTGGTATAATGGGGTAGACACATATAGATCATAAGGGGCCTTGAGTTTAGATTTTATCCTAAGAATTATGAAGCCAATGGAAGATTATGAAAAGGTTATGAGTACATTATATGGCGTCTTCAAAAGCCCACTCTGGCAGGAAACTGGTGGGGAGAATTACGAAGCAACTTGACCCTAGAAAACATCATAGATGACTACGACTGCAGTCAGGGTGGGAGAAGTTGAGGGTCTGCTTTAGGGAAATGACGGAAAGCACAGAGCAAGAAGGAAGTATGAGAAATATCTTTAAAAAACAAGGAAGTGAGAAGAAGGCAGTGAAGTAAGTAGTACTGAAAGGTAAAGTTGTGAATGTTCTCTAAATCCTACAAATCTTTATTCTAATTAAAAGGAGTTTGAAAACTGATGGCAAACAGGCACATTTTGTGCAATTTTATACTGAATATTTCATTGTTTTATTTCTAAGCATAACTTGCCAAGATTTCCATAAAAATCTTAATTCAGGAAGGAACAGAGTCTAGATATTTCCTCTTACTAAGACATTAAATCTTATTAAAAGGGGAATATAAAAAAATGAGTTCAGAATTTATGGCATGACTTTGACACAAAAATGAATTTAAACTCAGAACTCTTCTCTGTTGTGAAGAAATTCTTCTTCTTCTTCATTTTTTTTTTTTTTTGGACATGTAGTTCATAAAGCAAAAGTATTCACCCATGTTGGTATTCATGATATCCATCTAGAGTTTAATCCAGAATGAACTTTTTCTTTGGCAGGATGAATCTTTAAAGCAATTGCAAGTAGTTCATCAGCCGTGGATCTTGCCAAGTGACACAGAAAGTGAAGGAGTAGAAGCAGAACAAGATAAACGTGAGTACACCTTGCTGTTTACTGACAAATTGCTCTTAGCCAAAGGAAATCCACAACGAAGGTATTTCCCTTTCCTAATATTAAACGCCTGCAAAAAATTCAGGCTTGTTTAGGGAGACCATGGAAAGATATGCTCTCCTTCAGGTTAAGTCTTGATTCAGTGATGTTTTCACTGTGGTGCAGAAGCTGCAACCTGACCTTGCAAAGAGGGGTAGGTAACACCTCAAAAGAAGGAATTATTCTCCTGAAGACCAGCACAGAAGGTCCATTTGGAATGTGAATCTTTTATAAATATTGTGGAATTAGATCAGTGACAATTTGTGATTATTAGACAATTTTAAAGTATGTGAAGATCCTCTCATAATTTATTATGCGTGAAATTATCATTGTTGGTTAAATGAATAAGTGCATGTATAGAAACTCTCGTAAGCTCACAAAACAAATTAATATTATAGAATTTAAGACAAATAGAACACATAGCTCTTGATCTCTAGATTATAATCTTAACAAAGGATGGGTTACTCTACTTTAGCATGACACAGTGCGTGCTTCCTAGGGGTTTACTGACATTGTCAGATACATGGGCTCAGCAATCCAGATGACAGGTTGGAGTCTGGACTATATAGAAATAGCATCATTAAAAAAATAACATATCAAAATTTACTGTTTTTAATCAATGGTAGCCTGCAGAGAGAAATAAAAATTGTAAATGATAATGTAGCTCTCATGATAATTGGTGTGAAGTGATTGCTTAAAAATTCCCCTAAGCCATAGCTACCAGGAATACCTACTATGTTATACAAACATTATGATTCCTTACCCAGGGGGATCCAGGAAATTACTCTTCGGGATTAAAAGGCATTTAAAAATATTCTTATCCCATTTCCATAGCTGTAGGCTTACGTGGTCAGAGGGAGCATAGACAGGAGAGGCACGTGAGGCAGAGTGCTCAGGTAAGAGGAGGCATAGAGCTGAAGTGTCACTTGGCTGGCACATTCAGAAACAGAGAATAATATGGTGACATTTGATAGATTCGCTTGGAGGGAAACAACACCTTCTTCAGACAACAGTTGATAAAAGCTCAGAAAGTAGGCTGTACTTTAAGCAATTACAAAAATAAAGAGAACATTTTGAAGATCTTCAATGCAAGCGATCCTGAGTAAAATGGTCTAGGAAAAGAGCAGCATGGACTGCAAAGGAGAGAATCCTCCAAGTAAGAAAGAATTAATAGTAGCCCAAAGCTTTTATGAAAACAAATGCAAACACAATTATACCCCCTCCCTACTCTCCACACATTTAAATATACATAAACACTCATTCTACACTTTGGATTTAATCATTTTCACCAAATTCTTTTGAGGCTTTTATAAATTTTATGTTTTAAAAAAAACCCTTCAAGGTACTATGTATGTGTTTTGAATAAATGCAATATATACACAATTTTGCTCTATCAGAATCAACGCATAGGTACCCAGAGTAAGTCCAGTGGGATGCACAGTATGTTAATTCTATGAGTATGCTATAAGTTATAACGAACTATAACTTAAAAGCAAGAACATAATCAATCAAAATAGTGTATTTAACCCATGCGCAAATTTAGACTAATTTGAAACCTTAAATCCAATGCCTCCAATCAGTATTCAGTCTAAAAAATAGCTTAATAATGCAAAGGAGATTAAAAAAAATCCCCAAAACTTTCTTTAACCCTTGTCATCGAATCATATTGCCTTTCTGCATATACTTTCACAAGATTTTGATAAGTTGCAATAATTTCCTCTTCCACTAGGATGCAAAGTTTTTGAAAGAATCTGTTTATGTATTGACAAACACAATAAGACCTCAATAAATATCAGAATAATGAATGAATGAATATATTTCTTTGATTTTTTCTAATTCACTTATCAAGACAGTTGGAAATTTAAACATATAAAATAAATAATAATTGTGACTGAATAATTGTCATAAAAATTATTTATTGTTTTTAAAATTTTAATATTGGATTTATAGTTTAGTCATGGCTTTTGCCATATGGTCTATCAATCACTCTAAGAAAGGCCATTCTTGAACTCTTCTAACCAGAGACCTGGAACCAAAAATATTTGATTTCAGCAGTGTTGTACTTGGAGGTGACCCTTGACAATGGTAAATTGTTTGAAATAAAATCAGGGTTTAAAAATAATTAGGTAATAATAAGAACCATCTGGAAATGGAATGCTAGCTAGCATTGTAGCCAAGCTCATAGCACAGAGATGCAAATACTTCTCAAGAACAGCATCCAACATTCAGGTGCTGGGACAAGTGTAAGTTGGAGCCACTGAGGCACTAACATCTCCACCGAACTTGTACTCAATGCATGTGGTGTGTGAAACAGCTGGCAAGTTATGTAGAGATCATCTACCTCTTGATTTTCTCAGTGAAAGAAAATTAATGACATAAATATATGTGAGCCCAACATCTGATTCAGAGTCTAGAGGCTCATATATTAGAAATTTATGAGTGAGGAAAAGGACAAGATTCATCATTCCAACAGTAACACCTGTTTCTTGAGTCAGCTTTCTATAAATTATGCCTAGGTAATTTTGTAGAATTTTTTTCATTTCTCCTGAGACAAAATTATCATGGCAGAAAGATTCCAAATGTGAGGATCTTTGTAGTAGTGCATATTTCTTATTGCATCATTTTAAAGTAAGACAGCTCAAATAAGTGAAAAGAGACAACTTTTAGGAAAAGATGTTTTGAATCATTAAATGGGAAGCTTTAAAAACTTTTAGTATAAATAAGATAAGCAGAAGCTTTAATTAAATAGGTTTTTTCTTTATTCTGCTTTTGTTTGAAAGTATAAATCAAAATTTTAAAAAAGCCATGTTAGGAGTACGTTTGTTTTTAATCTCTTAGATTATAGTGTGAAGTCACTAACTCATATCACAGATATTTGAATCTACTGTTTGATGTTCATATTCCTGGGCTTCATTCAGACCTATTGAATCAGAATCTCTGATGGGACTCTGAATTCTGCACTTTTAATACACCCTCAGGTGAACCTTGATTATTTTAAAGATTGAGAACCAGTGGAATGAAAAGTCCAATGAATCAGAGGGTTGCATTTTCAGAATTGTCTCCATGGTGTTGTTCGATTTTGGACCTTATTTCTCTAGGCTGCTTTTCTTATCTGTAAGTTAAATTCGGATGTAGACTGTGAGAATGGAGAAAGAAGGCTGAAATTTGAAGGAATGAATGTGGAATGAAATTGAGGTACAGGCTCTCCGGTCAGTAGGTTCAATATATACATGGACACAAATTTCTACCATCAAACCAGCTAACCTCTAATTATATTGTGGGGTTTTAAAACTTGAAAAACCAAGCTAAAACACAACAAAAAAAAGAAAAATGTAAAGAAAAAAATGACAAATAGCAGATGCAAAGTGTGATGGCATAAATTAGTCCAAATACTTCATTAATCCCAAAAAGCTAGTGTATGGAGTCAAAAATAAGGCAAAGTGCTACTTGATTGTAGCTGAATTCCTGAGATTTGCGTGAAGATCAAACAGAATGATAGGTGTGAATATACTTTGTCAATTTCTGTACAAGTATAGTTTATTATTAATATAACAAAATTATATTCATAAGCTTTGAGGGTCTCCAGTGATCAAAGTAAAAGTTATTTTTCAGTCTATTATTGTTTTTTCTTGTTGTTATGGCCCTCACTGCTTTTTGTTTACTGACTTTCCTGATCTAAATTTTAAAGTCTATATTATTTTTGATATACCTACTGAAGTGTCTGCTCAGTAGCTGAGTAGTCAGCTAATGCCTGGGCAAGGTATTGAGGCATACCATGGACACTCCAGCACTTTACAACTTTGCTTCTACAGAGCTTCTAGGTCAACAAGAGGTGAGAGATAGAGCCTTCCTAGGGCTGGGCAGATGCATTGTACTACACATATGGGGGGAGCCTTCTAGATCCTCAGGAATATGTCAGATCTTTTGAAAGCTGCTTATAGGTGTCTCATCCACAAGGCTTTCTTTTTACTATTTATTTATTTATTTATTTATTTTTGTGTGTTTGTGTGTGGTAAACCCCTTGTTTGCCCCAATTGGTATCACTGCTTTGGGCACATGGTAGTAAAACTGTTGCCTCTAATTGTTTTTGACAAATATCATAGGGACTGAGTTTTTTACTGAGTGAGCTCTAATCCAGGACAAATAAAGAAAAAACATTCAAGTGAGGATTTTGCAGACAGCTTCTGTATAGGTCAAACAGTGATAATTCTCTAGATACGGGACATCTGGGGAAACTCCAAACACATTCTGTCCCCTCTAGTGGATCAGAAGCTGCTTTTTCATAGCTACTGTCATTGCTGAGGCTGCTGGTTTTCAAGGCTACTGCAGAGTTAGAGAGAAGGCTATTGATATTGGGTAAGTTAAAATCCTACACGGCTAACTGTTCTCATTGAGATTCAGCTGCTTTTCTTTAATAAATGTTCTATGGATTATTGCAAGTCTTTGGTTAATTTCTAGAGTTGTGAAAAGTTGATTTTTGTGATTTTTGCTAATGTTCTCATTGCTTTTTAGTGGAACAAAATTTTGGAGATTCTTACACCCACAATCCAGAAGTGCTTCTCCTCTCCTATTTTTCCTGATTTCATCAACCTAATTGTCTCTTTGTTTGAATGGGAATATGATAGCTTCATAATGGGCTATAGGACCAGATAATATCTGTTTCTTTAAGTCTTAATTTCATGATAAGCTATTAAAAACAATTTTGAGTAAAATAAGTTTTGGGACTTTATACATATCATTTAATTTGAGAAACTCTCAGTTGTTATACCAATGGTATAACAACTTTCAAGAGGAGTGAAACAGTTCTACACTTTTAAATGAATAGATCAAGTGTAATCAGCATCTTGGCTTAAAATGAGACAAATTATTTTCCAATGTTGACTTGAAGACAAGCTATACAGTCTTTTCTAGAAGTCACTGGGTGGTCCTGCAGCAAGATCTGCTTGACTATGTATAGTCCAGAGTTTTTTGCATATTTACTTGAGTTCTTTTTTGCAGAATACTTATTAACTTCTGTTTTCAGAATGCTTATAATTTTCAGAATGCCTGTTAACTGCTGGAAAAACAAATGTTCTAGGATTTTAGGAAATGCTAATCTAATCTAATCTTCTCAATCTCAGTTCTCTTAATTTAATGAAGAAGTTGATTCTCTAAGAGATTGTAGGTTTGTTCATGTCACCTACTTAGTAGCAGATGCCAGGAGTAGAATCAAGAGTTCTTGTTTGGGCTCAGTGATGTTTACTCTTATTGCTTCATCCTTTATTCATGACTTCCTTTGTTCCCCTTACCAGGGTGTGGCACAGTTTATGCTGTCACCCTTGAGAGCCAAAGTGCTAGGGCAGTATAGGGCTACAGGATTCTACTGTCCACTCAGGATGTGGTGTGACCTTTGTTCTCCTTAATCTAATCTCACATTACTTCTTTCCAGGTAGCCTCCCAAGATTTGTATTTGAGCAATGCTTGAGGCGGTGTGTTATTGTACCACAGCTGATTGTTTTACCAGACCCAAGATAAGATACTAACATCCTATCAAACGAAAGAGTAGGAAAGGATATGTTAGGGACAGTGGAATGTAGATAACACAAAGACCAAAATGAGTTAATAGCCAATTACGGATAGGTGTCAGGGCTTCATGAGACTTGAAACACAGAGTTTATGTATTAAGGTTGTGGGATCAGAAATAGGGACTAGAAATATATACCTCAGGAGAAAAATGAGACAGGACTTCAGTATTTTGTTCTTATTTAAAGGTCAACCGGATTTTCCTACACAATACTTGTGTTTGTAGACAAAAAACACACATTGGAAACAACCAAGAATAAAAAATAATAATAATAACAGTAATACAATAAAAATAGCACAAGAATAACTAGAAAGATGAGCTCTAAAAGTAAAAAAGACACAAACTTCTGGAAAACTGTATTAGGTTATTTTTAAAGACCAAAGGAAATCTTGATGATTTTTAATCTTACTTTTCACATTAAATCTTCTATGAGTGTTCAGAAAATTCTAAAGCTTCTCCTAAAAAATTCAGGGCTTCTGAACTCATACCAGGCAATACATCCTATAAATTAGGCATTTGCATGTTCGGTACCTGTTATCATCATAAATATTTAAAGATTTATCTTTAACCAATAAATATAAACGTAAGTTAATAATTACTGTTAATTATCTATTGCAAGCAAAACATTCTAATGTCATATTGTAATTTTTCCATTATAATAGTGATTGTAGAGAATTATTTTAGCTATAAGTAAGTTTTTGCAATTTCTAGAGGCCAAATGCCTCTGAATTATTCACAGGGCATTCTTACTTTGAAAGGTTTCCCATGTCTGTGGTAAAACCTTGATATTATGAATAGCTCAATTGATTTCTAACCTCCTAGAAAAGAATTAAAGGGTAATATTTAATAACATATAACACTTAATCTCACCAAATAAAACTATTAAGTGTAATAGAAAAATGTGTCAAATTGCTCTGCAATATATAAAGTTACATTCTTCAGAATAGATACAAAGCTTACCTGCTTTATTTATTGACATTTCCTTGTCATATGCAGTAAGCATATGACATATGTCATATGTCAGAGCATTTCATAACAAGTATCAGAGAAGGCTGTATTTAAACAGAACCGTTCTTTTGTGATGCAGCATTCTTTGGATTAGAATACTGTATGGAGTTGAATTCTTTAAAACTGAAAATAGAAGATACCTGGTCCAATTTTTGGTTATTTAAAAAAATCAAAGTTATAAATGAGTAGCATAAGTTTTTAATCCTTTTACCAAACACTTTTTGTTTGTCTTGGAATATTCTTACATTTGCTCTAGGTATAGCCTGAAACTACAAAATATAATAATGAAAACAAAATGAAGGGAAGTCTAGTTCATTCTCTAATCTTGATGGATTTAGCTTATAGGCAGTCTTATATTAGATGAGATATATCTTTAACAAATGAGAAGAATGTATTGATTGGTTGTAAGTAAAATCTATTTGTTCTCCGTGAATTTTGTTCTGTGTATTTTCAGTTACTGTACGAACTTCAGCTTGTTCACACCAGACAAACTGGTTCCATAATTTTCCCTGACTTGTTTTGTAACATTGACCTGCTTCACCTTCACAAAAATGAAACAGACGTGGACATTTTGTCCCAAACTAGGATTTTTTTAGTTAAGATTCTCCAATATGTTCCATATGCTCCATAGACCAGATTACCTCCTTAGAATCTCCTTAGAATCATGTTTATGAATCTTAAAATTCAATACACATTAATGAGATGCTGCTATGTGTTGGGGTTTATAGTATGGGATATATAAAAAAACAAAACAAAACAGAAGGTTATGATCCCTTTTCTCTAGTAAGCTAAAGAGAAGTGCATAAACATCTGTAGCATAAGGTATACTATTTCTTAAAAGATAAATAGAATGTTAAGGAAGCCAAAGGAAGGAAATATCATATGAAGTTGGCAGTAGGAACATGTAATTAGAGAGATCTTAATGAAGAAGTGGTGTTTGAACTAAGAGATGGGTAAGACTTTGAAGTACAGGGCTGGACAAGAATGTCATATGAGCAAGGACATGAACATAGGAAGAGCATTGGTTATGTTTGGTGCCCAGGGAACTAGCAATTCATACTTTTAGGGAAAAACACTAGACACGGGGGATCAGAGAGAAATAAGTATAGAAAGGTAAGTCATAAAAAGAACACAGAGGGTGCAAATTATAAGGATAAAAAGTGTGAGTTGATAAAATAAGGAGTGGAGAAATCTTTACATAAGGAGGAACCCTGGTGAGAACATTCATGTTCATAGCTTTGGATAACATTAACACAGATGATGATGAGGTCCAGGTATTTGGCCCTTTACACATTTCTTAACTTGAGAAGAAAACTAGTTTTTAAACTACCTGTGCTCTAGTGCTATTTCAAAAAGAGATCATCATCTCCCTAAGATGTGCAGTTTTTAAAAGACTTATAAAATAAAGTAGTGGTATATGTATACAATGGAATATTACTCAGCCATAAAAAAGAATGACGTCTTACCATTTGCAATGACATGGATGGAGCTGGAGTATATTAAGCATAATATAGTGAAATAAGTCAGTCATATAAAGGCAAATAACATCTGATTTCACTCATATGTGGAATTTAAGAAATGAAACAGATGAACATAGGGGAAGAAAAGAGAAGGAGGCAAACTAGAAAACAGACTCTTAACTATAGAGAACAAACTGAGGGTTGCTGGAGGGGAGGTGGTGGAGGGATGGGTTAAATGGATGATAGGTATTAAGAAGGGCACTTGTGATGAACACTGTGTTGTATGTAAGTGATGAATCACTAAATTCAACTCCTGAAACTAGTATTACACTGTATATTAACTAACAGGACTTTAAGTAAAACTTGAAATAAAAAAATTAAAAATAAAAATAAAGTAAAATGAATCTCTTGTATGCAGCAATAAATAATAAATAAGTAAATAAATAAATAAATCGCTTTTTAGAAGTTATGTTCTTTACTAGGCAAAGAAGGCAAACATGGACCATAATACAGCCCAATTTATAGGAGGTGAACTAAATCATTGTTGAAGTGTTTTTTGAAACTTTGTTGTTATTGAGTGTAGTTGTTAACCTATCAATTAAATATCACTAAATATATGTAACTCAAGCTTATAATTTTAATTCTTTGAAACATAATTAATTTTAGAGTAAACTCTTACGCAAAGTCTCAAGGTGTGCGTGATTTAATTTTTTATATTTTTAATATTTTTATATTAAAAGACGTAATTAACAGAAATATGGTTTGCAAATGTTGTCTCCCAATCTTTAGGTTACCTTTTTTATTTTGTTGTTTCCTTTGCTGTGCAGAGGCTTTTTAGCTTGATGCTGTCCCACTTACTTATTTTTGCTTCTGTTGCCTGAGCTTTTGTCATGTCTAAAACATTATTGCCAAGACTGATGTCAAAGAGTTTTCTCCCTGTTTTCTTCTAAGTGTTTTACAGTTTCCAGTCTCACATTTAAGTCTTTAAAATATTTGAGTTGATTTTTGTGTATATTGTGAGATAAGTATCCAATTTCATTTTTTTGCGTGTGGATACACAGTTTTCCCAAAACCATTTAATGAAGGGACTGTCCTTTCCCCATTGTGTATTCTTAGCAGTCTTGTTAAAAACTAGTTGACCATGTACGCATGGGTTTATCTTTGGACTCCCTATTCTATTCCGTTGGTCCATGTGTCCATTTTTATGCCAGTACCATACTGTGGATTACTATCACTTTGTAATATAATTTGAAATCAGTAAGTATGATGCCTCCAGCTCCATTCTTTCTCAAGATTGCTTTGGCTATTAGGAGTTTTTTGTAGTTCCACAAGAATTTTAGAATTTTTTTCTATTTCTGTGAAAAATGCCATTGGAATTTTTATAGAGATTGCATTGAACCTGTATATCACTTTGTATGGACATTTTAGCAATATTAATTCTTCCAATCTATCAGCATAGGATATCTTTCCATTTATTTATGCCTTCTTCAATTTCTTTTATCACTGTTTTATAGTTTTCAGTGTACAGATCTTTTGTCTTCTTAGTTAAATTTATTCCTAAATATTTTATTCTTTTGAAGCTATTGTAAATAGAATTTTTTTTATTTCCCTTTCAGATAGATCATTTTTAGTGTGAAGAAGTGCAACTGATTTTTGTATGTTGCTTTTGTATTCTGTAACTTTACTGAATTTATGTATTAGTTCTAACAGGTTTGTGTGTGTGTATGTGTGTGTGTGTGTGTGTGTGTGTCTTTGTGTGTCTGTGTATTTGCATGGAGTCTTTAGGATTTTCTATATATAGGATTATGTCATCTACAAACAGTGATAATTTTACTCTTTGTTGATTTGGATCTCATTTATACCTTTTTCTTGTCTGATTGCTTTTGCTAGTACTTCCTGTACTATTTTGAATAGAAGTGGCAAGGATGGACATCCTTGTCTTGTACTGTATCGTAGAGGAAAAACTTTCAATTTTTCTCCATTGATTATGATTTTACCTGTGGGAGTTTCATAAATGACCATAATTGGGTTGAGGAAATTTCCTTTTATACTTATTTTATTGAGAATTTTTATTAAACCATTTAGATGATAAGGGTTTAATATCCAAAAAATATAAGAAACACATATAATTCAATAACAAAAAACAACAAAAAACCCTAAATAATCCAATTAAAAGATGGACAAAGAAACTTAATGGCCATTTTTCCACAGAAGAAATGGTCAATAGGTACACAAAAAGGGGCTCAACATCACTAATTATCAGGGAAGTGCAATCAAAACCACAATGAGATATAACCTCATACCCTTAGAAGGGCCTTAATCAAAAAGATAAGAGTTGGTGAAGATGTGGAAAAAAGAGAACCCTGTACATTGCTGGTGGGAATGTAAATTAGTATGCCCATTATGGAAAACAGTATGGATGATTTTCCTCAAAAAAAGTAAAAATAAAACTTCCTTATGCTCCAGCAAGCCCTCTTCTGGATATATGTTCTAAGGAAATGAAAGCATTGGGTCTCATTCCTGATTTAAGAAGGAAAGTTTTCAATTTTGCATCATGAAGTATAATATTTGCTATAGGTTAGTATGTGTCAGTGTGTATACACTTTTTTTAGATTAAGAACATTTTCTTACCTTCTGAATACATTGAGTTTTTTTAAAAATTGTGAATAAATGTCAAAATTTATCAAACATTTTAATCCATTTTTTAATATTTTTCTCACTTATTATGTTAGTGTGGTTAATTTCACTGGTTAATTTTTGAGGATTAATCTGGTATTGCATTTTGCAATAAACCTAACTTGATAGGGATCTTGGTAAAAGTTTGTTTAGGATTTTTACATCTATATTTATAATTCAATTGGCTTATTTGGGCAAAAAAAAGTTTTCCCTTTAACACAATTCTGTTATGCATTGGAATCAACATTAGCTAGCCTCATAAAATGTATTGGGGAATATATCCTGATGGATGCTCTGGAAATGTTTGTGTAACATTGAATTATTTTTTTAATGATTAGAGGAATTCAGTGGTGGAAACATATGGACCTCAAAATTTCTTCATGTGAAGAAATTTAATTTCTATGAATTTAATTTCTTTAATAGCTATGTAACTACTCAGATTTTCTATTTCCCCTTGTGACAGTTTTGGTAAGCTTTATTTTTTCCAGAGATTTGCTCATTTCATTTGAATTTTCAAATTCATTCTTACAAAGTATTTGTAATATGCTCTTATAGCTTTTAGAAAAATGTGTTCCAGTTCTGTAGTGATGTCTCTTTTTTAATTAATTATTTTGTTGATTATGCAGTCACACATTATAGATTCAAGGTCAATGGACATGGTTCTAGCAAGTGATGGGAAAAATGTGAAAGACTGGGGATTATGTTTTAAAATCACCACTGCCAGCAATTAACATATATTAGACATTCTAACTGTATGAAAAATGTGCCCCACCTCCATTTTCCAACCGTTTGTTTCTGTGTATCATTGTGGATGTTTTATTCTGAACTATGTTCAAGTTTATTATTTCTTTCTTTAATGCTATCAAATCTGCTGCTTAACATATATATTGACTTTCAAATTTCAGTTACTATATTTATTTTAGCATTTTCATTGGTTTATTTTTAGTGTCTAGTTCTTTCCAAAAACTCTAAATATTGTCTTTCATTTCTTATTACCCATACTTATTTTAAAATTTGTGTTTAAGTCCATTATTTGATTCCTTGTGGGTCTTTCTATTCTCTGTCATTTTCTCTTGGTTTTTGATCACATGGCCTTGTCACCATGTTTATATATTTTAGATTAAGTGTGAAATTGTATATGAAAAATTGCAAAGATAATTTGAGGCCTAGAATGATGTTATCTTCTTCCAGATAGGATTTTACTTTGTTTCTAGGGTATTAGCAATCTTAGGTTATTTGAATTCAACACATAGTTGAGAAGATTTTAAGTATTCATTGAGAGGGCTGGTTTATTTCTATTTCACCCTTATTCTTATAGTGTGGCCCTACAGAGTAGCAACCCCAAACCTAGGAAATTAATCTGGGTCATCTTCCTCAGTAAGCCTGGATCCCCAATTTTTGTCCTGCCTGCCTATGAATCATTTGCAAGTTGTCAACTTCTCAGGACTTTCTTCTGCAACTGGTAGATACCTTTAGAGGAACCACGTCCTCAAATTCCATGCTCATTTCTGTTTATTTTCTTATTCTCCTGGATATTGACCATTTAATACCTTATTATTGATAGATCCTTGATGCTCTATCTGAATAATTGACCCAAAAAATCCTGGGTATTAAATTTCTAACTTCAATATATTTCATAAATGTGGGCAAAATCAGAACATTTTCACATAATTGCATTTAGTTTCCAAAGACTAAGAAAACTTTCCTTTTTCATTGCTTGAATTTGTGCCAAACATAGTGCCAGACACATAATATATGCTTGCTATATATTAGTAAATTCTAAGTTTTTACTTTACGTTAAACATATATCATATACAATGGTTTCTATTTGTGGAAAAAAAAAAAAAGGACAATTTATCTTCAAAATCACCAGGACTTGTTTCTTGCTTCTTATTGGGTTTTCTACTTACCTTTACTGATATTATTTTTAATGACACTGTTTTCACTCCTGTGTGGTATTTGTTCCCAGATACCTGCTATGTTCTTACTGCGACTGACTAACGGACTCACTTTTTTACTGTGACCATACACGTGTGTCATTTAATTATCTCAGAGGGAGGCTGGTTTTCTCTTTCTAGATGTTATGAAGGAGTGGGAAAAACTAGGAGTCAGAAGACTGTAAGGTGCTCCTCCATCCCTGTGGTCCCCAGGCTGGTAAATTGCAGAGAACAGGCTCATACTCAGGCACATCTGCAATTGCTCGGTTCCAGATTTTAATGTCAGAGGTACATTAACTACATGGGAGTAAAGGAGAATGCTTTCCTTTAAGAGTCTGTGCCAAATAATTTTTGCCTTTTACTTGCTAACCAGGAATAATGTGTCTTCACTTGTGAAGCTACAGCTCATTTTTCTGATTTTCTTAATTATTCTATGGCTATTGAATTCAGCTTGCTGCTTCTAATATGCCTTGGCACTGGCAGAGGAGAGAAGGATTTTATAGTCCTACTTTGGGGCCAAAAGAGTGACCTCTCCCTTGGGAGGTTCATGGGTGGTATGATTATCTTTTGCTGTGTTCTTATGTATTCTCCCAGGCTGGAAGATTTCATCTCATTTCTAGTAATTGGGGTACCTGATGTCATACCATCACTGATCCCAACCCACCTTTTTATTTCACTCTCCTTTTTCCTCTTCTTTCAAACGTAAGTGCTTATTTACCTCAAACTAAAGGAAAAAAATCAAAGAACAAACTATTTCTTCCAGAAGATGCTCTATTTCCACTGTCTGAGCTAGACTAAAAGTGACTGGCATAGTCTCCTAAAAGGTGGAATAAAAGCTGAAATGTATTTGTTATTAGGATCTGACAAGAAATCCTAGCCTGAAGATGGTCATTGGGGCTGAAGAAACTATTTGTGTAGGCATAATAAAGAGGGTATATGAAGATAGAAGAGGAGTTCTAAGCACAGAACTTCAGAAATAGGGCCTAATAAGTCCTTTCATGGAGAAAGTTAGTGTCTATTCTAATAAAAAAAATGATTTAATAATGAATTAGGAAAATTGTCACCTAGGCTAACAGAAAATAGAATTAGAAAGTCTATTTGGGGGGGGCACCTGGGTGGCACAGCGGTAAAGCATCTGCCTTCGGCTCAGGGTGTGATCCTGGCGTTATGGGATCAAGCCCCACATTAGGCTCCTCCGCTATGAGCCTGCTTCTTCCTCTCCCACTCCCCCTGCTTGTGTTCCCTCTCACTGGCTGTCTCTATCTCTGTCAAATAAATAAATAAAATCTTTAAAAAAAAAAAAAAAGAAAGTCTATTTGGGTAATTAGAATTATGTCATTCCATTTCTTCTTATAACTTATTATGAGTAATTGACATTTTAAGGCTTATATAGAAACACGTGTCTCCAAAAGAAGAAAAAATGGAAGAGAACTTATTAAATTTTTTGCGGGTATGTGCTATGTAGTATTTCCTTTAATCCTTGTGGCAGCTTAATATGTAGGTGGTATTACCCTGGTTCTGTAAACTCAGATCTGTTAAATATCCTTTCCCAAGGATACACAAGAAGTGCAGTCTACATTCTAGCTCAATCCAAGGCCATATGTTCTATTCCAAAAATGTCATTCCATCTCCATAAGCTAAAAAAAGGAGGGAGGGGGGATGTGTGCATAGTTAGTATCAAGAGAGGAATTATTTCACTGAGTGCAGAGTTTGTATCATAACGAAAATCCTATAGAGCATGAAAATAAGAAAAAGTGACATATAAAGAAACAAGCAGTAATACATTTGGGTAGAAAATCTGCTTTTAATATAAACTTCAACTTGATTTAGTTAAATTTACACTGTGTTCCAAACTGTTATCTACATGCAAAGTCATCCAGAAAATTAAGGGAGGCACACATGATAAACATAAAAATTAAAATTTTGACAGAATAAAATAAATAACATTTAGTAATTACATTAAGCAAGTTTTAAATCCCATAGTTAGATATTAAAAATAGAACAACTGTTCAAAGCAGGCTGCCAAAGTTTTAAAAATGAGTTGTTTTGAAATGTTGACTAAATATCCCAAAACTATATATCAACTTCAGTATAATTAAACATTCTTCAGACCAAAAACATGGCTTTTCTTTATATTCTTAAACATATGTTGTATGTGACTTTCTCCTTCATATTAGGACACAAAGGATTATCCATTTGTTAACATTTAAAATAATTTTCCAAAAGTTTCTACTAGCTATGCAAGGCTTCATAACATAAGTTGCTTCCACGATTTTAATCCCAAAAATTAACCTATTAGGGAAAATTTATTCTTAATGTTCTTATTTTACATTGTAAGTATTCAACACATATTTATTTAATAAATATATATATTCACTATTGATTTTCTTAATAAATATTTACTGAATGAATTGAACAAATGAAGGAATGAATAAATTTAGTTCATATTGTTTAAGTGACCTTTGAAGATCACTTGAGAAATGGCCAAGCCTGAGCCTCTATCTTCTGATTATTCAGGGAGGCCCCAATGTCTAGAAACATAGACATATATATGTAATAAGTGGTTTATCAGTCTACGCAACAGAACATGATATGTTCAGTGACATTTCATATGCTCAGTGTGTTGTTCCTCTGTTGTAATGATAATTTAGTCAGAGTTGCAATGAACATAGAGCATTAATGCAGCATTTACATCTATCCCTACATATGCATTTGTGATCACTTCCTTGGGTAATTTGTATTGTCATTTTTCACTGAATAGACCTGTACCTGTAGCATTCAAGAAGAAAGTAAGCAGGTTCTAATCTGTAAACAAAATATCACCTTTATTTCTAGACTTTATGGCTACTCTCGCTTGCTCTTTCTTCCCCCCACCAAAGGTGTTTTGTTTCTTAATCCCCCTAAGTATGGGTAATAATGAGCCATCCCCCGTATAAGCGGTACTGCTTCACAGAGGGAAGCCGGTAAGGCTGGATACCTAAGTCAGTTGCCACACAAGAGCAAGTGTTATGCCAAAGTTCAATTCAGAAACTTGAGATCAATTAATTCTGTCTTTATTTCTATTATCCTCGGCCACTTTACCTTGCCCCCACTACCCCTATCAAAATAAAATCTCCTCATGTATTTGTTTTCTTAAGCACTGTGGATATATTTCCCAGATCTTTCCACTGTGCCCTGTGGAACTGGGATTTTATTTGCAAACTGATTGTCCATCAGTGCTATTCAAAGAACACTCTTCATGTCCCCCCACCCTGCCAAACCACTTTCTTTTGCCTTATTTGAAATGGCTCCTAGAAAATACTGCTACCCTTATAACCTTTACCAGGAGAAGCTGCTCCTTCTTTCAATTGCCGGTGTTAAATACCATGAAGGAACATTAACATTCTACCTGAATTCTCTTCCTTTTTAGGCTCATGCCATTTGTCTGGCTGTCCTGTTTCTTTCCTTGCCACTATCATCCTACCTATCACTTCTATTCTTTTGTGTGGGGTGTTTACATTTGATTCCTTGCTTTTCTCTCTGCTCCAATCTTATCATTAAGAAAACTTAACTGCTACTTGGCAGACTTATCCAATGCTTTACTACTTTACTTTACAAAGAACTAGAGTTCTTTGGCCCTCTCAAATGCAGTGATCCAAGGTAATGCTTTTTTTTTTTTTTTTTTTTTGTCAAATATGAAATAGCATCCAACTCTAAAATCTTAGATTTCTAGAATCCATTCTCTGTCCCAAACCTTCTGCCCTTAAGGTTATCTATTTCCTTCTAAACCTACACTTCATTCTGGTTTTACACCTGGACACTTCACTATTTTTTCTTCAAGTGTATCCAACCACAGCTGGCTTCATCTTTCACTCAAAGTCCATGCTACACAGAGCAGCGACATACCCAGTGTGGCCCGCAAAACAGCAGCAGCATCTCTTTGGAAATTTTAAGAAATGCAATTTCCTTGGACCCCGCTCCACAACTGCTAAGTCAGAAACTCTGAATAGGGAAGTCTGGCAACCTGCTTTTTAAAAAACCTTCCAGATGATTCTAATACACTTAAAATTTGAGAACCACTAATACAGAGCTTTGATTCAAGGCTCTCTTGTAAGCACCTTGAATATCTTTGGGTGGTAAAGAACATTTAAATATGAAGTCATTATTTCATTGAAAACCCTTTCATGTGTAAGATTTCTAAAAGTTTATCAAGTTCTCCAGCTTTATTCAGCATCCACTTTCCACATACAATCATCACTTTCAGTCCAAATTTTTTTGTAGTTCCTATCTATCTGAATTTGAATACTACAAAACTACAAATATCCACTACTTAATGAATTCTTGCAAAGGTGTTTCCCTTACAATCATCCTCTGATGGGGATACTCAGCTAATTTGCTCAAAGTCATGTACATAGGAAGGGGTGGAATCAGAATTTGAACTCAGGTCTGTCTGAGTACAAAACTCATGCTTTTTCAATTTTGTTGCTGAATTATGTGAGACAGCAATTGCATTGATATGAGTGTTTGACTCTAGTTAGAACAGAACTTACCAATGGATCTGTATAGGTTTTTAAAAAATGAGTTATATGAAAATCTAATGTCAAATAACTCTGATAAGTATCAAGTTAAATCATTTTATTTATTTAATATATAAATTTGTTTATTTAACTTTGATAAATATCAAGTTACATAAGACTTCTAAGAGCCTTTATTTAATATGGTGTGTATTTTGATTCTCCAGAAAGAAGATGTGGTATGTTGCTGTCCAAAATTCTTTGACCAAGGAACCATTTTTTTGTGGATCATTTGTATTAACACCATGCAGGACTAGCATTCCAAGATCTGCTTTGGAAAACTTGGACTTAATCTATTTCCTTTCTCTTCAAGAAATGTGGAATTGCTTATCTCCCTTGATCCCTTTAGTTCATCTGCTTTTATCCTCCATTCTCTTTCCTCATTCTTTTAAACTAGAATACTCTTGTTCCTTTATCCCACCAGGTACTGCCCTCCTGCCTCAGGCATGCGTTCAGAGGAACTGCATTTAGCATGTAATGTTATGTGCCAGGCATTGTGAATAGAGTGTATATGTATTTAAATGCACTACTTTTATAAATCTCATAATAACTTTGTGATGATGACGTTAAATTGCAAATATGATAACATCACTATTCTGTGACATATATACAAATCTAATACTGACTAAGTTGTGTTAGGATAGCCACCTGAACAGTGTTACTTTTTTGCTTAACCCATGCTGGACATAAGAATTATGTATATGATTTCTGTGAGATCTTCCTAAGTCTGCATATATATTCATAACACTAGCTGGAGGGCATTTTGCCCTAGATTTTATTTAAAAATCAGCAGAAGTTTGAATTGAAAATGACTGGAGTATGGAATAAGAATATACACACCATTAAGCAGCTAACTTATATGTAATTGCAGCTCACTATACTGTAGATTTTTGGTATTAATTTTGATTAATCTTCACTAGAAATTGTTTAAATTGCTAGGGAATTATGTTTAATAGATTTTTTTTTCCTGGTCCAGCATATTTTCTCTTTCTCTTTCACTGTGCAGGTTCTGCTGATCTTCTCCTTTGTGTTCCATGCTCTTCTTGTCCTACCCTGGTCTACTCTGGTATGTTTGCTCAGGGCACTTAATACCAATGTCATGTAATTATGGGTACTATCTACAACTGTTTCAGGTTCAGATATTTTTAATGCATAGTTCTGATGACCTCTAATGAGAAAGAGATTTCCCTCCTACTCTGCATAATATTACCTTTCTCTTTTTGCGATGTTTTATGGATCTCAGGCCTCTCATTGAGCCTGTATTCTCCAATGCTGAGGAAGTGGGTTGGGAATTTAAATCCCTTCTCCTTGGCAGGAAAATCACTTTTAGATAGAATCGAAATGAAAATATATTCCTCCACTGTGTGAAGATCATGGACTTTATGACAACATTAAATATATCTTAGAGATGCAGAGTCTTAGAACAATTTTATATCC
The DNA here is from genome assembly GCF_002007445.2 of Ailuropoda melanoleuca. Classification (NCBI taxonomy): domain Eukaryota; kingdom Metazoa; phylum Chordata; class Mammalia; order Carnivora; family Ursidae; genus Ailuropoda; species Ailuropoda melanoleuca. The sequence goes on from NC_048226.1 coordinate 41,843,210, forward strand.
ATGGACATGAGGCTACTATAGGAACTGAATACATAACATGAATAATTTATAGTTTCTTCTCTCAAGTGTGTCACAGAGAGAAGTAAAAAGTTGAATTTGTCCTTAGCATTCACAGAATCACAGGGTATCAAAATTAGAAAGAATTTTAGAACCATCTACTTATCTTCCAATCTAATGCTGATCTCTTCTCTGCAATGCCCCTACAAAATAGACATTCAATCTTTACTTCAATATTTTGAGTAATAGGAACTATACTATCTCCTGTGGCTGCTCATTCAATTTTATTCTGGTCTAATTGCTCATTAACCTAATAATTCTATATTAATAACTCACCCAAAGAAATAATTTATGCGGTGCTTTACTCTGTAGTTTATAGAATATTATGTTCATCACACATGTTTTATAATAAAACAGAAAAATTTATATTAAAATATGGAAAACATGAAAAGATGTGAACAAGCCAATGACCAATAAAAGAGGAATTGATTAAAAAAGCATAGCAATATATATAATGGAATACTGTACATCTTATGAAGGATGAAATACATATATATTCACTGGATAAATACATGTGTTTATACTGATATTAACTGGATCCATCTATCTATATTTTTATAAATATATATATATATATATTCTGATGTGGAAACATTCTTGTAATAATGTTACATTAAAATGTGAGTTACAAAACAGTATATTAAATATAATTCATTTTTTGTCATATGCAACGCACAGACCCATACACAATCATATATTTACGTCTTCAGAATACTGTCTGGATTGTTACAAACAAAAATGTCTTGAAAAGATATTTGCATCCCCACATTCAGTGCACTATTTACAATAGCCAAGATACAGAAAAAACCTAAGTGCCCATCAACAGATAAATGGATAAAATGTGGTATACATATACAATGGAATATTATTCAGCCATAAAGAATGAACTTTTGCCATTTGCAACAACATGGATGGAATTTGAGGATATTTTGCTAATCAAAATAAGTCAGAAAAAAACAAATAACATCTGATCTCACTTATATGTGGAATCTAAACAAAAACAACAACCAAGCTCATAGGTACAGAAAACAGATTGGTGTTAGCTAGAAGCAGGGATTGAGCAAAGTAGGTGAAGGTGGTCAAAAAGCACTAACTTCCAATCATGAAATATATAAGTCATGGGGATGTAACATACAGTATGGTGACAAGTAAGCAAAACAGTGTTGCATAAGTTATACAAAATATTTAAAACTTACTTTAAATGAGATTATTCTCTTTTGCTTCAAAATCTGAATCCTTGTAGCTGCCTTCTTTCTGGTTCTTTTTGTATCACAGACAAAAATTTTCTCTTTCTTCCACATCATAATTCTACCATCGTAGGAACACACAGGTCATGTTCTTTTCTTTAGTCCTTCACATGTTCTTTGTATAACATGTAGGTATACGGCCCTTCTATCCAAAAGATCTAAATAAGTAAATCATTCATTTGATTCATATTTAATAGATACCTAAAATAAAACAGAAACTGTGCCAGAGAATAACATGTCACTATCATATGTGACATAAACTTGCTGAATGATGAAGTCACACATTGAGCATGATTTACATAAAACACTGCAGATTATTGTTATGTAAGCATTAGGTTGAGATAAGTGCATGCAGCAGGAGATTTCTACCTTGACTAGTAGTCAAAGTGCCTAGAGAAAGTGATATTGAAGATTAAGTTCTAAAGGAGTAAGAGTTAATTAGATAAAGGAGCTAGCTGGGGTTAGTTGGGGTAAGTAAAGCATTTCAGATAAGGGAAAAGTATGTGCAAAAATAACTGGATTCCCTTCTTTCCTCTTTTTCTCCCTTTCTCTTCTCCTTCTTTCCCATTAAACAAATACTTATTGAGCAAGCACCATGTGCAAAGTATGCTTTCAGGTCCTGTAAGTAAGTTGGAGATTGATATTTTTCAAAATTTCAAAGTATTTATGGTCTAGTGGGTGAATCAGAAATATTAAATATAATAAATCATATTAATATATTAAATAAATATTTAATATAAATATTAAATGTAACAAAGCAGGAAAAGAAACATAAAATATTCTAAGAGCACGGATTTTTCCCCTTGATATCATAATCATATTTTTCTAGGAAAAAAATAAAGGAATTCTTTTCAATCAAGCAGTATGGTCACATAGTTCCAGTGATGAAGTAAGGACTCGTACAGCCTGATCTATCTTATGCTGCTCTAGCTTCCTAAATTCAGCTTTCATAATTCCTTCCACGATATTAATTGTGCACATCCCTTGCAAGTATTTCTCATTGGCTATATTTCTCTCTCGGCTCCCTCCTATAGGAAGGGAGGGAAGCCAGTCTTTTTCAACAGACCAAGATAGCTGTAGAATATCTACTTCTAATTAAATATACCAAAAGGGTTTATACAGGTACCAGAAATTGACATCCTGGCAGCAAAATACAGTTGATAGGGGTGGCACCCTAAGGTCAGTGCCATTGTAAAAGTTCATACAGAGTATAGGAAAGCATTAAGGTCCCAAACTTTCTTTTTAATATGTTGCACTATAGATGTATTATTAAGCATATTTTCTTTTGTTTTGTTTCTCCCCTACAGGTCTGTGAAGCAGGCAGAAGTTGCAGGTGGTCCTTAAAGAAATTGCAATTATTCAAATCCTTATGTACAGTTCTAATTTTATTTACTATGTGTAATCATTTAGAGAATGGTTATTTTTATAATATCAATAATAAACAAGTACTCTTATAACCAGGGGGTGCCTAAATGTGTAATCAGAGAACACTAACCCTGGCAAAGGATTCTGGGTGGTCAGGATGTCTGCTGCCTTTTGACATGGTTAGTGTCCTGGGTTTAGATTACTTTATACCTAGTTATTAAGATTACTATTTGATACATTAAATATTGCCCGATTCAAATAACTTTGCTTAAAATTTTTCTGTATTTTAACTTGTGTAGGGTTTTCTACTTCTTATATTTTTATAATATTTTCTCATTTTTTAGATTAATAAACATTATACTTACCCACATGTGCCAAGATGTGCCATTTGGGTCTCTCTGGAAGGTAACTGTTTGGTGTCATCACCTGCCATGTGTGTTTTGTGCAGCAGCGAGAGATATATTCTCTACCACTGCTCCTTCCTGTGATTATCTTCCCTGTTCCTATCAAAACAAATAATTGGTATGTTAATTCAATAAAGCAGATCAATGAGGAATGAAATGCATGCCCCAAAGCATATGCAATGAAAATTGTTTGACCAATTTTTCCATGACTGAGCCCGATTAAGATCATCCATTTTGCATTTGATATATGCTCGCTTTTGGAATATATTATGCATTGATGCTAAGTGAATGGATCTAAGTAAATCTATTGAGTATCTCTATTGTCTGTTTTATCTTATTTGTCTTAATCTAAGTTTGCATTTTGGACCTTTAAGCATATGGTTAAATTATAAAATTGCCTGTATTACTGTCAAAGAAACAATATTAAAGGCCAGAACATGGCTAAAGAATAAACAAAGAAATTCTGATTGTATGAATGACATTATATTCCTAAATCAAATAATATAATAAATTTTCTTACAGTAACAATTTCATGTGTACAGAAACGTGAGACAAATTAATTTTCATAAAATTTCTTGGTTTTTATAGGTAGAAACAAATTAAAGGATTAGAAAACAGTATATTTTTGAGCAGAAGAGACAGAAGTCAAGAGAAAATTTATGGGATCAGAACCCTCCCCTATTTGAAAGTACTTATGATAAAGAATATCTCCAAAAATATTCAACTGAGGATCCAAATGTTTCCTCTATTAGGAATAGACTTTCTTTAAAACATGTCATCCCCGATGCCTTCATCTGAGCCATATTTTCCTCCAATCTTCACTTGGTCAGTGTTTGTCTGTGTCTTGCCCACTGACATTTTCCTGGAGACAGTCACACTTCTGAGTGCCACACCAACCTCAGGAATCAGATTGACCGGGATATCAGAATGTATGTTGCTGAGAATTCTACCAAAGACATACAAAGCTGGACACTAATGAAAGTAGTAAGGATAGATTTTCATCAGTGATAAACTATTACAATAGAGAAGAGGGTCCAGCATTAACTGAACTCAACTTCTATTTGTGCAGAGGTGACGGCGTATTTCAAAGGAAGAGAGAAGCAGTAAGGATGGGAATTGCCAGAGCTTGAGGAGAGTCAGGGAAATGGAAATTTATGAAAAATAGGAAGGGGTGTTGACCTATATAAAACTCATTTGGATTTGCTTATTGAAGTTTGACTTCTGTCCTTCCACAGAGACTGGGAGACAGGGGTTCTATCTTCAAGTGTTGGCAGGAACAAACAGTAAATTCTTTTGACAGCCTTGCACTTTCCCAGGAAGGAACTTAAGGGGGCTGCAACCATCATCCTGGAGATTCTGCCTTGACTGTTAGAAAATATGTTTGTGTTTGTTCATATCTTCTAATGTGGGAGTGGGTTGGAGCGGATGAATTAATTTGGCTTCAGAATCTGTAGTTTTTATAGGCTGAGGTTGAGGCCTGGTCAAGAAGAGAGCTCAGGGGAGCCAGGCAAGAGTTTGGTCAAGAAGAGAATCTCCATCAATGCCAGCCACACACACACACACACACACACACACACACACACACACACACATACACCACAGTCTCTGCCCTGTCTTNCCTGTAAGTAAGTTGGAGATTGATATTTTTCAAAATTTCAAAGTATTTATGGTCTAGTGGGTGAATCAGAAATATTAAATATAATAAATCATATTAATATATTAAATAAATATTTAATATAAATATTAAATGTAACAAAGCAGGAAAAGAAACATAAAATATTCTAAGAGCACGGATTTTTCCCCTTGATATCATAATCATATTTTTCTAGGAAAAAAATAAAGGAATTCTTTTCAATCAAGCAGTATGGTCACATAGTTCCAGTGATGAAGTAAGGACTCGTACAGCCTGATCTATCTTATGCTGCTCTAGCTTCCTAAATTCAGCTTTCATAATTCCTTCCACGATATTAATTGTGCACATCCCTTGCAAGTATTTCTCATTGGCTATATTTCTCTCTCGGCTCCCTCCTATAGGAAGGGAGGGAAGCCAGTCTTTTTCAACAGACCAAGATAGCTGTAGAATATCTACTTCTAATTAAATATACCAAAAGGGTTTATACAGGTACCAGAAATTGACATCCTGGCAGCAAAATACAGTTGATAGGGGTGGCACCCTAAGGTCAGTGCCATTGTAAAAGTTCATACAGAGTATAGGAAAGCATTAAGGTCCCAAACTTTCTTTTTAATATGTTGCACTATAGATGTATTATTAAGCATATTTTCTTTTGTTTTGTTTCTCCCCTACAGGTCTGTGAAGCAGGCAGAAGTTGCAGGTGGTCCTTAAAGAAATTGCAATTATTCAAATCCTTATGTACAGTTCTAATTTTATTTACTATGTGTAATCATTTAGAGAATGGTTATTTTTATAATATCAATAATAAACAAGTACTCTTATAACCAGGGGGTGCCTAAATGTGTAATCAGAGAACACTAACCCTGGCAAAGGATTCTGGGTGGTCAGGATGTCTGCTGCCTTTTGACATGGTTAGTGTCCTGGGTTTAGATTACTTTATACCTAGTTATTAAGATTACTATTTGATACATTAAATATTGCCCGATTCAAATAACTTTGCTTAAAATTTTTCTGTATTTTAACTTGTGTAGGGTTTTCTACTTCTTATATTTTTATAATATTTTCTCATTTTTTAGATTAATAAACATTATACTTACCCACATGTGCCAAGATGTGCCATTTGGGTCTCTCTGGAAGGTAACTGTTTGGTGTCATCACCTGCCATGTGTGTTTTGTGCAGCAGCGAGAGATATATTCTCTACCACTGCTCCTTCCTGTGATTATCTTCCCTGTTCCTATCAAAACAAATAATTGGTATGTTAATTCAATAAAGCAGATCAATGAGGAATGAAATGCATGCCCCAAAGCATATGCAATGAAAATTGTTTGACCAATTTTTCCATGACTGAGCCCGATTAAGATCATCCATTTTGCATTTGATATATGCTCGCTTTTGGAATATATTATGCATTGATGCTAAGTGAATGGATCTAAGTAAATCTATTGAGTATCTCTATTGTCTGTTTTATCTTATTTGTCTTAATCTAAGTTTGCATTTTGGACCTTTAAGCATATGGTTAAATTATAAAATTGCCTGTATTACTGTCAAAGAAACAATATTAAAGGCCAGAACATGGCTAAAGAATAAACAAAGAAATTCTGATTGTATGAATGACATTATATTCCTAAATCAAATAATATAATAAATTTTCTTACAGTAACAATTTCATGTGTACAGAAACGTGAGACAAATTAATTTTCATAAAATTTCTTGGTTTTTATAGGTAGAAACAAATTAAAGGATTAGAAAACAGTATATTTTTGAGCAGAAGAGACAGAAGTCAAGAGAAAATTTATGGGATCAGAACCCTCCCCTATTTGAAAGTACTTATGATAAAGAATATCTCCAAAAATATTCAACTGAGGATCCAAATGTTTCCTCTATTAGGAATAGACTTTCTTTAAAACATGTCATCCCCGATGCCTTCATCTGAGCCATATTTTCCTCCAAGCTTCACTTGGTCAGTGTTTGTCTGCGTCTTGCCCACTGACATTTTCCTGGAGACAGTCACACTTCTGAGTGCCACACCAACCTCAGGAATCAGATTGACCGGGATATCAGAATGTATGTTGCTGAGAATTCTACCAAAGACATACAAAGCTGGACACTAATGAAAGTAGTAAGGATAGATTTTCATCAGTGATAAACTATTACAATAGAGAAGAGGGTCCAGCATTAACTGAACTCAACTTCTATTTGTGCAGAGGTGACGGCGTATTTCAAAGGAAGAGAGAAGCAGTAAGGATGGGAATTGCCAGAGCTTGAGGAGAGTCAGGGAAATGGAAATTTATGAAAAATAGGAAGGGGTGTTGACCTATATAAAACTCATTTGGATTTGCTTATTGAAGTTTGACTTCTGTCCTTCCACAGAGACTGGGAGACAGGGGTTCTATCTTCAAGTGTTGGCAGGAACAAACAGTAAATTCTTTTGACAGCCTTGCACTTTCCCAGGAAGGAACTTAAGGGGGCTGCAACCATCATCCTGGAGATTCTGCCTTGACTGTTAGAAAATATGTTTGTGTTTGTTCATATCTTCTAATGTGGGAGTGGGTTGGAGCGGATGAATTAATTTGGCTTCAGAATCTGTAGTTTTTATAGGCTGAGGTTGAGGCCTGGTCAAGAAGAGAGCTCAGGGGAGCCAGGCAAGAGTTTGGTCAAGAAGAGAATCTCCATCAATGCCAGCCACACACACACACACACACACACACACACACACACACACACACATACACCACAGTCTCTGCCCTGTCTTCTTTGTCAATCACTTTTGGAGTCCAAGGACAGAGGCCAAGGAGAGTAAACAGTTAGAGCACAAATCAGAATTTCTCCAGGTTGCTTTTCTATCTCCTCTTTCAAATGTCATACATGAACTCTGAGTCTTTTTGCACTCACCTTGACTCCAATTACTCATTTTGCTTGTTTTCTTTCTCTTTCTTTTTCTTTCTTTCTTTCTTTCTTTCTTTCTTTCTTTCTTTCTTTCTTTCCTTTTTTTCTTTCTTCCTTCCTTCCTTTCTTTTTCTTTTCTTTTCTTTTCTCTCTCTCTCTCTCTCTCTTTTTTTTTTTTGCTTTATTTGTGTTTCTTAACACAGCTCCAAAACTATTACAATGGTAGGACTTGAGAACCCCACACAAAAATGGCTTCTAGAAATGCTCCTCACATTCCCCACTTTAAGACCACTACTATGGACAGACGGCTTTGGACTCTAACTCATGCCACGACCTCTGGGTGTCCCTGACTGATAACATCTGCCCCCTGGACATGGAAGCCAGACCCTTATTCTCACAGGTATCAGAGTCTAGTGGAGGAAATACACATATGAACAGATAACTTAAAGAAAATATGGTAACACACAATGATGAAAACATTTACAAGCTAGACTACTGTGGGAGCACAAAAGAGCAGTTTGGAACCCATCTGAGATCTGGACTTGGATGAGGATGAGTTGTGGGGTGAGCAGAAAGTCAAAGGAGGTTCCAGGGAAGAGATAATGCTTCAGCTGGATCCTGAAAGATGAGATGAAGTCAACTGAGGAACAAAAGCAGATAAGAGGGTTTTGGTGTGAGCAACAGAATGAACCCAGGATAGAAGTCTGAGTGGGCAGAGTGTGCATGGCAATAACAACAAATGCATGGTGTTTCTTATTACTAAAGCATGTGTGGTACGACATGGTATGGCAATTGGTGGAGCAGAGAAGTGTGCATGGATGGGGCTAGGAAAAATCGCATGTTCTATCCAGTGGTCTTCATGTCTGGTTGCTCATCAGAATCACAGATACTTAAATCCCACTCTCTGGGATTAAGATTCAGTTGGTTTGAGGTGGATCCCAGTATATATTGAAAAGCTTTTTATTTGATTCTAATGAATAGCCAAGGCTGAGAAGCCATAGCCAAGGAGAGCTACTAAGGATTTTCAGCAGTAGAGAGTAGAGTGACACTGTCAGATAGATGTTAGGATAGCTTGCTCTGGTGGCTGTAGAGGAGAACAGCAGAAGTAGGAGACACAGGGAATGGGCAAACCTAGAAATGGGGAAACCAGTTAGAAAGTTGTTGCAGGAGTTAAAAAAATAATAACAAAGGCTTATTTAGGTTTATTAAGGAAAAATATTCAGGATCTAACTATATTTGGTATACTCTGGAATCAAGGGAGCAGATAGAATCAAAGTCTATTTGAGCCCTAGAATTGTCAGTTCTTATGGAATTATTGCACATAGATGGGGACAATAAGGTATTGTCAGGAATGCCTCCCAGGTTTATGGCTTGGGTTTGGGGGTGGCTATAAGACAATAAAAGGAGCAACAGGGGAGATCAGCTGTTGGAGATGATAACTACAGTGTAGATAAGTTGAAGTGCAACTGCCTATTTGATCTGAAGTGTTCAGAACATATCGAGCCAAGTGCAGGGCTGAAGAAAAAGATTTGTGATTCATGTACATATACTGGTTTATAACAACTATAAAAAATGGGTCATATTGCTTGAAGAGAGCCTTTGGATGCCAAAAAACACTTAAGTTTAGGGGTGAAGCCAAAGAGACTAGGAAGGAGACAAGAAAGAACTATCGAGAAAGATAAGAGATAAAAGCAAGGGGCGCCAGCTACCAAGAGAATGGATAACCATGATTTTCATGCTGTTAGCAGGGTAGTTTTCCCCACTTAGATTTAAAACTTTCCTCTGACATTTGATGTACTATACAATCCCTAAGACATACTTCCTTAAGCAATGAATTGTTCTTCCTTTAACTTTTGGAAGGCCAGAAAAAGTGTCCACCTTACGTGGAGCTGCCAGGGATGAGACAGGCGGGGACTGTGACTATTCTCATGTGATGTCACTATAGAGTATGATTAGGGACAGAGAAGAGAAATGTCACAGGAGTGATTATTTTTCTACCTCCTTTAGAAAAAGGGGACATCTCCACAGGTTTTTGAGAGTCTCTAACCTCCCATTCAGCTTCATCTAACATTTATTCAACAATGCTTAATTGTCAGACAACTTACTCCGTAATACCAGATTCGACTCTGCAGCCTCGGCAGTAGTGGGACAGACATGTCCTTGAATTCATGTACCTACATGGCTAGTGTGGATACAGCACTGACAAATAGTCATTTACAACAGAACGTAGGAGCCAAGTACAGGATGTAAGGGACCACGCCTGAGGAGCATGTAATCTAGACTGCAGATAAGGAATCTTGGGCTTTGGTTAACCTACAATCTAAAGGAATAGAGGGGTTACTCAGGTGAAATTGGGGAAGGTGAGAGGGAATTAGGGATAGTAATAGAGAATGGGGTTGAAGGCTATTCTGAGAGAACAGCATGTGTAAAGATCCAGAAACAAGGAAGAACTTGGTGGACCAGGTGAAATGAACAATGGGGTACGGCTGGAATATAGGGGACACACAGTATTGACAAGTAAGGCAGACAAGAAATTGCAGCCATTCTGTATAGAGCCAAACTATAAAGTATGTTATATTACATTCAGAAGACAGTGAGGGGCTCCTGGTGGCTCAGTCGTTAAGCATCTGCCTTCGGCTCAGGGCGTGATCCCAGAGTCCTGGGATCGAGCCCCGCATTGGGCTCCTCCGCTGGGAGCCTGCTTCTTCCTCTCCTGCTCCCCCTGCTTGTGTTCCCTCTCTCGCTGGCTGCCTCTCTCTCTCTCTGTCAAATAAATAATAAAAATAAAAATAAAAATAAAAGAAAAGAAGAAGANAATAAATAATAAAAATAAAAAGAAAAGAAAAGAAGAAGGAGGCAGTGAAACACATGGAAGATTTTTGAGCAGATAAATGGTAAGATTTGCATTTTAGAAAGGTGGTATTTGGCTTCACTGTGGAAAATGGATCATAAAGGGACAAGATTGGAGACCAGGAGAACAGTTAGGACACTGTTGCAGTAGTCAACATGAGAGACGGGAAGATGAATCTAGATGGGTAATGATTAAAGATGTGTGGAAAGTGTTGCAAATAACGGTCAGGTTTCTGGCCCGAACACCTGGTAGCGATATATGTTTGGAATGGGGGGAAGATGTTGAGTTCAGTTGGGAACATGTAGAATTTAAAGAGACTCAGACACGTCGGAGACTTTGAGCACCATCAACATAAAAATGGTTAAACAGTGCCTCATAGAAATCAGGGCAGTAGATGGCATCATCCAATGGGAGTGGGTGCAGTGAAAAGAGAAGAGAGCCCCAGGAGCACATCAGCGCTTAAAGGACTGGAAAAGTATTTCAAGAGCAAAGATTTTATGTACACTGGACAGAGTGGGTGGCCCACACAATGTTTCTAGGAAGTACAAGGTCAAAATCAATGCACTTCAAGGTCCCCGGTTCCTGTAAGCACAGCTGGATTTCAGGGGGGAGACAAGCATGGGCTCATTTGTTGAACAACCTTTAGTAGTCTAGTTTAATGAGGCTGTAGAAACTTCCTGTGGGTGGATAGATAGAAAAACAGCTGTGTGTGTGTGTGTGTGTGTGTGTGTGTGTGTGTGTGTGTGTAAGGAACATAGTTTCCCTTATTTAGGAAGAAAAACTAAGGTATTACTAATTTGAGTTCTCTCTAGTGAGTGTGTAGAGGCATCTGCTTTGAAAATTCCTTCTTCTTTGGTTAACAGTGAGAAAGAGACAACAAAATCTTTAGGAAAAGCTTAAGAATTTGTCCAGTTGTAACATTTTTACCTTCCTTTTTTTCCCCCTCGAACTAATCACACATAAGTTTTTGGTTGATTTTAAGGAAAATAACCACTGCCAGCTGCTGAACTCTGAGTCTTAAAAGGCACTCCTTTGAGGGAGAGGAGGGAACGTCTTTCCTCAGTCCTAGGGACAGAGCTGTTCCCCTGCTGCAAATTGTGGCTTGCCCACACTATAAATATTTGTTGGTTTTTCAACTTGCATTTGGCTCTCTTACACTGTTCTTTTTTTTTTTTTTTAATGTCTATGATGGCTTCTTGTGTCTTTCAAGTCTTTGATGTTTATAGAACCCATCTCTGTGAAGCCAACATAAGTGGTGTTGGATATGAGCAGAAGGCATGATTTGGCAACTTGTCTCAGTATTAAAATCATTTAAAACGTGCCCGAAAATCCCCGAGTGCTACAGGCACAACAGTGGTAAAATGACCCGCTATCTGAAAACTATGGTAGTCACACAGCAATTTTCTCCCAGAAACTGCCTGGCTAATGGCAAGGGGAGTGAATGGCTTTGTGGATGTGCAGTGTACATGGCTCTTCAGGGAAAATGGCCAACCTATAATTTAAAAATGGAGTCTTTGAAAGAACTTGCAACTAACAGGTTAGACTTGCATTTTCCAGTATGGTCCATTACAGCTGTGTCTGAAAGGCCCTTTGTAAACCATAGGCATTTCACTGAGTGACCAGCCCAAGGTTTACCACCTGGATTCTGAGTCAAAGGGGGAACTGTTGTGCTCGTTGAAGTTTTAATACTGTATTTTGCGAAACTTTTTAGGTAAAGATAATGAAGATAAACAGGATATGTTCCTTAGAGTATCATCAACACCATATTGTCAGTGGCTTAAATCGAGCTGTGGAAATGTGTGCTTCACTGTGGAAAACAAATATATATACATCTTAAGTAAGTAATGAACCAAGGTTTTAGCATCTTTTATAAACTTATTGTTTGAATCCCCATGAAATATCTTTCTTGGGGTCTGTGATAGAGGTCAGTATTTTTTAGCCTAATGTAGTTCTCCTCTCCTTCCTGGGCATTTGGGAAGATTTCCCAGTGCCCTGCAGCTAGCCATGTTTATAGGATCAATTCTGACCAATGGGGCCATCAGTGCAAGTGATCGTAGCTTCTAGTCCAGAACATTTAGCACAGGTGTGAGCTCTCCACACTCTCTTCGTTGCAGTGATCCTGCGTGTTATCAACTCAGATGGATTGAGGTGGCAGTGTCTAACAGTAACCTCCTGAGGTTGGGAGTTTGTTATTACAGCCTAGTTTGGCTTATTTTGAACAATGTTAGATCAGATTCTCTACTTGCAGAAGATGATGGCTCCAAAATTTGCAGTAGACCTTGGAGACATTCCTGAGCTTAGAGCAGGTACAACTGATCATTGTCCTTTTAAAGAAACAATGAGATGTACTTTGAGAAAAGGAGATTGCGACTAGGTGCATTCATAAAATAAACTAAAAGGTCCGTCTAAAGTAAGTCTTACCTTGACTTATTCTTTTTGTTTGTTTGTTTATGGTATCACAGATTTAACTCTTCTCTACATTAACGCATATGCAAGACAGTCATGTCATTTCATTTGGCATTATATCTCCATCAATCTTTCTGGGATTTTGGATTTAAATGACTCTAGAATCTCAAGATAGAATCAAGTTTCAGATGGCAAATAAGGGAGTTAACTTCCCAAGGCTATGAATTTAATCAAGTACAGTTTATCAAGTGCAGAGGAGCTATTACATTTCCATAGGCAGATTCTAGCTACAGACACCGGGGTTTATGGAACTGAGTGTAAAATTTTATGTGCATTACTGCTACTTTTTTTTTAAGATTTTATTTATTTATTTGAAAGACAGAGTGAGTGAGCGAGTGAGAGAGCACATGAGCAGGGGCAGAGGGAGAGGGAGAAGGAAAAGCAGGCTCCCCTGCTGAGCAGGAAGCCCAATGTGGGGCTCAATCCCAGGACTCTGGAATCATGACCTGAACCAAAGAAGGCAGATGCTTAACTGACCCAGGCACCCCTACTGTTACTTTTTTAACACCCTGCTTTTTATCTTCAGCTTATTTTGTTTGCATTTTGTTTGCACTGTAATTGTATGCCTTGGAAAACTCTTTTGTTACTGACAGTAATGAAAGTCATTGGAAAATTAAGTTTACAGAGGGACTCTTTGCCAATGATAGCCAGATTTAAATATGACCTTCATATTAGAAGAAATATTATTGTGTCAAGCAGACATCTGTTGAAGGAAGAAGGCAAGGATAGCGTATTGCAGTGATAAGATCATGTGGTTTGCTCTTAGGTATGTGTTTGAACACCTGCATTCTTCAGAAGCTGTGTACATTCAGGGAATATACTAACCTGTCCGAGGGTCAGTACAATAATAATGTTGCTGCTGCTGGGGTTATGATTCTTTGCAGGGTCTTCTTCTATGCCTTGTGTGCGTTATCTCATTTAACCTTCACCACAGTTCAGTGAGGCTTAGAGGAGCTCTGCTCTAGCCATCAATGTGGGGCAGCAGGTCCATCCTAGTGTGCCTTACTCCAGTGCTATTAATCACTTTGCCAACGGGCTAATTTATCTACAAAATAGTAATAGCCACGCTTAGATGAGGCTGGGAATTCAAGATCAGGGTGCCAGCATGGTCTGATTCTGGTGAGAGCTCTTTTCCCAGTGTGCAGACGAGCACTTTTTCACCAACTCTTGTGGAAGAGAGAAAGAGTTCTGGAGTCTTGTCTTCTTCTTATAAGGACACTAAACTCATCATGGGGGCTGGATCCTCATGACCTTATCAAAGCCTAATCACCTCCCAAATGCCCCATCTCCAAATATCATCACATCGAAAGATCAGGCCTCAACGTATGAATTTGGGGGGTGGGGAACACAAATGTTCAGTCCTAAACAGAGGAAGTGCTAAATAATGGCAGTAATTACTATTGTGGTAGTTACTGGTATAGTTGTGGTATTGCTGCTACTCATCTTTAAAAAATGACTGTAGAAATGTAGGTGTCAGCTGTGGAAATCTGGGTCTTCGGCAGTCGCTGAGGCTCCAGCAATTAGACATGATCAATGTAGCACATCTGATATCAGAAAACTGGAATTCAGTTTTAGTGCCATGTTTGGCAAAGTAGCCTACTTGACGATGACTCCCTTTGTCATCCGTAGCAGATCAACTACAGAAAAACGTAAGATTGGAGCATGTGGCTCCAACTTAATAAGGACCAACTTGTATTTGGCCTTCTTCTAACTCAAGTCCTTCGCAAAACTAACTCTGCTTGTTGATTACTTAGAGAGAGATTTTTAAATACTCAGGGCTGGGATCCAATCCCAGAGCAATTAATCAGAATACCTAGGGGCAAAGCCAAGGCTTGAGGGTTTGTGACTCTTCTCAGATGATTCTTATGTGCAGCCAAGGCTGAGAAATACCACAACCTGAGGAGCTATGAACAGCAATGTAGCTTATTAAAGAGATTTGAAGGCTCCATTGCTCTTTAAGCAAAAGTTTAGCATACCTATGATTTCTTCATGAGATAGATTGGTAGTTACGCATTTAAAAAAAAACCTTTTTTTTTTTNCTGAGGAGCTATGAACAGCAATGTAGCTTATTAAAGAGATTTGAAGGCTCCATTGCTCTTTAAGCAAAAGTTAAGCATACCTATGATTTCTTCATGAGATAGATTGGTAGTTACGCATTAAAAAAAAAACCTTTTTTTTTAAAGTTTTTATTTATAAAAAAAACTTTTATAAACATACTATTTATTTGTTAGTAATGTATGTTGAGGCCTTCTCGCATATCAGGTACTTCCTTAAGCATTCTGTGTATTATCTCATCTAATCTTTGCAGCAGCCCTAGGAGGTAGCACTGTGATTATCCTCATTTTATAGATGAGACAACTGAGGTGAAGGGAGATTTGAGTTAACTCATTCGGGATGATGCAACAGGTTTCAGGGTGGGTCTGTGAACCTCCAGACTCCGAAGGCCAGGCCTTTGCACGGTGCACAACCCGGCTGAGGTGTACGCTTTCCAGACCTTAGTATAACTTCATGAAGTTTAGTCACGGGAAGATTGTTGATGATTCTGGAAAACAACCTCTGAGAGTGTGTCATGCTGCTGTTTACACAGGGTATATTTCTAGCACATTGCGCCTCGCCTGGAGTTACATACAGACGTGAGCAGATGGTCTCAGCCACTTGGGTTTAAGAAACTTCTCTAACAATGGTGTCTAACTCCTTTCCTAAGCTTGGCTCTTTCTTGAGGAAGCAATCAAGAGTTTCTTCTCCCTGAAGGGTTGTTACCGTATCTTATCACCTTAAAAATCTAGCAGCTAGGCTCCAGGCAATGTGCTGATTTCTTATGTTGGAAGACATAAGAACAAATAAAAAGATATTAATAGTAATATTAATAGTCTGGGTGTTAATTAAAAACACATATAATTAATCCAAAGAGCCAGAGCTGCAAGGGATACTGCTGTTTGTCAATGGAGTGAGCCAGCTTTTCTGGGGAGCTCCAAGAAGAGAAACGGGTTGTGATGTTAAGAAAATTGCTCCCATGTCCATAAACGGTTGAGTCTAGCCTGGCATCCTGAAATGTGGGCCTCCACTGATTGTGAACATTGTAGCCTGAAGGGATTTTGTCTCCAAAATATGTTGGGAGAGGCCTCTTTGGATATGTTTAGTTAAAAAATAATAGCTACCCACCTTTAATCCTTACTGTGAGACAAACATTGTACTGTCTTACATGCACAGCAAATCAGTCAGTTACTATCCTCCTCATCTGATGGATGAGGAGACTGAGATGTAATGCTCGGAGACTTGGTCCATGCCAAGAAGTGGTGGAGCCAGGATTTAAACCCCAGTTGGCTGATGTGTGAAGCCAATATATTGTCTCCTCTTCATTCGTGTGTGTAAGTACATTGTTGTGGCCGCAAAGAGTAAGTGATCAGATGTACAGCAAACCAAGATGTGACCCAGTTTTCCCGCCCCCTCCTGGAAGAGCCTACTACGCCACTTTTTCCTTTGATGAGGCTGAAGAACATGGAATTAAAAGTAAAGATTTATGATTGTTCTCTGCTCTTTAGAAAATTCCTGGTCCCCTCCATTTCTTTAATTCAGAGTTTTCAACAGACTTCAGATACATGTACAATTCAAGGCAGGCCAAAGTTGTGCAGTGTTGTATTCAAAGAAAGGGTATGGCTGAAAGATATGGTAGGTACCTCCCTGGTACCAGGAGGCCAAATTCTTTGCCATGCAATGAAAGCAAAGGATTTCCCATGTGGAGCCACAGCCAGAAGGCTTTGGACTTCGATGGTTCTAGAGAAAGAGATTATGGTTAATCCTGGCCCACCTCCCAAGTCGGTACCTCATTCCTGACATTCCTGGCTGCCTCTATCCAGGCATTTTTTTTCTTGAAAATTATGGTAAAATACTTAGGAGTTTTTGTTTCCAGGTGGAAGTTAATGCTACATTAGAAAGAAGTTTTAATTGGGAAGGAGAGGGAATGACTTTCTGAGTTCCTCCTATTATTCTCTTGTATGTAACCTGCTCTGAGAAGAACATCTTTGGTAAAAGCAAAATGAGCTCATAGAGTTTCCCTTTGATTATTTTTTTAAGTCATATTTCAACAGAACGGATAATCTTTAGGGAAGAAAAAAAATGTCTAGTATGTTCTGATCACAGATGTATGGGAAACACACCAAACTTGCTTTCACTACAAGTTGAGGGACTTCATCTGCCAAGTTGATTGGTTCCAAAAGCAGGTTCACTCTTGCCCGCCACTGTTCCTCGTCTGAGCTGACAGAAGCCAAAGCAACAAATTTATGGCATCAACTCTGTATCTCTGTGTTGAAATCTTGCCGAGCGGAATGTGAGGGGATGAAAAGGAGCAGAGGGAGCTTGAGTTGGTCTAAGCTACATGGGAACACTTACCATGAAAATCAAACCAGATCTTTGTTGAGGGTTAAAGTCATTCATCATATTCCCCTCCTGTTTTCATTTTCATGCTCTTTGTTTTGTTTGCCTGATCCTTTGACTTCATGGTTCTCGTGGAATCGGAAGTAAAGCAATACCACAGAAGAAAGTGAACCGAGCTTGTGGTGTCCCTCACTGAGCCAAACCCAAGAAACACTGGAAATATCCATTGCCAGTTTGTGTTTGTGAGATTTCCAGCCTGATAGCCAGACCAAAGAGGTTTGGAGTGATGTGTGGGCCTCCTCAGTATAAACCATTGCAAGGTTTGTGCTTATTATTTCACTCATCTGTCAGCGACATTGACTTTTTGGGTTAACCTTTCTTTTTTTCAGAGCCATTGAGTAAATATCCTTCCAATAATCCAAAAGATATAGTTTTATAAGTTGTGAAATATTATACTAATTCTTTCCCTTCTAAACAGATATCAAAGTTCAATCATAACCAGTCTGCATGTGTGATCCTGCATCTGTTAAAGACCGTAAGGCTGGTGTAATTGCAGGGCACAAAGATGTGTCAAGGTTGTACTTGGGTGGTGTATTAGTAAATATTTCACAACTTGATCTCCCCTAATAAAAGGCTCTAATTTGTAGCGTATGCCTTCCATGTAGTGTACCCCAACTACACCTGATTCCAAGCTTCAACATGTCATCACTGACCACGCGGTAGGAAAGAGAAGTTTATAATAGGTCCTTGCCAAGTGTGGTGAACTGGCTCCCAGAATACGACTCACACATCACACCTAGCTTTGTCTCTACAGCGTATGCATGGAGATGTTAGGTTCCTTGGTCTTCTTGTGGGCAAATTGGGAAGAGAACTAGGGATGGGGGGGGGTGCGTGATGACTCCATGCAACCTGCGTATTCATTGCCTGTATATCATATACACACCTTGTGTTTTCTGGATTAACACATTAGCTTATGGAAGCTTCAAGGATAATCAAGATGTACATTTCTATTTCTCTTTTTTGCACGACTGTTAAAAAGCTGAGGAATGGTTTCTAATTTGGGGCAGTGAAAGTTGACCATTTGAAGTTAAACTGGGTCTGATTTCTGATGTGCTCCCTAGTCCTGAGGGCAGGGGGATGGTAGCTTACCTCAGTTCCATTCACCATGAGTCTGCAACCTTTCTCATTCCCATCTAAGGCCGCTCAAAGCAGCAGAAAGAATCTCACAGCCCATCTCAGAGTGACAGCACTAGGAGGCAGTATTTTAGTCTCTTAATGTACATTCTCTCTAATCCTCTTTCAACCATGTAAGGCAAAGATTATCCACGTTTTAGAAATGAAACTGAACCCAGAGAAATTAAGTTGCTGAAGTTTACAGTGATAGACCAGGGCTGGGATTCAGAGCCAGTTTTCTCTGAAGTCAGTCTTTCCATCTCTTTCTAAGAAGGTGTTGCCTCTTGTGTATATTTATTTGTATAAAGTACTCCTTTAAGCCAAATTCTGGGCCAGGAATAAAGATGCCAGTTCTTGCCATGGGTCTGGCAGCCTTTCTCAAAATGATCAAATCCAGAGGAGAGGAATTCGAAGGAGTTCAGAGTGAGTGGCTGCTGTTCATTGAGGGCTTCTGGCCCCATGATGTTCTGAGCACTCACAGCCTCTCCCCTGGGGGGGTCTGGAAGGAGATTCTTGCTACTGACATCCTTCCTGGCCTAGGCCCATTGTCACAGTCAGTGATATGAGAAGGATACTGCACAATCAATCAGGGTCAGGTTCTGTGTCTGAAAAGTATAGTAATACAGGCCTCAGAGATGATGAATGATTATTTACACTAAGGAGAGGGGAGTCTTTGTGTCCTCAGCTCAGGGTTAGGCACAAAGGCTCTTAGAGTGGCTCTAAATCCATATGAGCCCTTCCAATACTAACATCACATTGACTGATGACTCAGTGGTGTTATGTAAGGCAAGTGAGTATGACTTCTACCGTATCATATAATCAACTACCCTTTATTAAAGATCAGTCTACCTCGGGTAGGAGGACGGCCTTGTTTTTGTGGTTGCATTATTTGAGGAGCAGCTGCAGAAACTTGTCCTACCAAACAGAATTTAGTAAATGTGGTTGGAAAAAGGTCTGTACAAAGAGTCAAATTTAGAGCTTAGACCTAGTGCTTTTGCTAACTTGTGTTATTTTGGACAAGTTACATGGGTTCTTTGAGTTTTCATTTCATTTCATTTTTAAAATAGGATTATTACCTATCAACTAATGAGGATAGCAATCTAAAAAAGGATTATGACCTATCAACTAATCAATCAAATCTATCAATCAAATTACCTATAATCTAATGAGACTCAAATTGGTTATAATACATCCAAATGCTCTAAAAATTATTAATAGCTATGAAACAAATTAAAGTTGATATATATGTACTAAATACACGGTAGGTGCTTGTAGAGTATGAAGATACATGTCACAGTCTCTGAAATCAAGTACTTTACGATTTAGTTGCAAAGAAATGGCATAAACAAAAGGTTAAAGAGATAAATAATATCGAAACACTAGAAGTCTCATGCAGTAGTCATGATTAATTTCCAAATAAATGTCTCTGACAGCTGTCATAGGATCTCATAGGAAGACAAAAAAAATCAATGAGTGATATGTACACTTTTTGGGGAAATACTTTGAAGAATAATTTGGCAGGTTCTAGAAAGAGAAAGACATTGATAAATTAAGGACAACCCAGAATGGATACATAGGTGCTGTGGGACTGAACTACGTTCCCCCGTAATTCACACGTAGAAGCCCTAGGGTGGGACCCTAATCAAATAGAACTGTTCCACTTCTATAAAAGATACCAGATCTTTCTCTTTCCCTGACACAATGTGAAGGCAGCTGTCTGCAAGCCAGAGTTCTCATCAGAAACTGAACCTGTCAGAACATTAACCTTGGACTTTCTAGCCTCCAGAACTGTGAGAAAATATATGTCTGTTTCTTAAGGAAGCCAGTCCATGGTGTTTTGTTATGGCGGCCTGAGCTAAGACAACAGGACTCAGGTGAATAAAAGATAAGAGGAAGGGATGAAGAATACTCTTAAAAAGTTTTTTTTAAAATTTTTATTGACATTTTGACCAGTAAGTAGATAACCTTGGGAGTTTAATGATTAGAAAACTATAGAGTGAAAAGGATGGAGACTAAATCAGGGTCAGGTTAAAAATGACTTTGAATGCCACTGAGAAGTTAAAAGTTTATCCTGTAGCAAATGTGAATATACCTTCAGTTTTTGAACAGGAGACTCTGTTTGGTAATAAAGTAGCACTTTAACAAGAATGATCCTCTAGGAATAAGAAAGATGAATTTTACAGAGCAGAGGGACAAGGTATAAGGTTGTTGTAACAATTCTTTTAGAGTTTGGTGCTAGATGAAAAACCATTTTCAATCTTTCTCAAAAGTAAGCTTTCTAACTCATCACATTCCTGGTTCTTCCAAGAAACTCAGCAAATGCAGCAATTCCATTTTGTTTATTCATTTCTCTCTTTTTTAAAAATTTATTTATTTATTTGAGCGAGAGAGGGTGTGCATGAGCACCTGAGGGTGGGGGGAGGGGCAGATGGAAAGGGAGAGAGAAACCCAAGCAGACTCCACTCCGAGCCTGGAGCCCAACCCAGGGCTCGATCTCACGACCTTGAGATCATGACCTGAGTGGAAACCTCGAGTCAGAGGCTTAACTGACAGTGCCACCCAGGAGCCCCTCATTTATGTGTTTCTCTTACTCCAATAGATCACTTATCTGTTTTTTAATAGTTCTACTTATTAATTCAACAAACATGTCTTAAAACCTACTAAGCTCTGTTCTAGGTGAACAAAACAGCAATATGAAACGAAGATTCCCTGCTCCAATGAGCTTACATTCTAACAGAGAGACAGACAACAATCATAATAAAAAAAGAAGCTATGCCATATATCAGAGGTTATATAGTATAGAGTATATACATAGTATATAATTCTATTATATGCCTCTAATATATATTAGAGTGCTTTTTCATAAGTTTTCAGGGGAAAAAAAAAGAAAAATCAGAGCAATGTAAGAGAGATGAGGTAGTATCAGGAAGGTAGATGGCAGTTTGGTCGTCAGGGCAGGGCTTGGTGAAAAGGTGACATCTCAGCAAAGACTTGTACCGGTATCTCATATTGTAAATCAATAGGAACATTCTTTTCAAAGAAGGAGAGTTCAACATAATACATAAAAGGAAAATTTCAGTAGTCAAGCATGCAATGATAAAAGCCTACGCAAGTGTTCTAGTCGTAGTGAAAAGAGATCAATGTAAGGGAAATCATTGAAAAATAATTGACAGCTACAGGACTTACTCACCCTTTGCTTTTTCTCTCCATATTTAGAAAGGTAGCTGAGGTTCTAGACTTTGATGAATGAGAGACTTACAGCTTCATTAACAAACATGGGGGTTTCAGTGAATGATGGTAATGTACTTGTGAAATCTATGACCCTCGTGGAAACCAACCCAAAAGAACAGAAAGAGAGAGAGAGAGAGAAGGAGAAAAAAGAAAGAAAAAAAAGAAGAAAGAATTAAAAGAAAATTCTATTTGCAGTAAGGAT
This sequence comes from Ailuropoda melanoleuca, assembly GCF_002007445.2. Taxonomy (NCBI): domain Eukaryota; kingdom Metazoa; phylum Chordata; class Mammalia; order Carnivora; family Ursidae; genus Ailuropoda; species Ailuropoda melanoleuca. The sequence continues at coordinate 41,865,100 of NC_048226.1, forward strand.
GGAAAAACTCTACTTCCCTAAACCACATTCTATGAAGAATAATCTGCCAAACATTCTGAAATTCAGATGAATTGAGGAAGGTTGCTGAAAGCCAAAATAAATGAATATCTTCACATCTTGAATGAAGTATAAAATTCTCTAAAAATAAGTGAGAATCCTAAGGGAGCGTGGGTGGACTGAAGCAATAAACATCCCTGTGGGATGTAGGTTTCTTTGAAATCTGGGCTCCTATATGGGAGGAGTCTGGATTTGAAGTGAAGTTAGGAAGAAATAGAAAATACTAGCTCCTGATCAAAGTCAAAAGAACATAAGTAAAATAAAGTCAATAACATAACAAAAGATAAATAGGATGCTTAATTTTGAGCTATATCAACCTGCTTGGATAATCTGTTCACTTTAGGACAAGTGTGCTTCCAAGACAGCACAAAAAAAGAAATGATGATGATGACACACATATCTCACTTAAAATTGCTGACGGCCGCAGATTACTTCTGCTACTCTTTAAATTTTTCCTGAACAAATAGTAGAAATAGAACTATACTCATTCAAAAATGAGTAATAGGACTTCCACTTCTAGCCGGTGTGGGATAACAGGGACCAGATTTACCCTCCCAAGTGAAAACAAAACAAAACAAAACAGTGGACCAAGTATATGATATAATGGGGTTCAATATGTTAGACATCAGGCAATAAAAAATAGTGCTCACTTGGAGTCAGGAAACAAATAAGGAAAAACCTATAATTGTTCCAGTTTACTACCTGGAGAATGTTCCCAGTTTCCAGACGGTGGCACAGGAATCCCAGGCAGGATTTGCTCATTTCCCTGAATTGAGGAGACAGATCTGGAAGTGTAGCGTGGTTGAGGAAGCTTGAGTTCACAGAAAAGAAGACAGAGACAGAAAATTGGAAAGAGAAAATTCCAGAGAATTCCAGAGCATTTCCTCCAAATCATCAACTGAGTACTGATCAGCACATGCATGTGAAGAAACTGTACAAAATTAAGAAATGAACTGCTCAAGAGGATTAGGGGGAACAATACTTGGAGCTCCCACATGACTTAGAACATTTTCTGTTACTACCAGTCAGAGTATCAAATCTTATAATTCACTGTGTCAGGTAGACAAAAGGATTTTGTCCGTATAAGGGGGCGAAATCCTGTTTACTAAAGCTTAAAAGCAAAACTTGAAAGATCAACTTATTTCCCAGTAACTTAACTATGTCCCAGGACAAAGTTTTGGAATATTTATAGGGGTGCAAATCATATCCAAGTCACATTAAATGCAAATGTCAAAAGAACTAATTTAAAAGGACGATTGCAGATTGGACAAAAAGCACGTTCCAACTATATGCTCCTATATTATAAGGGAGCATTTAAAATGTAAATAGGTTAAAGGTAAAAGTTGGAAAAAGATGTATCAGGCTGACATTGATTTGAAAAATGCTGGTGCTGGTGTGGTTATATTAATATCAGACAAAATCTCTTCTAGAAGGAATAAAATCACCAGTGATGAAGAGGGACACTTCCAAAGCAGTCAGTTCATCCAGAGGACATAAAGCTAAGTGTCGATGGACTTAATAACAGCTCCAAAATGCATCAAGTAAAAACAAAACAAAAAAAAAGTGGGAAGTTCTCAGCCAATATTTTTTGACCACTCTTTCAGCCCTGCCCACTTTCTCTTCTTCTTCTGGGACTCAGGTGATGTGACTGTCAGATCTTTTTTTTTTTTTTTTCAATCTTTTCTTATAGTACTGTCATCCTGGAGGCACTGTTCAATAATTTTTCTTTCTATTTTTCTCCCCTTGTTCGGATTGGTTAATTTCTAGTCCATTTTCCATTTCACAGGTTCTTTCCTTTGTTGTCTCCATCCTGCTTTTGAGCCCATTCACTGAATTTTTTATTTTGGTTATGGAATTTTCCAATTCGAAGCTTTCCATTGGATTGATCCTACAATTACAGAGAGAAGGTTACACTATTTTCGTTGCACTCTCACAGACATTATTGTAAAGAGTTCTGACGTAATGACTCTCACAGTGGGATCCCAGACTAACAGAGACAGCCTCGGGGGGCCTTGTCGGACAGTCACACTGAGGCCCTACCCCAGACCCATGCAGTCAGGAGCTCTTGGAGGCCAGCGATCTTGTTTTAACAAGCCCTCTAGTGATTCCGATCTAAGCTAACGCTTGAGTCCGTTCTCCCAGAACTTGATTTCTAATATTTTCTTCCTACTCCTCCCGACCCACGGGCATATATGCGCGCGCTAGCACACACCCTGTGGCTTCTGCTGGACCCTGAGTGACATCCGCCTTACTGCCAGCTCTAACCCGAAGTAGGACACAGGATAGCCAGAGGAAGCTTTTTTTTTTTTTTTTAAGATTTTATTTATTTATTTGACAGAGATAGGGGGAACACAGGCAGGGGGAGCGCGAGAGGAAGAAAAAGGCTCATAGCGGAGGAGCCTGATGTGGGGCTCGATCCCATAATGCCCTGAGCCGAAGGCAGAAGCTTAACGACTGTGCCACCCAGGCGCCCCCAGAGGGAGCTTTTTAATGGGACCATAAAGTGGCTTGGCTGACATAGAATAAGTAATGACAAATAAGAGAGCTTTTATTCCTCACTCACCTACACTATTAGTCGTGCACATAGGTCACGCTATGTCCGACTTGTTCAGGCTATGAACAATACAGAGATTTTTGAAGGGGTTGAATGAAAATCACGCTTCTCCTCTGGCTGCTTCCTGCTCCCGAGTTCTGTGTGATTTGAGAAATCTGACAAGAGCGTGTAGCAGATGGAGCACCAAAGTCAACTGGACAAGAGACCTGGGCTATTGAGAGCAGAAATGCGTGTGTTCACACCTACCCTCCTGTACGGACCTTGGAAACGCCCACCACGTGGAAGTTCCCATACACAGTGTGCACGCATGGCTCAGTTCTTCGCCTCCCAGCAGACCTGATGAGGAAGAAGGAGCAGAGTCCAGATGTCCATGCTGAGGACTGTGGCTCGTTCAGCCCCTCCCATGTGAGAAGCATAAGCTATTGTTCACTTCCTTAGTAAGAGCTCTTCACACCACAGACAGGAGTAAGGAGCGGGGTGGGGGCGGGGTGGGGTGATCCCAGAGTCTTTCGGAAACCAAAATAGCCTGGAGAGCAATGATAATTGGTGACATTTACTAATAGCTTACTATGAATAAACTACTCTTCTTTGTGGTTTATATATACTTACCTTTGGGATATCTTTTTTGAATATCCATTAGGTAAATGTATTGTTGAACCCATTTTGCAGATGGGGAGACTGATACTAGAACGTTAGAAATGGTTCCTGCCTAGGGTTGGAAGTAGAGCTATTAACAAGAGTCCAATAGCCTCTGCTTTTACAGCCAGCTGAATGTTATAAATCAGCTCACATCAAGCATGGAAACCAAATGACTGAAATAAGAGCTTCTTATTAAGGACAGGTGGCAGTTTGAAAAATCCAGTAAAACTTGGTAGAGAGGGGCGCCTGGGTGGCTCAGATGGTTAGGCGTCTGCCTTTGACTCAGGTCATGATCTCAGGGTCCTGGGATCAAGCTCCCCATCGGGCTCATTGCTCAGCGGGGAGACTGCCTCTTCCCCTACTTGTGTGCTCTCTCTGTCTCTCTCTCAAATGAATAGAATAAATAAAATCTTAAAAAAAAAAAAACTTGCTAGAAAAAAATATTAGCAGCTTGAAACAGACTTGCATAAGCTTTTATTTTATTTAGAATATCTCATTTCTCTTGGATATTCTTTCACCCTTCCTCTCCCTGAAAAGTTGCCTTAGTGATTATGGGTATAAATATTCTCTAGTTTTGTTTCTGTTGTCAATCCACAAGTAATCTGTGAAGAGACTAAGAACTCTGTGAGAGAAAGATCTCTGTTCTCACTTTGGTATTCCCAGTATCCAGAATTTACTCACTAGTGTTTTTTTTGAAATATTAATGTTTTATATGAAAATAAGAGCTTCCTATAGAGTTTATCTTCTTAGGTAGCCCCAGAAATAATTGTTTTCTCCGATGAGCCTAATCCAGCCGCTATATACTTAAGATTTCAGCTAGAATCAGTGCTAAGGCCCTTCTGTTATAATTAATTGAACAAAATGTCTGAGGCCTCACACTTGCCTAACCTTCAATTCCCTTTATTGCCCTCGCTTTATTGCTTCTAGAACAACTATCTCCATGTGCTCCCCCACTGGGAGCGCTCTCACATAATTTAGCTCTCCCTTCCCAGAACTCCAAGTGCTGAAAACTGGAAATGATCTTGTCTGGGGCATGTGAATATATGTGCTCATGAGAATTCAACCGAGCTGGGAATATCCACTCAGGCCATAACTTTAAATCCACTGTGTGCTAAGAAAAACAGGCTCCATGGTAGGGTGAAGACTGCATATGCTAACAGAGCCATTGTTTTTCCAAATTTCTGATTCTTATCCAAGCAAACCCACTCTGTTCTAATATATTCTGTTGTCATAAGAAATGTGCAGCATTACAATCTGGTTCATCTCTAAGTGTCTTTAGGGTATTCTTTGTTTCTCTGTCAATTCCTTGGCTTTTTCCTAGAAGTCAGATGGATATAAATACCCAAAGCAGAAATCCTTGGGAATTGCCTCCATGACCAGACTTGTGGGAAAGTTCAGTGGACCAGATGGTATTAAAGAAATTATGATAATTTCCCTCAGATGCCCTTTAAACCAGGCCGGCCTCCCGGAATACAAGAGGGATGGGATTTGCATCCTAGCACTCTTACAGCCAGTTCTGTACCTCTTGTTCTAGAAACACACTGTGTGTACGTGGGTGTGTGGGTGTGAGTGTGGGTGTAGGTGTGTTTCTGGTACTCAGAAAGCACAATTACTTCAGCACAGAATCTCTCTTCGTGGGTTCTACCTGCTGTCATCCAATGAAACATGTATTTATATACATAATGGAACTATATATAAATATATGTAGATAGTTTTGTTTGTAATTGTATAACTTATCTCTGAATGGTCCTATGCTGCATTTCTAAAAGCTCAGTTATGTAGGGACTTAAAAAGAAATTTCTTTACGAGATCTCTTTGCTACAATGCCAGCTTGGAGACTTCTTCTTTAGGCAGGTAAGTATAAGTATGGCTTGGCTTTTTACACTCCCATTAACCCCTCCAACGACAATGGTAATATTACAATGAACTTTCTTTGATCCCAGTAGGAACATGGAAGTGTTGTTTTCTTACTAGAACTTAATCATGGAAGACTTATTCACAGATGCACTTGGAGCAGATGATGCCTTTTGATCATGCAAAGAAGTTCATCTCATGTTCCTTAATGTCTCAAAAATGCAACCAACCTGCTACCCTGTTCAAGTACAGTCTCCTCAATAAATGGTGCTGGGAAAACTGGACAGCTACATGCAAAAGAATGAAACTTGACCACTCTCTCACACCGTACACAAAGATAAACTCCAAATGGATGAAAGACCTCGATGTGAGACAGGAATCCATCAAAATCCTAGAGGAGAGCAGAGGCAGCAACCTCTACAACATCGGCCAAAGCAACTTTTTTCATGACACATCTCCAAAGGCAAGAGAAACAAAAGATCAAACAAACTTGTGGGACTTCATCAAGATAAAAAGCTTCTGCACAGCCAAGGAAACAGTCAAAAAAACTAAGAGGCAGCCCATGATGGGAGAATATATTTGCAAATGATACTACAGATAAAAGACTGGTATCCAAGATCTACAAAGAACTTCTCAAACTCAATACACGAGAAACAAATAAATCAAAAAATGGGCAGAAGATATGAACAGACACTTTTCCAATGAAGACATACAAATGGCTAACAGACACATGAAAAAATGTTCAAAATCATTAGCCATCAGGGAAATTCAAATCAAAACCACACTGAGATACCACCTTACGCCAGTTAGAATGGCAAAGATAGACAAGGCAAGAAACAACAATTGTTGGAGAGGATGTGGAGAAAGGGGATCCCTCCTACATTGTTGGTGGGAATGCAAGTTGGTACAGCCACTCTGGAAAACAGTGTGGAGGTCCCTTAAAAAGTTAAAAATTGAACTACCCTATGACCCAGCCATTGCACTACTGGGTGTTTACCCCAAAGATACAGACGTAGTAAAGAGAAGGGCCATATGCACCCCAATGTTCATAGCTGCATTGTCCACAATAGCCAAATCATGGAAGGAGCCGAGATGCCCTTCAACAGATGACTGGATTAAGAAGCTGTGGTCCATATATACAATGGAATATTACTCAGCTATCAGAAAGAACGAATTCTCAACATTTGCTGCAACATGGACGGCACTGGAGGCGATAATGCTAAGTGAAATAAGTCAAGCAGAGAAAGACAATTATATGATTTCTCTCATCTATGGAACATAAGAACTAGGAAGATCGGTAGGGGAAGAAAGGGATAAAGAAAGGGGGGTAATCAGAAGGGGGAGTGAACCATGGGAGACTATGGACTCTGAGAAACAAACTGAGGGCTTCAGAGGGGCGGGGGCTGGGGGAATGGGATAGACTGGTGATGGGTAGTAAGGAGGGCATGTATTGCATGGTGCACTGGGTGTTATACGCAACTAATGAATCATCGAACTTTACATCAGAAACCAGGGATGTACTGTATGGTGACTAACATAATATAATAAAACAACATTAAAAAATAAAAATAAAAAAATAGAAAGAAAAGAAATTCCAAAGTAGCCTGGTCTTTTACTAATCTACCTAAACAGGTCAGAAGACAAGGTCCATGAGTAATCCAAGAAACAGGATTTCGTTCTCAGATGAGTGTGTGTGATTCCTTCACCCACTCTTTCGTTGTTCAACAGCCAACTCTGGGTCCCCTAGCAACATCTCTATATATCTGCCCCTTCCCTCTTATCCCCTGTAGCCAGTTGGTTAGAAAACTCAAACTCTTTAATACAGCTTTTCCCTTTGCACTTGACCTGCCACCACCTCAGTCCCTGCTTTCCCAACCTGTCTTCTGAGCTGTTTCCACCGCCTGCCTCCTATCAGTGCTGATCCAAGTTCTCTTTTCATGGAATTGCCAGTAACTTCCATCAAGCAAAAAACAAAAAAAAAAAACAAAACAAAAAACAAACGAACCATGTTACTTCTGTAAGAAACACTCTTAGCAGCCTGTTGTCAATGTCTGTTGTGCATCTCAAATGGAAAAGCCTGTGTATCCCCAGAAACGAAAGCATGTGCTCAGAAAGTCTGTGACTCAAAGCCTGGGATGCCTTCCTGGCATGTCCATTCAGCCAAAATTCAGCAGTACATTGCCTGCCTCTTGTGCCTCAGACACAATAAGGGTTACTCAATAAATTATAATCTCAAGTTTTCAAATAAAAACCATAACAAAGTTTTAAGATAAAACAAATGATTCTATATAAATTCGACTTTTTCATTGAGAAGCCCCAGGGTACATGCTCAGACTCCCTCAAGCATAGAAGTGCACTTCCTTTACTATCAGAAATACTTTGGAAAAATCATAAAAACTCCAATTCCTTCACTGGAACCTCAACGTTGTTCCAAACAAGACTCTCAATTACATTTTCATTGCCATCTAGCAGCTTTACACGGCTGTGCAGACGTCAGACAAACCCAATGACCACGTTCGTGCCGTAGATGTTGTTAAATCTGCTCTACGTGCCCTTCACCTTCCCTTTTCCTATCTAACTCACTTTCATTCTTCAACTTTCATGTATCACTTGCATGGGAACTTATTTTAATTCCTTCAATCAAATCTTGCTTACTTTTTTCCCCACAGGAAAAAGAAAAACTTTATCATGAATTTTCTGCAAGCTCATGGCAGGAAAAAACAAGACAGATCTAAAACGGAGGAAGGGGGTGATCACTGGTACCCTTTACAGTGCAGTATTCTAGATTATCTTCACTTTTCACTGTCTCTGAACTATTTAAGACTAATCGTAATGTAGGGCACCTGGGTGGCACAGTCGGTTAAGCGTCTGACTCGTGGTTTAGGCTCAGGTCATGATCTCAGAAACGTGATCTCAGGAGCGTGATCTCAGGGTTGTGAGATTGAGCCCCATGCCAGGGTCCATACTCAGCATGGAATCTGCCGGAGATTCTCTCTTCCTCTCCCTCTGCCCCTCCTGCTCTGCTCTCTCTCTCTCTCAAATAAATTAATTTAAAAAAAAAGGACAAAACATAATGTAAATGATTCTTTTTGAGAAATGCAAAAAAATTGAGTCCTAGTAGAATGCAATCGACTATTGCCCTGTGGATAAACCAGTTTGCATTGATTTATAGATTTGTTCTAGCATTCCTTATTGCTCACAGTTGTGTAGTTTTTTGAAAATTCTGCTCTGAACTGGTTGTAACATCTTACTGACTCCCTCATAATGAATTTAATAAAATCTTTTACATATGTTCATTCTACATTTTTTGAAAGCCATGCTTTTTTTATCTTTTAAAAAGCATTATCCTTTAGCATGCATATAACCTTAGTATTATAATTACCATCTATTCCACTAAATTGTTTCCTGAGGAGCAGGGTGACGTGAGAAGAACTCAATAAATGTTGGGGGGCCTGGGTGGCTCGGTCGTTAAGCATCTGCCCTCGGCTCAGGGCGTGATCCCAGGGTTCTGGGATTGAGCCCCACATCAGGCTTCTCCACTAGGAGCCTGCTTCTTCCTCTCCCACTCCCCCTACTTGTGTTCCCTCTCTCACTGTCTCTCTCTGTCAAATAAATAAATAAAATCTTTAAAAAAAAAAAGAACTCAATAAATGTTAAATAAATACAAAGAATAAATGCACTGTTTTTGTGCTTTTAGATGTGACCTGAAATAAGAAAAGTCAGTAACTCAGCTGTTTGTCACATTTTGAAAAGTAGAGATTTCCCCTGAGAATCTGTTCAAAGTGTGGAACTTCTTACCAGAAAAGTACACATATGTATAGACAAGCATAATACAATGCATGTCATTTTAGTGGTTTTATGGTATTTCCACCCCCATTCTTTTTCCAAAAACTGCTTTAAATGCTGTGTTTTGCCAGTTTTGTAGAGTGAGCCATATTTTGAAGCCCTCATCCTCAGTTTTATCTCTTCATCTAAGAAAAATAGTTCAACAAAAACAAAACAGCGGCTTCTGTCTCACTTCAAAATCACTGTGTTACAATAGTCAGGACGACAAACACTATTCATGAGTTTATAACAGAGAAATTTTTAAACATTCCTGTCCTCACCCAGTTCCTCCACAATTGCTTAAGACCAAATGACTAAATATGATTCAAGTACATGTATAAACATGATACGTGCAGAATATGGAGGTCATAAAAATATACGAATAGCTACAGCTTTCGGAAAGGAATCAAATGACCCAGTGAGAAGGGACATTTGCCTTCTGAAGAGGTCTCATTTTTTAAGAAACATGCACACTGTTGTGGGAAATTATATTATCTGTTGAAGAAGAAAACAAGAGCCTCGTCTCCATTCACTGTTATTGCCTCAACATGATATTCTTGTTTATAAAGATGAACACGTAACATTCTAGGGATAGTCTCAACCGATACAATGGAATAGTAACCACGAGGTTTAGTTCCTTGTTCTTCAAATTTTCAAAGAGAATGCCAGGTCGTTTGGTATAGTGGAATAGACAAGATTCATTTGTTTTGTTGGAAAATAATTCTATACTGTTAGTGATGAGATAGGGTAACCTTTTATTTCCTTTGATTAAAATAAAGTGAACAAATATGTATTGAACTTCATCCTGAGCGTGGCACTGTGGCATCATTTTCTGTTTCTGGATTAACCTCGACTCAATTTGTGGACTGAATAGAAGCAGTTCAAGGGTAGGGTAAATGCAGTAGTTTTGGTAGGGGAAACACCCAGGAAACAAACACCATTTTATTTTATTTTTTTAAGATTTTATTTATTCATTCGACAGAGATAGAGACAGCCAGCGAGAGAGGGAACACAAGCAGGGGGAATGGGAGAGGAAGAAGCGGGCTCATAGCGGAGGAGCCTGATATGGGACTCGATCCCATAACGCCGGGATCACGCCCCGAGCTGAAGGCAGACGCTTAACCGCTGTGCCACCCAGGCGCCCCGCAAACACCATTTTAAAGCATTTTAGAAAAATATAACCCGCTAAAAGTGGTTTCATGTACTCGCTACTATGACCTGATAGCAAAATCTGTAGTTTTAATGCTTATGAAATCATGCATTTTTCTTAACTGAGTTTGACTCTGTCAAGTCACTTACTGAATTCTGATTTAAATTGCTGTGCTTGTGTCAATGACAGAGTACAGAATTAGAGACTGTTCACTTCTCAGTGCCTTTTAATACCTAGAGAGCCAATGAAAGGATTTCTCCTTTCCAGATTATTTGCTGAAGTTTTATAACCGAAATATAAACGAGTTAGTAGTACTTCTATTTATGCACATAAATGATCAGCCTATTAGAAATTTTATTTCTATTTCCCCCTTTTCTCCCAAAATGCTGATGAGTTCGAGCAAAATCAGTGAGAGACTTTTTTTTTTTTCTTTTTAAACCTTTGGAGGAATGTGAGGAGGGTGTTGTATGTATGTATGTATGTATTTTTAGATGCCTGGGACACCAGAGATATTCAGTTAGGCAGTTACTGACCCTCCAAAGTTTGGATCAGAGGCCAGTTTTTAATAAAAGGCCTCATGAAACAGGTATCCTTATAGTCATTCATTCTTTGTTCTTTTGTACCCATTATTCCTTGTATCCATCCTTATCCACTTTTGGGGAGGCTGCCTTCCAAGTTAGCTTCTTTCCTCAACCTTCAGGTAATTGTTGCGGTGGCCCCAGTAATATGGTCTTACTAGTTGATAACCAACCAAACAATTGCATGGACGACCTGTGGTATTTAATAGTTGAGCATTTTATCATCACTCTTGCCCCTTGGATCTTAAAATATTCTTAGATTTCTAATTTCTGCTTCATGTAATTTGTTTCATGGGATTCCCAAGTATTTTATTAGCCTTTACCCATGTTCCCTTTTATATTTATTCTCTTAGCAACTTCTTCCAACCTTCTGTTTTCAACAGAATACCTTATATTTAGGTATTTCAACAATGCCTTATATTTAGGCGAGTCCCAAAACTACAGTGTTACAGACCGAATTGTATCTCACACCCCCAACCCCAACATGAAGTCCCAGCTCCCAGAACCTGAGAATATAATCATATTTAGAGATAAGGTCTTTAAAGAGGTGATTAAATTAAAATGAGCCTGTGAGGGTGGGTCTCTAATCCAATGGGACTCATTCTTATAAATACGGGGAGAAACACCAGGATGCATGGACAGAAAAAGCAAGCCATGTGAAGACACAGCAAGAATGTGGTCATCTGCAAGCCAGGGGAAAAGGCTCTCAGAAGAACCCACTGCTATGCCGGGCTCCAAAAGTGCCCCCCAACCCAAATGCATATGTTGAGATCCTAACCCAAAGGTGATGCTATTAGGAGGTGGAGCTTCCAGAAGGAAATTCCGTCATGAAAGCCCTCGTGAATTTGATTAGTGCCCTTAAAAAAGACACTCCAGAGAACTTGCTTGCTCCTTCCACCATGTGAGGACAGGGCAAGAAGTCAAGAGTCTGCCTCCAAGAAGAGAATATTTATCAGAGCCCAAGTATGCTGACACCCTGATCTTGGGCTTCCAGCCTCCAGAGCTGTGAGAAACGAATTTCTATTGTCTATAAGTAACCGAGTCTGTGGCATTTAGTTATAGCAGCCTGAACAGACTAAGACGCCGCTCACACCCTGACCTTAACATTTCTTGCCTCCAAGACTGTGAGAAAATAAATTCCTGCTGTTTAAGCCGCCCAGTCTGTGGTATTTTGTTGAAGCAACTCCTGGAAAACCAATACGAATAATAAGCTGTGGCTTTCCATTTCTAGAAATCTTCTAATTATCTTCAGTACCTCGGAGTGCAACTCCAGATGACCTCTCCATTTTTGCTATTATCTTTATCATTGTCTTCTTCTCAGTTAGGCTTAAGGTTTCTGAGCAACCGCTGGGTCACCAGCTGGTATACCGCAGTGCCATTGTGACACTAACCACCTGGTGGCACCTGTGTCAGACTCCACAGGGGAGAGCGCATGGTCTCCCACCAGAGTACCCTCACTTCAAACACAGGCTACATTTTAGGGATCCCCAGGTTTCATACATTTCTTTCCAACTGCATACAAATTCAGGGGTTCTTAGGACCCCACCTCAGGTTCTATAATTTGCTAGAAAGATTCAGAGAACTCAGGAAACTGCTATGCTTATGTAAATTATGTAAATCAGGACCAGCCAAATGAAGAGACTCAAAGGGCAAGGTCCAGGAGGGTTCTGAATGCAGAGCCTCTGCTGTCTCATGGGATCAGCTCATGTCACTTTCCTGCAATGTGTTCACCAGCCAGGAAGCTCCACTGAGCTTCAGCATTCAGACTTTTTATTGGAATTTCATTATTTAGGCATGATTGAATCATTGGCTGTGACTGAACTCAATCTCCAGTCCCAACTCTCTGTTAACCTGGTTGATCTTTCTGGTGAGTAGTCCAAATTCTGAATCATCTCGTCTCTCTTAGCAAAAATTCAAGTGTGATCCCAGAGGCTCACGAATCACAGAGAAACTCCTATTACTTGGGAAATTCCAAGGATTTAGAGCTTCCCTTCAGAAAATAGGGATCAATGCCAATCAAATTCTTTATTATGCAAAAACAACCTTTGACTTTATCCTTTTTTTTTTTGTGAAACAATATTCAATTAGTTTCTGTATCTAATAGTCTTTCAGATAATCCAGTAATTCTTAGATAACAGTTCTTATTTCCAAGCTAGTTACTCTATTATCCCTTAGACTACTGCAATATCTTCTGAAATAATTATTTATCTTTAATTTTATTATTGTCCCTATTCTAAACACCACAGTCATGTTAACATTCAAGGCAAATGTTCAATTGTTTCACTATACTTCCAAGAGTTCTCTTCATTTTAAAAATAAATTCGATTTTTTCAACCAAAGCTTTCTTCTATCTGAACCTACCATACGGTTCCAGCCTTAACTTGGAAATGAACTACCACCTAATTTCTACAGATGTTCCATACTTACCCACAGGCAACCTAGTATGGTGTTACTAGAGTAACTTTAGAATCAGACAGATCATAAGTCAACAAGAAAGATTAAATTTGTTTACTAGTTGTTTCACCTTAAGTAACTTACCCTCTCTATGCATTGTTTCTCTATTTTACTAAATGGATATAATTACTTCACAAGAACACTTTAGGGATTAAATGTTTAAAAATATTTATTAGAATGTCTAGCACATAGGAAAATGTCAACAACTGGCAGCAGCTACATTTATTTTTATTTTAGTCTCCCAGAATTCTTTTTCTTTATCTCCACATGGAGGTTTCCTCCCCCTCTTGCTAGATCCAATTCAGAGATCTCCTCCTTTCTGAAGTTCTTCCTAATTATTCCCCCAACCAGATGTGGATTCTTTCATTAAAATTGCAAAGCACTCTCAATTCCTCTCAGGTAGTTTTCATGATGTTGTGTATATAATGCTTTCATTCCTTGTGTGGTCCTCTCACGACATTGGAACATATGGCCATTGAGGGGAAGGCCCTTCCACTGCATCTTGAATTTCTCATGGCACTCAGCACAGTCCTCACACTTGAAGGTGATTGTTGCACTGAGTCATTTGTCATTCAAAATTGGTGAAAGTCATTTCCTATGAAATATAGTAACTTAAATATTAGGATGAAAAATTCCAGGAGTATCTTATTCTTTTATGGTAGTAACTATTTTTCCTTTCCTTTTTTTTTCTTAATAGTATAGACAAGTCACAATTTCTGTATGTGAGTCTTTTGCTTTGAATGTGTTTGTACTCATAAACAAAAGAACTAGTTGTTTTTAAAAATCAACTAGATAGATGGCTTCATTTCTAATTTTCAAAATAGTTATTTAATTTGGAGGATAATATGTACACTGACAGATGCAAAAATAAGATTTTGAGAAGTGAAGCAAACTTTCCTAGGTTGCTCAGTAAGTGAGTGGTTAGCCAGATCTTAAATGCAGCAGGCCCATCTGACCCTAAAACCCGTCCGATTTTCAACATTCATTGTATTGCCTCTTGGCGAAATTCCTACATGCTTTTGTATAACACATGTAAAGGAAACAGCCTTTAGGCTAAAGGCTCAGTTAAACCTCTAAAAACAAACCAGCCCGGGGAGTGAGTGACAAAATAAAAACAGAAATGCGGTAATTCTTCCCAGGGCTCACAGTGGTATTGTGTGAACATGAGTGATTAAATACCTGCATCCTATAAGAAAGGCTGAATTCACTGAGGGAACACAGGACTAATGTCTTGGGCAGAGCCTTGGCAGAGGGCCAAGGTGCAGGGACTCTGACACAATGGATATATTGATTGAAAACCATCTCCGCATTGGAAGCACTGAGTTCAGTGAGAGCATGTAGGAAGCAGACTGGCTTTCTTAGGATGGTGATTTGGTAAATATTATTAGTATTGATAATATCTCCAACAAGGTAGTGGAAGCTTGTGACTTGCTGGGCAGGTTATCACAACAGCGTCCACCTCTCTGGTTATGAGCATGCGGAGTCTTGGTAATGAAACATCTAGAATTCTCTTTGGGCAGGGTTAGAGCCAATGGGATGTGGCATGTCTACTTCATAATATAGTCAGTTAGAAATTTTATTTATGGTCACACGTGCATGAATGAATAATAGACAGTGAAGTAAAGATACCCTTGAGATGTGCATTCTCGGAGAGGTGGACGATAACCCTCCCCATGAACCTTAGGTACTCCAGAGGGCACCAAGAAGTTGGCTGAATTGATTAAATGCAAAGAAAAGTCCTCCCTGGGACTGTCCATATGTGACTTCTTAAGCAACTGACTCTGAATTCCTTCTGTGATAACCACAGTCACCCAATAGACATTGGGTTTTCCCTGACACAGCAAATAAAACTCACATCCAATTCTGGTGGTCCTAATTCCAATCCAAGTAACCCCAATGGTATTTTCTCCGGGGTTATATGGGACATAAAGAGGTTCTCATGCAAAAGACAAACCCATCAGAAACTGCCTCTTCTTCTTAACTCAAGTTGAAAAGTTTGTAGAGTTAGACAAGTGGTACAGACTGTACCTCTTGACTGTATGTCAAACTGTCCAGAGAATGTGTATTCAACTAATTCTTTCTAGTGAGCAAACAAAAATGTGTTTATATTAGGCACTCTGCAGGTGAAGCTAAAACAAACCATTCTTATTCCACTTCACAAAGATTATCCTTGCCTTGCAATATTTTCATGCAACATTATTATATACATAATGACTACTTTAATGACACAATTTAAATTTATGCACCGAAAATATTCTGTAAGAGTTGAGTTGTCTTATACCATTCAACTTATTCTTTTCTGTGCTGTACAGGACTTATTCTGTCTAAATTCCTTCTTAAAATCCTTGGTTAACTCTTTGGTGACTATAGGAAAATATCCTTACCTTTTAAAATGTATTTGCTTTAGAGAGATATAAAATTGTTTTTAGATTTCCACTTTTGAGGATGTGATATATAGACAGCTCTGCCCTTTGAATATCTCTTAACGATTACTCCTAAAACCAAGAGAATTGAAATACACATATGCACAACCAGAACAAAATTAAAGAAGTTTGTGGAGGGCTAGGGAGGAGTGTAATTCACTTTATAGCCAAGAGTCAATCCATTAATTTAAAAGCTGACAAATCAGGTAACTAAAGTATGTCTTTTTCATGTCATAAAGCTAAATATTATATGAGAACCAAGAAAATAACATTAACAATTGTATTGGTAGCAGTGAGAAAAAAGAAAAGAAGACCTGGAAAGAAGTAGGTAGGATATGTTAATTTCTTGTGGCCTCACAGTGAAGAGTCAGTTGATACTACCCAAATAAATAAAATATTAAATATATTATGTTCAGTTACAGTTAAAGAAGTAACTGCTAGATGTTCTAAAAACAGAAAGCAAACCTCCCAAATTATAAGGTTATCATCAAGCTCAGAAAGCATAAATCAAGGACACACCTAGAACAAAGTGACTAAGAAGAGCAGACAGTAAAAAAGATGAAAAAAGCATTTTAGGATATGAAGAGAAAAAAAAAGAACAGTGGCCACCATTTCCATATCAGGCAAGTAGAATTCAGAATGAAAATACTGGACAAGACGAAAACACTTCTTATGGGGCACCTGGGTGGCTCAATCAGTTAAGCATCTGCCTTCAGCTCAGGTCATGATCCCAGAGTCCTGGGATCGAGTCCCATGACTGGCTCCCTAATCAGCGGGAAGACTGATTCTCCCTGTCCTCTGCCTCTCCCCTCGCTGGTGTACTCTCTCTCTCTCTCCCTCTCTGGTGCTCACTCTAACCCTCTCTCTCAAATTAAAAAAAAAAAAAACCAA
Source organism: Ailuropoda melanoleuca (assembly GCF_002007445.2). NCBI lineage: Eukaryota > Metazoa > Chordata > Mammalia > Carnivora > Ursidae > Ailuropoda > Ailuropoda melanoleuca. The sequence continues at coordinate 41,881,525 of NC_048226.1, forward strand.
ACACACACTTCTTATGATAGCAATGAGCACAATCTATAAAGATTATCTGACTTTCATCAATACCTAAGCACCAATCATCTAAAATATAAACTCGTGGAGCACCTGGGTGGCTTAGTCGGTTAAGCGTCTGCCTTTGGCTCAGGTCATGATCTCAAGGTCCTGGGATAGAGCTCTGCATTGGACTCCCTGCTCAGTGGAGGGCCTGCTTCTCCGTCCCCCTCTGCTGGCTGCTCCCCCTGCTTGTGTTCTCTCTCTGTCAAATAAACAAATACAATCTTAAAAATTATATATATCTTATATATAAATACCTTAAAATTATATATATATAAGTTTATATATATGTAAACTTATAAACACACACATACACAGAAATAGACTGACCACATTAAGATATTAAGACTTGCTTCTTGTTTTATAAGTCAAATGAAGATGATAGAGAAGATCTAAGTAATATAATAAAATTTATGTGTACACATGTAATTCTATAATCTAAAAACAGAGAATGTACCTTTTTTCCACACTTTCGAGGAACATTAATACACATTGACCAAATATTAGGTCACAGAGGAAATCTCAGTAAATTGGAATGGCTTGGGATATAGACCACATTCTCTGCTTATACTTGAAATTGACTGAGGTCTCATATTAATTAAAATGTAGAAAAAAATCCCCTACCAATTAAACAGCTCATATCAAAGATATAAACAAAACTGCAATTACAAATACATAGAAAAAAATAATGAAAACAAATCAGAACTATGTGTGCTCTATAAAGAAAAGCCTTACATAATCACATTATAAATAAGAAAGGTGAAAAGTTAATAGATCAAGCATTTAATTAAAGTGGTTTGAAACATGATGAAAAATAAAAACCAAGATCTGTAAAGAAGACATTAAAGAAGTAAAAAACACATTAATGAATAATAAAACAGAAAAATGGTAGGATTAATTCAACTAAGAGTCAGTTCTTTGAAAAATTATCAGCCATATAATGGGAACATTATTAGCTAATCTGATCAAGGGGAAAGGAGACAAGTATAAAAATAAATGTAAGAAGACAAAATAGCAATAGATGCAGAAGAATTAAAGGAATTAGGAATGAAAACTTTGCTTAACTTGAAGAAAATAAATTTGAAAACCATGATAAAATAGACCATTTTCTAAGAAAACATAACAGATTAAAACTGACAAAATGACCAGTTTTCCAAAGAGGCAATTGATGTGGGAAACAAAGGCAAAAGAGAAAAACTAAATTTCCTGACTACTTAACAGCCCTTTGCCAAGTCCTTGAAACAGGCACAGCAACATTCCTCTAGGAACTCAGCTGCCTTGATGTTAATACTTGGCTAAGGGCAAAAGGCAATCAGCTTAACATTATCCTGACTCCCCAAGATCCTGTAAGCCTACTTTCACATATAAAAATTCCTTTGGAAACTTCCTTTATCTCTATCCCCCAAGATATAGGTCAGCAATCATTCTCCAAGCGTATGGCCCCTCGATATACATCTGAAGGGTCTCATGACTAGGGTTTTACTAGACAGTAATAAATGACCTTTTCCTAATGCTCGCTAGCCCCCTCAAGGCCCTGGAAACCTTGCTTCCAAAATTCCTTAGACTTGCGCTATCCCTAACCCCCTCCCAACTTGAAAGTATATAACCAGTGACCCGTCACCACCCCAGTGCAGCTCTTTCCACCCATGGGTCCTGTCTCTGTGCTATAATAAAACCACCTTTTTTGCACCAAAGATGTCTCAAGAATTCTTCCTTGGCCGATGGCTCTGGACCCTAACATTTCTACATTAGAAATAATGTTTGCAAAAAAGTCTTACTCATCTCCCTTAAAGCATCAGAATCATAGTTTGCTAAGAGGACTATATAAAACCTATAAATGACAGTAGAGAAACAGCTATTTAAACTGTGGCAGAAGATGGACAAGGACAGCTTTCAATCCTTTTAATGAAACCAGTGTTATGTTGACCAAAAAATTTGAAAAGGTAGCACCTGGAAAAGATTTGTGGATATTAACCTAATAATCTGAAATATTTACAAAGAGAATAATAGCACCTGTCCGAGAGAGGTTCATATATACATTTTTACCATGGCTCAATGTTAGAAAATCTATTAATATGATCGTCTTCATAGATGCTTAAAAGCCTTTTTTTCCATTTTTGTACTTATACTTAAATAAAAGTCTCAAAGTAAAACAGGATTAGAGACAAACTAATATCATGGAATGTATACTTTATCTCAAGCCAAAGATGTCTTTCCATGATAATTAAGACTAGGACAAGAATTTCACTATCTCCATTATGATGTAACACTATTTTGGAAGTAGTGTCTGATATAACTCACAAGAAAGAAAAGAGAGGAAAAACTGGAAAGGAGATAAGAACTCTCATTGTTTGCAAATAATGCAGCATGGTACCTTCAAACCACATATCTGAAACATTATTCAAATTAAAGAATTCAATAAAGTTTCTGAGAACAAAATTAACATATAAATCAATTGTTTTCTTATGTTTGAATAACACACAGTAGAAAAGATAATGCAAGAAAAATCTGATTATTTTTTTAAAAATCTTATTCTTAATAGCAACTCAATGTGTAAAATGCCTGAAAATAAGCTTAAGAACAAATAAGGAATATCTGAATAAATTTAAATATTCCCAAACTCTTTAAATGCATCCAATTTATACAAAAAAGATTAAATATATAAAGAGATATACTGTTTTCAAGTAGGAAGAACCAAAATGGCAAAGAAGCAAATTTTTTTCTAAATTGTTCTATAAGAGAAATGCAATCAATGAGAATAAAAGGCGTTGTGTGTGTATGTGCTTTACCCTACAATAGATGTTGCAGTTCTGTGTGTATGTTTATGTGAGTTCATGTAAATATATATGTATATGTATGTGTGTGTGTGTGTGTGTGTGTATATATATATATATATATATATATATATATATATATATACAGAGTGGGAAGACCTCTTCACTTATGACTTAAAAAACAGAAGACATGGGACACCTGGGTAGCTCAGTGTGTTGTGTCTGACTTTGACTCAGGTCATGATCTTGGGGTCCTGGGATCAAGCCACGTGTTGGGCTCCTTGCACAGTGTCTGCTTTCCCTCTGCTCCTCCCCTGATCATTCTCTGTCTCTCTCTTCCAAATAAATAAATAAAATCCTAAAAAAAACAAATAAAAAAAAAACCCAGAAGGCATAAGATCAACAAATTTTGCCCTAAAATGAAAAACCAAAATACAAATGGCCAAGTCAGAAGAAATATCTGCTACACATAAAGCAATAAAATGAGAACTTTTCATTTATAAAAATGTTCTATGAATCAGTGCTTTAAAAACTAACAATTGAATGGAGAAAATCTAATGTTTGCAAAATTGAATGGAAGTTTTCTTAAAACAGAAATGTGAGTAAGTTTTCCTGAAATCTGATTTTTAATCACAAAACAAAAAGCTGGAAGAACATTTACGAGAAAGGAACAAAATAATAAATATCTTATAAACTGAAACAGCCAATGACTTCTTGCCTGGATTATAGTGCAAGATAGAATGTGAAAGCATTTGTGAATAGTAAAAATGCACTTAGGAAAATGGAAAAATTTATTTAGCATCTACTATGTGCCAGTCCCTGCATTAATCCCACTAAGCTTGGAATATTTAAATAACTTGATAAATGTCATAGATCCAACAGATATTGTGCTGAGATTCAACCCCAGGCATAACTAGTTGTTCATTCTCAAGCTTGGAAGTCCACAGACGTATTCTGAGAATTCAACAGCATGTAAGTTATAAATACTGACTGTAATAATAATAATTCACAACTGAAAACCATTTTCATGGAATCCACCTTAAGTCAGTGTTTCTGAAACCAGGGTCTGAGAAGCCTTGATAGTAGAAGAAAATGTCCTTAGACATGCTCAGGGATAGGACAGAAGTGTCTTTTCCCTTCAAATGAGTCTCTACTTCATTCAAGCTTTCCAAGATAAAGCCAGTTTGACAAGTTTTTATGGACTTTTTGTTTTATGTTCCCTGAGATTTTTTTTTTTTTTAAATCCTAATCTCGTTGGTGCTGCAGTAGGTCAAAATTGGTTTTCTCACATCTCCTTTTGGATAGAAGGGAAATCAGTGTCCCCAGTGACTGGCTGGCTTATTTACAGAAACTCTCAGGAAGGTCCAGTGCTTGGTCTAACTCTGGGGCCTGTGGGAAGGGGTGAGGGCCGCCCAGACGCTGTCCTGTCCCAGCTGCCTCTTCATGGTAGACCTTGCACAGCAAAATGTGCCATTCTTGTGCTGTCCTCCCTCTCCCACTGAGATCCAGCACATAGTTTTCTTGAGGTTCAGAGACAAGGCCAGATTTGTCAATACTGAAGTATTTAATCTAATCTTTTATCTAAACTAAATTTTTCCTTTGCAGTCTCTTTCTGTCTGGTTTCCTTTTCATGTTGTTACCATTGGTAGGATAACTTGCCTCTCCACCCACATTTTTTTAACCATGAAGATATTGATACAATTGGGGAGAGGTGTTTAAAAGAAAATAACTAAGATAACTGAGGGTGTGGACTTATTTGTGTGGGAAAACTGATCCAGGAAGGAGTCTGGTCACTTAATACTCTCCACAACCCCTCTGCCCCTCTGCTCAGGAGTGGGGAAGCCGGGGTGGAGGGGGGGGCTCAAGTAATTTGAAAAAGCAGTTTTATTTTTGTAGTTGTTGTTTTTGAGGATTTGTAGATGTTTAGACATATCTGTGATATTCAAAATGCTACAACTTGCATTTGCAGTCCTTTAATTTCTTTCTGTTAGTTCTTTTTCAAAAGGATGAGCTTTTCTGAAGCATGGAAGAAATGGGCCTTTTTGTGAGCCTGGGACAATTAAGCCTGCCAGTAAGTTTATGATAATGAGCATCTGTGTAGACGATGGCCAGCGATGACAGACACACACAGGTTTGAAGACCTCCTAGCCCACAGGTTTGGTCCGTGGGACAACTGGACGACAGCCTCTCCAACTCTTATGGAGTGAATAGGGAAAAACATGGCACTAGAGCCAGATCCCACTGTCTTCCCCAAAAGATAATCCAAATGACTCTGCCGCATAAGACCTGGAGCTTCCAAAATGTCCAAATACAGTTTCATGTAATTACCACAACAATTATGTCATGCAGACTCTCCCATGTCACATCGACTCTCATCTAAAAATAGAAAACCGAAACTTCAAGAAATAGGTGCCTTAGGTCACTATAGAAGTATGCAGCAAAACTGAAACCAAACACAGGTCTTCTAAGTCCGAATTCAACTTTTAACAGCAAAGGAAAGGAACGTGCTGCATTTCCCCTTATTAGAAGTTCCGGCTGCCAAAGCTGCTTGCAGAGTACATGTCCCTGCACAAAGATTCTCGGTTGAGGAGACAAGTCCTGCTGAAAGCGTATTCCATCCTCTCCTGTCGGCACCCCGTGCCTTATACTGGCATAGAGGACCGCATCTGTCAGAGAAAAGGGTCATAGTTTCTTCTCAACATGTGCCCTCTGCGTTCCCAGCCATGTGCCCAAAGACGTCTTTTCCCAAAGGGGTTGTATTTTTTTCTCATCAGAGGGACCACATAGACTAGAACATACCGTGGTTAGAATGCTTTTAAAAATATCCCACCTTGGGGCGCCTGGGTGCCACAGTCGTTAAGCGTCTGCCTTCGGCTCGGGGCGTGATCCCAGGGTCCTGAGATCGCCCCACGTCAGACTCCTCCGCTGGGAGCCTGCTTCTTCCTCTCCCACTCCCCCTGCTTGTGTTCCCTCTCTCTCTGGCTGTCTCTCTCTCTGTCAAATAAATAAATAAAATCTTTAAAAAAAAAAAATTCCCACCTGAGCGGAAACTTTGAGGGTAGGTAGAGCAGCTAATAAACAGCACAGGCCAATTTGTCAGTGATGTGATCATTCTACAGATTGAACTTAATGGCACAAGTTCAGTGTATTTGTTTTTTTGTTTTAAGTGGAGGAATATCTCTTGAAGCTGAAGCTGAGTCTAGACCAGGGCTCCCAGACAATGGCTCTCCCATTACCCCATTTTGCCCTTCTCTTTTCTTTAGTCCATGAGGCTACTTGGCTCTTTGAAATTTTCCACTGGTTAGGAATAATTAGCACTTTTTACTCCCTTCTTGATAATCCAAAAAATAATAATAATAATAATCCATAATTATAATAATTATTACCCACAATTATTTAATATACAATAATCCATAATAATATATAATAATATATATTAATATATAATATAATATATAATAATAATCCATAACAATAATCCATATTGCCTTATGTACCAGGATCTACTTTCCCAAATTACTAATTATATAACAAGTCCATGTAAAGGACCTGACATAATAACCGAGTAACATATTATCATTCCCATAGTTGAATCATTTTGGATAGTGTCAATTTTGAAGTGCCAATTCTTAAAAATTAGGACTTAAGCTGAGAAAATGAATCTCTGATGTGGGAAATATAGGTATTGTTATATGTGGGTGCAGTAGGCAGCTTTCTAAAATAGTTCCCAGTGATCCCTATCTCTGGTAGTCTCACCATCATGTAATCTCCCCTTGAGTGTGGATTGCACCTACTGAGTTAGCTTATAAAAGACTGTGGCTTTTTCTCTCTGGCTCAGCTTGGGTGCTTGTCCTGATGGAAAGGGCCACTTGCCAAGGAACAGAGGGCTGCCTCTGGCCAACAGTCAGTGAAGAACTGAAACCCTCAGTCGAACATGCTACACAGAACTGAATCCAACCAACACCTCATGAGGGAACTTGGAAGCTGATTCTTTACCCATCAAGCCTTGCGATCAACTGCAGACCTGTCCAAGGCCTTGACTGTGTCTTTTTAGGAATCCTAAAGCAGAGGACTCAGCTAAGCCATGCCTGGATTTTTTGACCTAACAAATTGTGAGGTAATAAATACATGTTTCTGCTAAGTTTCAGAGTAATTTGTTACGTAACAATAGATAACTAATCCANAGGAATCCTAAAGCAGAGGACTCAGCTAAGCCATGCCTGGATTTTTTGACCTAACAAACTGTGAGGTAATAAATACATGTTTCTGCTAAGTTTCAGAGTAATTTGTTACGTAACAATAGATAACTAATCCAGTGGGTGCATAGGGAATATTTTGATAAGTGGAGTTTTTATGGCATCCTATCATTTAGAAAGAAACTACCTGAGGGACGGGCGGCCAAATTCTTCATTCAATTTAGGAAATTTCAGATAGCTATCCTGAGGTATATTTGAAATTGGAATTTAAACTACGGCAGATTCTCAGTGATTTTATCAATATTAGTTGAAATAAGACTGTTACTTTAGAATTCCATGTGAGAGTTCAGATTATGCCTCAGAGAAGGAAGATAAAATGTGTAGAGAGAACCTTTGAACACTAACCATGTGTTAATGGAAAAATTACTTAAACTTTTAAAAGCTTTAGTTCTCTTATGTTACAAAAGGGAACAATTGGACTAGAAGATCTCTAAGGCCCCTTCTGGGTTTAAATTCTATGGACAAATCTTAACTGCTTCTAGATTCGCAGCCCCGACCCTCCCCAAAGAAAGAAAGAAAGAAAGAAAGAAAGAGAAAGAAAGAAAACAAGCTTTACACTAAAGACCTAATTTTCTGTTCAGTATTTCCCTGTGGATCTTTTATTACCCTTGGGAATTCTGAGTCTTCCCTGGAACAACTGAATACAAATATAGAAATCCATAAATTGGATAAATGAGATATTAGATGGCCAAAACCAGATCATTCCAGAGAGGGGGTTACTTCTAACAAGACCTGGAAAAAATTACACACACACAGGAGAAGATCCTTGCGCCCTTAAAGCCAAAAATGCTTAGATAGCGTGAATGCTTAACAAGGAGTACTTAAGAAGCACGAATCATAAAACATATGCAAATTGCTAAATTAGCTATTAAAATAAAAAAAATTGTTTGGTCTTTTGAAAGATACTACTCATAAGTGAAAAAGTAAGCTACAGAATGGAAAGGAGATAATACTATACATTTCTGATAAGGGACTGATAGCCAGTATATAGAAAGAATTCTTCCAAGTCAGTCATTAAGAGACTAACAGCCCAATAAAAAGATTAGTAAAAGATTTGAACACTTCTCAAAAGAAGCTATATTAATGGCATATATGCACATGAAAAGATGCTTAACAATGTGTAGTCATTAGGGAAATATATATGGTAGTCACATGAAATGTCATTTCACACTCATTAGAATGTTTAGATTTAAAAAGAATAAGGGGTGCCTGGGTGGCTCAGTCGGTCCAGCATTCAACTCTTGGCTTTGGCTCAGGTTATGATCTCAGGGTCATGAGAACAAGCCTGGCCTCAGGGTCTCCACTAGGCATGGAGGCTGCTTAAGATTCTCTCTCTCCCTCTCCCCCCTGGCCCCTGCTTGTGCTCTCTTTCTCTAAAATAAATAAATAAATCTTTAAAAAAATAATAAAATTAAATTAAAAAGACTAAGAATATACCAAGTGATGGTGAAGATTTGGAGATGAAACTCACACATTGATAGTGGGAATAGAACATCATATGGCCACTTTGGGAATCTTAGGCAGATTTTTGAAAAGAAACACATCTATTCACCCCCTGAACGAGCAATCTCATTTTTAGGTAATTAGCCAAGAAAAATAAAACATATCTACACAAACCTTTGTCTCCAACACTCAAAAGCTAGACGTGAGTCAAAAGTGGTCATCAACAAGTGAATGGATAAACAAAAGCAGTATATCCACAGGATAAAATACTGCTCAGCCATTAAAAAAAAAAAGAAAAAGAGTAAAGTATGGAATAGGCAAAATTAGGTGAATCTAAAAGCTTTAAGTTGAAAGAAGTCAGGAACAAAAATGTACATATTGCATGGTTCCGTTAATATAAAATACTGAAAATGCAAGCTAATGTGGCAAAAACCAAATGAATGGTTTCCAAGGTGCAGAGGCAGTAAAAGGGATGGATGGCAAAGAGACACGAGAAAACGTTTTGGGTCATGGATCCAAATATTGTGTATTTTGATTGTGGTGTATGCATCCGTCAAAGTTCTTTGAGTTACACATTTTAAATGGATGTCATTTATTGCATGTAAATTATACTTCAATAAAGTTTATTAAAAAATGGTCCAGAGGTAAGACAAGAGGGGAAAACAATCATAAGCTGAAAGGTCAGTGATTGAGTGGGGTTTCAAATGAAAGTCCTCATTCAACAGGCAGTAAGATTGAAATGGATTTGGTTTTGAGCTTTGGAAAACACTATTCAACTTCCAGATTTAAGACAGAGGTTTTTCTTTTACCTCTCAAATGTCTTTATGTGCAACTGTATTCCATAGGTCTGGGTTACTTATTTTACTATTTTTTACTGAGAAACTTTCTACATAAGAGCCTACTCCTGAGGGGCTCCAGACTGTTCCAGACCTGTAAATGGCTGTAGTCTTGGGTTTATGGTTTCTCACATTAACAGTGAGAGACGTAATAAAGCCATCAGGAAAGATGGGCCATTTTCCAAGTAGTTATGATCTTTATGTCTGAGACAGGAAGGCAAATAGCCAACCCACATAAAGGGGAGAGTAAGAGAAGTAAGATATTAATATCATCTCAGAGAAGAAGTCTTTCGAAACTTATCTAGAGGATTGGCTCAGTAATGCACAGCACTCACCATTGGCCAGGCAAAGTGTTGGGCTCTGGATCTGGGGATGATCCAGACGTAGATCATAAGCCCACAGAGATCTTGTTTGCATCTTTATTACATGAGGAAACATCAGTTTTCCTTTCAAGAATTTGAATCCATACCAAACACCACAGCAATTGAATATTTTGAACAGAATCAACCATTAAACCTTAGCAGGGGAGGTGGGGGGGTTGGGGCAAGAGGGAAAGAGCCTCGTGAATATTTTGGTATCAGTTTCTGCCTCATCATTTCACTGCCCTTCTCCCATCTCACATGTCTGGCTTCTTGGAAAATCTACCTGATTTAAAACCTGGTTCGATGCGAATGGTATTTAGACAGGAACAGCCCGTTTCAAAATAGCAGCTTTTGTACAAATAGAGCAATAGTGACAGGTAGTATTTTATCACTACTTCTAGTTCACACTCTGTTCATAAAACTACTTGCTGAGAGAGCTAGCTGCTTAAGTCATTGGGATTCAATAGTGCTACACAGGGCGATCTTGAAAGAGTGGGGTTGAATTAATTAGGCAATGGAAAACCTTGCTGGGAATAATGGGGTTCCTATGTGCATTTGGATAGCTTTGGTAGGCAGTCCTTACCAGAGAACAGGAGCTCCAATGTAAGCCAAGAGTTGCTGGGAGTCCTGGCCATACAAAGCAAGCATGATCATTGCTTTCCTAACCTGGAACTTTGTAAGTTTTAATCAGTCAGTGGTTTAACGAGTTCTGGGTATGTTTTTAGCCCTGAGTTAGATGCTGATGCCAATGACGAAAGAATTATAAGATATGGTTCTTGCTAGTAATGGTCTTACGTGATTGTAAAATGCGCAGGGAATATAAACATTTTAAACCATAAATATAAATATAAGGGCCTTCCTAGTTGCCTAGTGAGGGTTAAGACTGTTAAAGTGTTCTGGGAGCGAGGGAAACTTGAGATCATTTAGCTCTTCTTCCCAGGCTAGGAATGCAATGATCAAACCCTACTAGAGGTCTGGGGCCCACTAGGAGGTATTTGTTTCACCCTCTTTCCTTTAGACAAAACAGGTCTCCCCCGGCCTATCACATATTTATCTCCAAGTCACAAGCGTTCCCTAGTTAGTTATAAAAAGTGCTGTCAAAATTGATCGTTTCTCAACTGAAGAGTGAAATGTAGGATACTTTTCCTAAATCGACAAGGTGTGAAGCTGATCGCTTGTAAAAGAGAATACTTAATGGGTAGTCGGTGGATTTGTTAGAAGTGTTCATGACATTTGTAAATAATTTTGACTCATGACACACATGACATTTGAAAGTTTCAGGACTTCTATGATGCCGTTCTCTTCAGTATTCTTGCCACTATGTTATCCCTTGGTGTATCTCAGAAAATCCAGATTTTGAAAATGTGAGAAGTGTTTTTTCTTCAGAAACCCCAGTATCACTTGTAGCCTTTTACGTGAGGCTTCTCTGGGAGGTGGGGCTCATACTGTTTCTCTCTCTTCCTCCCTTCCTGAGCCCAGGTGGCCATACTTATTAAAGAAAGGGTCCCCTCAACTTTCCAGGGCCTTTAAAAGCACCCACTATGCTTCTCTTGCCTCTTTGATCCTTCCCTAAGTGCAGTGAAATTTTGTCTCAGAATATTTCCTTGAAAATAAAATTTTTATACCTTATTGTCTTTTAAAAACCAACCCTTTGAAGCCCATGTCATGGGACTCTACTCCCTCTCCCCATTTCCCCTTTTGAGGGTATTCGTCCATGTCTTTGTCTCCACACACTTTGGTCACCCTGTGTGACCCAAGTCTCCACATGGATGACCCACGCAGGACCCTCACTCAGTCTTTGCCCCTTCACTTCACCGCTTTCGCCAAATGTGCTGGTCACAGCTGCACGGAATTGCTCCGCAGCGAAACCTTATGTAGAGCTCCTTTACCTGTCCCGTGACTGACTTTCTGTGATGATATTTAGATCTTCAGCTAAAAAGCCCTCCTTTCTTCCAAATCCTTCAGCCCTCTCATTTCCCCACTTCTCTCTTTCTTCAGGAAAGAGCCCATTGTCCATCATTTCAGCAAACTTTTCCCAATATAGCAGTCCCCCTTTCTCTGTGGTTTTGGTTACCTGGGGTCAACCGCTGTCTGGAAGCAGATGAGCCTCTTTCTGGCTCCTTGTCGGGTCTGGTGTAGCCTCACACTACCTCTCGATGCCTACGTCATTCCTTTCTCCCTTCATCTCATCGGGCAGGAATTTTGTCATCTCACATCATCACAGGAAGGGGGGCATAGAGTACAATAAGACATTTCGAGAGAGAGAGACCACATTCATATAACTTACATTACAGCATATTATTATAATTGTTCTACCTTACTATTAGTTATTGTGGTTAATCTCTTACTATGCATTATTTATAAGTTAAACTTTATCATAGGTATGCATGTATAGAGAAAAACAAGGTATATATAGGGTTTAGTATTGTTGGCGGTTTCTGATATCCATTAGGGGTCATGGAATGTACCCCCACAGATAAGGGGGCTACTGTACTCCAATTTCCTTGGTCTTCAGGCTTTTGGTCCCTCGTGTTTAGTTTAAGGTTGGATTTTTGTGAGTATAACTTTGTAATTTCAGTCTGCTATGCATGAAGGAAATGACTGGTTGGTAGGACTTCAGTATACATTTGTTGATACTATTCTTGACAACAAAGAGAAATCCTCATGAGTCAGACTCCTGTATTTTTCCGTTAAATGACCCTCTAACTCAGGTGGCTTTACACTTTTATGCCGTGGACCTCTTTGGAAGGCTGGTGAAAACTACAAGTGTCTTCTCAGAATAAGTTGCTAAATTCCCAAAATAAAATACTTAGGAGTACAAAATGAAACAAGTACACTGAAACGCAATTATCAAAACACTAAAAAGCACATTTGCAATATGGTAATCTATAGTCTTTTTATTAACATATTAAATCACAAGAGGTCATGTGAGGTCAAATAATTCCTAAGTGAATTTTAAAAGATCTGCAACACTCCATTACTAACAACAATGATGGCAGTAATAATAATAACAGCAACAATAACAAACCATTGCTACTGGTAAGATGGTTTGTTGCCTATATTCAAATTCAGAAAACCTCCTAATTCTCTCCGTGGACTTCCAGTCCCTCCCCGCCCCCTGCCCTCAGCCACAAATGCTGATGACCCAGGTTGAGGGCCACTGCAGTAAGTAGGGCTAAGTTTGACCTTTCAAATCTGTATCAGATCAAAATGACCAAAGTGTAGAAATTAAGAGAGAAGCAGTAGAGGTCTGCAAACTCAGCCAACTAACAGTCACGTGGTGGCTGTGTCCGATGGATCAATGTTGAGGACTTAATCGACATTTCCTTTTCTTCCCCCCAAACAGAAAACATACGGTAAGCGAATGGGGAAAGGGGAGAGCTGCTGCTGACATGTTCTGTAAGGAATTCAGAAGTCAGAAGTGGAAGTCTTAATAATGTTAGTAGCCCAGATACATCGTATGCTCAGAAAATATTCATTTGGAACTAATAATGCTTTGTGCTTTGGACGATGACCTCACTACCTGGAGCTTAGTTACAGCTCAACAAATGTTCATTGAATGTCAGAAATCTAATAATGAAACTTCTTAATAAGGCAAATGAAGAAGAAAAGTAATGAACAAATAGTCTTAAGAAGAATAAAATCTGACTTCATCTGATTCCCTTCAGCCTTGAAAAGAAGCTTGAAAGAGCTTTAAAAGAAGAGGAGTAGAAAGCAGTGTAGATGTCCACTAGACTACAAAACTCCCCACCATTATAATCACAGGAATTTTTAAATATCTCTAATAACATTAGAGACTTTCCAGAGAACCTTTTAGCTAATCCTTTAGGTCATGAAAAGATTTTTGAAGTAAACCCATGTTAAGAAACTTCCAGCTGATTGGCAACAGGTAAAGTACTTTTATATTTACTTCTATCTCAAGGAAAAAAGAAGAATATTTCAAAGTGCAGATATTTATTTCAATTGAAATCTGAAGGTGACATACAGTTGCTTGATTCCAAAATGATCTGCTACATAAAAGTGCTTCTGATATTTTATCTTTTTTTTTTTTTAAGATTTTATTTATTTATTTGACAGAGATAGAGACAGCCAGTGAGAGAGGGAACACAAGCAGGGGGAGTGGGAGAGGAAGAAGCAGGCTCCCAGCGGAGGAGCCTGATGTGGGGCTTGATCCCATAATGCCGGGATCACGCCCTGAGCCGAAGGTGGACGGCTTAACCGCTGTGTCACCCAGGTGCCCCTTGATATTTTACCTTGTGAAAGGAGACACCTGTGTGATGCTGCCATCACCTGCAAGTGCCACAAAGACAGGGACCGTAAACACATTTCATTTCTACATTAAAGACACTGCTTTAATGGCAATAAAATGGGATGACTTATCAACAGCCACTTTCCGTTTGGTAACAAGATACTAAAGATCATTCCCCAGTCTTCAAATCCAGAATCTTTCCCATGCAATACTTGCATTTGGTCAAAATTTTTTTTAAAAATTAAAAATCAATTAGTCAATCGGTAAAAGAAAGTTGTCCATTTCTTACCATATCATACCTCTATCCACTTATTAAAGAACTTTTTTCTTACCACTCTAATAGAAAAATGCCCATTGTTACAGCCATTTGTCTTGCCTATTTCCTTTACAAATCAAGACAAAGACACTTTACCTTTACTAGCATAGACCTTATCAAGAAAACGAGGGTAAACAAGAGAGAAAGCAGCAGAGTAATATTTTGTTTATAAAACCTGTTCTATATTAGTCACCAGTAAAATGACAGGTTCAACAATAGTAAAAAAAAAAATTGACACAATTGTAGATGTAGGGTAAGTTGTCATTCTTTTCTCAAAGTAATAGTTTTATAATTTAATAAGAACTCTATGCTTTCATTACACCCTCTGTGAAGGAAAGCATCACGTAGGCTTGCTGGCCTGATGGGAATTCACAACTTAGAAAATCAAACTGCTTACTTTACTGATTAACTGTCACTAAGGTTAACGTGCTTCTATTAGAAAGCCTCCCCGTTAGAGAGCAATGTGACCTCTACACAGCACAGAAACGTCTTCGTTGCTCTCTGCTGCAGTGTCAGAGACATTGGTTGTGGGTCGTTCTGGAGGATTTCAGAGCAGCATCACACATGGCCCCTCACTTCTAGTCTCTAGACTAGACTAGGCTGTTCTGCAACACGACTTTGAGCATTAGAATAAATTTGGCGATATTGAATGGTTTGCCTTTCTTTCTGAAAGTGTGTGAAGCATTACGAAGACAAAGACGTGCATGGACTACGAGTACAGATAGGAATCGATGTGTAGTGTTTCCAATTAACGTAAAGCGTGTTAAAAGTGTTTTCTAGAATACAAAGAGGGGAAACATCAAAAGATTTCAGTTGGTAATCTGTCTACAAACACTCTAAATCTTAACTGTTAGTGGCAGAAATGTCTGTCTATTTTACTGACACTATTTGTTTTTCTTTGAAAACATGGTGCATGCAAAAGTATCTGGCTTGGGTTTTGCAGAGTGGAAAAACATAAATGCAACTAGAAAAAGAGCTTGCGGTGGTGAATGTGGCAGTGTGTAAATTAAATTCCTAATGACATAACTTGGTGAGTTTTTCCTTTTTCGACAAGGAAGCCTGCATGAGGTAAGCTTGACTCCTGTGGAGACATTCGGCAGTTTGTTCATTTCACTTTACCTCCCGATATCTGAGTGCAGACGAGCACTTGGACGTGGGTTACTCTCATGTAAATGTCTAGGTGAAGTTCTCTTATGCCAGCTGCTCATGAAACCTGGCTTCAGAGAGAAGGTGTTGTTCTTTTAATAGAAACGTACCGTCATCTGGAGTTCTCGATAGCACTTTCTCCTGATTTTATTGTGTACATAACTATGCCTCTTAATTTTTTTCTTTCAAAAAGACACTCAACTCTTCTGCTTTTCTCTTTTTGGATCATGTTCTGAATAATAGTTCTCTGGGCATCAAGGATAAGTGGAATAATTCACACTGCAATGTGTGAATTGTGGAGGACACTGGCAGTCTCCATAACATATTAATAGACAATTGTGTTTTCAGGTCTAAAATAAATACAAATCATCAAAGGATAGGATGACCTACTGAGTGATTTTACTCATAAATCTTTTTTGATAGGATTTCTTAAGGACTTGGAAGTATCAAGTTTCAACTGCTCTGTAACTTAAAAAATAATGTCTAAACTCTTCTAGTTCTTCAAAATCCAGGTTAAGGCATTTTGTAAGAACTTTGTAAATGTCTATGAATTATGTTATCCAGGACATTTTTGTATTATTTGGAGAAATGAAGTTTCCAAAGCCTATATTCTCTAGCACAAAATGCAGATACTCTCCTTACTGTCGTCAAACACTCGCAGAGCCCCATTCCATTGATTTGTTGAGATCAGTCAGTAACAGATTCTAGTTCAAAGCTTGATCACTCATAACAGACCTTACGATTCCTACCTTCTGTTGTGTGGTCTCAGATCATCCCATAACTCAGGCAAGTTACTTGACAAATGTGTCAGGAAAGAGGGCTAAACATTTAGATCACCGCTACCAGAAGAAAGAAATGCAGTACGTATCCACTGATAGGTCAGTGAATAACTTTGCTTCACTTGCATAGCCTGATATGGCAGGCACATATTTATTGATATACCCACTTTGCTATTCAAAAAATTACTTGAAGCAGTTTAAAGTAAACTTAGAGATATGATAAGCTCTAATATGTATAAAAAGAACAAAGCTTAATTAATTTTGCCTTCTTTCCGCTAATAGAAAAAAATTGTTAAGAAAATTTTCTTAAAATGTTAAGAAAACCATTGCAACTACATATAAAATTTAATTATAAACTTTTTGCAAGCTAAGACAAAACACAAAAGTACAAATGAATTTAATTAATGTTTCTTTGAACAGCACTATGAGCTCATTAGCTGTTTAAATAAATTGGAGGCAGAAAAGCTTAATATATATATGTATGAAAGTATGTCCATAAGTGAAATAGTCTTCTTAACCTTTCTTTTTTTTCAAAATAACTTAGACAACTCATTCCGTATAGCCATTCCTAAAGATATCATTCTGAGAAGCACACACCTCGCTTGGATGGAGTATCTGCTTTTAGATACTATTTATATTACATTTATCCTGCATGTATCTACTTTTAGAATGATCTTGCAATCTACCCCTGAAAACTTTTTACAAAAGTTGTAGTGATTTCAGAGGTCAGAGATCATTTCCTTGACTGGTTGTGTTATATATAGCATGCTTTTAAAATTTTTTCTTCAAAAAAATAAAATAAAAATAAAAGTTTTTTTCTTTTTTTTTTTTTTATGGTGCCACTTGAATATTTCACTTGTTCCTGAGGTCATTTCAAAAATAGCATGGATTTCTATAATAGATTATTATTCAGGCTAGCATTTATATAATGTATACAAATATGTGTATACGGCAACTTCATAAATAGATTCTCTCTGGACACTCCACCATCCTGATCAGGCTAAAAGCACACACCCCCTCAGAGCTGGGCGAGGTACTCTTGAGATGTCATAGACAAGATATGTGGAGCACCTCTTCTCAGAAAGCCTTCTTTTGTAACTTTTGGGCTAGATGGAATGCCAGCATCCAATGATGTCTTGCCTCATTCTTACTCTTTGATATCTACTCTCTGATCAAATAATATATTCTCCTATATTTCTTTTTTAATATCTAGATAACTTAATCTTGTGTGAGCTTCCTAAATCAGCCCACATTAACTATGGGGGACTTACGTGGGCAGGACAGCATTAGTACTTCAGTTGTTCTGCACCTGTTGTTTTCATTGGAGTCCCAATGGGTGACACGGACCCCTTAGTTGTTCATGTGCTCCAGACTCCACACTCACGAGTGATCAAAACCGTACCCAAAGTCAACTCAGCAATGAAATAAAACCCCACGGTCCCTATCGGGTTGTAGTAAAATGCCACATATTAATTTGTATTCTATTTTATTATAGTAATTTATTCTAACTACAAACAATACTTGAACTAATGTATTAGAAAGAAAAGGTTTGATAGCTAACACAGAACTTTAATAGTTATTAATACTCCCTTCTATTAGGCTATTGCACATTATAACAAAATAATTGATTACGCAGTCATCCTTTTAGTCTTGGCATTTCTAAATATTTTCCATTATCACTAGAAATCATGTCCAAGTCTACTTTTATCAGCCATGGATTCTAGGCAAGATCCCAATTATCTCTTAATGGTCTTTCTTATAAAACATATATGTACAAAAAGCTAATTTGACAGCTAACTTGAAGAGGATTATCTGCAGCCCCAAGTAGATTTGGAATAAAAAAATCCTGTTAAATGTCTCTGTTTCTAGTTAGTGTACATTATATATCAATGTAGTTTAATAGAATAGTCACTTTTTCTTTGTGGAATACAGACTTTGTTCTTTGCGAGCATTAGGGCTGAAGTGTTGGAAACATAAACCAGCATTCTCACTGGGCTGCTTTTGCTCAATTGTGACATTATTCTAAGATTTGCCAAAGAAAAAGTGTAGTAATCATAGGAAAATTGGGAATTTTTGTCTGGTTCCCAGCTATCTAGGGTAAATCTCAGGATGTCTGTGAGACTGCATCTGTATCAAAACAATTTTTTTGCCTGGGAGTCCTTAACGTCCAGAGACTGTGCCCCTAATAGGAAGGAGACGCCCAATTGTCCTATATACCCATACAGCTAGATTAAGGATTTGTCCCTACCTCAAAGGCATCTGTCTAACCTGTCAGATTGCTTTCAATTGTTTTTGAGGAATTCTAAAATTCATTTTGAAAATCGAGATATCATTTGAATGGTCACATAACCCGTACCTCCACCCACATTGGTAACCCTATAATGCTGGGACCACCATCCTCATCCCGTGACATTGCAACACATCACAAAGTTTTCCATTTTTATGCATTCAGGAAACAATGTGCTGCACGAATGAGGAAGGTTAATTTGAATGGAGAAAGAATCTAGTCAGTCTGTTCAATCGTTCATTCAAAAACATTTCTCTCTTTTTTTAAAAGAGATTTTATTTATATTACACAGAGAGAGAGAGATAGTGAGCACAAGCAGGGGGAGCGGCAGGAAGAAGGAGAGGGAGAAGCAGGCTCCCCACAGAGCGGGGAGCCCGACGTGGGCCTTGATTCCAGGACCCTAGGATCATGACTTGAGCCAAAGGCAGATGCTTAACTGACTGAGCCACCCAGGCATCCCTCAAAAACATTTCTTACATACTTTCTATAGGACAGGCTCTATGCTAGGCACAGGGCATAGAGTGCTGGATAAAACAAATGTGAAAATGTCCTTCATGTCGCTTTTCCAAAGGACCCTGAAGAGTCCTGCTTAAAATCCAGAGTCTCCCTTTGATCTCCATGGACAGCCAGAAACAGTTATTCTTACTCTCAGTTTGGTTCTGGGCTCTCCTCTGCCCATTGCTCAGACCGAAATATAATCCAGATGTTGTTTGGTGTTGTAAATGTTGAAGGGGAAATAAAGTTTAGCAGAGAATCCAGGAACATTTGTGCTGTACTATAGAATGCTCTGGAAGCTATTGTGGCAAAATAAGACCTCTGTAAGATGCTGTTTAAAAGTCGCATCATCCTGGCTCCAGTACCAACGGCAGGGCATGACCGGTTTAACATGCTTTCAAATAAGGGTTCATAGAGCCAACTTTGGAGATGCTCCAGCTCTGGCCATTGTCTCCTTTGTGCTTATTATTTGGCTCTGACTTATTGACTTCAGAATATCCTGAAATCAACCTTCACGTATCTTCATTCTCTGGAAAATTATTTATGACCCCCAATTCAATTGTTCCATCTGGTTTGTGGACTAAAAATAAAACAAGGCCATCAGGAATTCGTTAAGATCTTTTTTTGCAACTGGAAATACTGTAAATGCTGTGGGCATTTTATCTGTTAGAAAAGTCTCAAGATTTGGTTGAGTTCATTCCTATTCACCAGCCCTCATTTGCTTTCTGTAACTTCTGCTTAATATTAGCATGCACAATTTGACCAGACACTGCCAATTTCCTGACACTGCTTTAATGGAAGTGAATGCTGCGCTGGTTAAACGTTCAGCTTAGACTACCTAAACAATACAAAATCACAGGAGCAAATAAATTCCAATGGCACATTTCAAACCTTTCAAAATGACGTCTTAAATATAAAAATATAAATGATAACAATATAGACTAAAAGAAGTATTTTTATGTAGAAATTTTGAATTGTCAGAAGGAAAAACTTAAACTAGGTCTTAAAATTAAGAGTTAAATAATAAAGGGATGCCTGGGTGGCTCAGTTGGCTAAGCGTCTGCCTTCGGCTCAGANTTAATCTTGTGTGAGCTTCCTAAATCAGCCCACATTAACTATGAGGGACTTACGTGGGCAGGACAGCATTAGTACTTCAGTTGTTCTGCACCTGTTGTTTTCATTGGAGTCCCAATGGGTGACACGGACCCCTTAGTTGTTCATGTGCTCCAGACTCCACACTCACGAGTGATCAAAACCGTACCCAAAGTCAACTCAGCAATGAAATAAAACCCCACGGTCCCTATCGGGTTGTAGTAAAATGCCACATATTAATTTGTATTCTATTTTATTATAGTAATTTATTCTAACTACAAACAATACTTGAACTAATGTATTAGAAAGAAAAGGTTTGATAGCTAACACAGAACTTTAATAGTTATTAATACTCCCTTCTATTAGGCTATTGCACAGTATAACAAAATAATTGATTACGCAGTCATCCTTTTAGTCTTGGCATTTCTAAATATTTTCCATTATCACTAGAAATCATGTCCAAGTCTACTTTTATCAGCCATGGATTCTAGGCAAGATCCCAATTATCTCTTAATGGTCTTTCTTATAAAACATATATGTACAAAAAGCTAATTTGACAGCTAACTTGAAGAGGATTATCTGCAGCCCCAAGTAGATTTGGAATAAAAAAATCCTGTTAAATGTCTCTGTTTCTAGTTAGTGTACATTATATATCAATGTAGTTTAATAGAATAGTCACTTTTTCTTTGTGGAATACAGACTTTGTTCTTTGCGAGCATTAGGGCTGAAGTGTTGGAAACATAAACCAGCATTCTCACTGGGCTGCTTTTGCTCAATTGTGACATTATTCTAAGATTTGCCAAAGAAAAAGTGTAGTAATCATAGGAAAATTGGGAATTTTTGTCTGGTTCCCAGCTATCTAGGGTAAATCTCAGGATGTCTGTGAGACTGCATCTGTATCAAAACAATTTTTTTGCCTGGGAGTCCTTAACGTCCAGCCAGACTGTGCCCCTAATAGGAAGGAGACGCCCAATTGTCCTATATACCCATACAGCTAGATTAAGGATTTGTCCCTACCTCAAAGGCATCTGTCTAACCTGTCAGATTGCTTTCAATTGTTTTTGAGGAATTCTAAAATTCATTTTGAAAATCGAGATATCATTTGAATGGTCACATAACCCGTACCTCCACCCACATTGGTAACCCTATAATGCTGGGACCACCATCCTCATCCCGTGACATTGCAACACATCACAAAGTTTTCCATTTTTATGCATTCAGGAAACAATGTGCTGCACGAATGAGGAAGGTTAATTTGAATGGAGAAAGAATCTAGTCAGTCTGTTCAATCGTTCATTCAAAAACATTTCTCTCTTTTTTTAAAAGAGATTTTATTTATATTACACAGAGAGAGAGAGATAGTGAGCACAAGCAGGGGGAGCGGCAGGAAGAAGGAGAGGGAGAAGCAGGCTCCCCCACAGAGCGGGGAGCCCGACGTGGGCCTTGATTCCAGGACCCTAGGATCATGACTTGAGCCAAAGGCAGATGCTTAACTGACTGAGCCACCCAGGCATCCCTCAAAAACATTTCTTACATACTTTCTATAGGACAGGCTCTATGCTAGGCACAGGGCATAGAGTGCTGGATAAAACAAATGTGAAAATGTCCTTCATGTCGCTTTTCCAAAGGACCCTGAAGAGTCCTGCTTAAAATCCAGAGTCTCCCTTTGATCTCCATGGACAGCCAGAAACAGTTATTCTTACTCTCAGTTTGGTTCTGGGCTCTCCTCTGCCCATTGCTCAGACCGAAATATAATCCAGATGTTGTTTGGTGTTGTAAATGTTGAAGGGGAAATAAAGTTTAGCAGAGAATCCAGGAACATTTGTGCTGTACTATAGAATGCTCTGGAAGCTATTGTGGCAAAATAAGACCTCTGTAAGATGCTGTTTAAAAGTCGCATCATCCTGGCTCCAGTACCAACGGCAGGGCATGACCGGTTTAACATGCTTTCAAATAAGGGTTCATAGAGCCAACTTTGGAGATGCTCCAGCTCTGGCCATTGTCTCCTTTGTGCTTATTATTTGGCTCTGACTTATTGACTTCAGAATATCCTGAAATCAACCTTCACGTATCTTCATTCTCTGGAAAATTATTTATGACCCCCAATTCAATTGTTCCATCTGGTTTGTGGACTAAAAATAAAACAAGGCCATCAGGAATTCGTTAAGATCTTTTTTTGCAACTGGAAATACTGTAAATGCTGTGGGCATTTTATCTGTTAGAAAAGTCTCAAGATTTGGTTGAGTTCATTCCTATTCACCAGCCCTCATTTGCTTTCTGTAACTTCTGCTTAATATTAGCATGCACAATTTGACCAGACACTGCCAATTTCCTGACACCGCTTTAATGGAAGTGAATGCTGCGCTGGTTAAACGTTCAGCTTAGACTACCTAAACAATACAAAATCACAGGAGCAAATAAATTCCAATGGCACATTTCAAACCTTTCAAAATGACGTCTTAAATATAAAAATATAAATGATAACAATATAGACTAAAAGAAGTATTTTTATGTAGAAATTTTGAATTGTCAGAAGGAAAAACTTAAACTAGGTCTTAAAATTAAGAGTTAAATAATAAAGGGATGCCTGGGTGGCTCAGTTGGCTAAGCGTCTGCCTTCGGCTCAGATCTTGATCCCAGGGTTCTGGGATCAAGCCCCGCATTGGGCTCCCTGCTCAGCAGGAAGCCTTCTTCTCCCTCTCCCACTCCCCCTGCTTCTGTTTTCTCTCTCACTGTCTCTCTCTGTCAAATAAATAAATAAAATCTTTTAGGGGCGCCTGGGTAGCGCAGTGGGGCGCCTGGGTAGCGCAGTCCTTAAGTGTTTGCCTCCGGCTCAGGGCGTGATCCCGGCGTTTCNTGGGATCAAGCCCCGCATTGGGCTCCCTGCTCAGCAGGAAGCCTGCTTCTCCCTCTCCCACTCCCCCTGCTTCTGTTCCCTCTCTCACTGTCTCTCTCTGTCAAATAAATAAATAAAATCTTTTAAAAAAAAAGAGTTAAATAATAAAGATCGATAGGTACTAAAATTCTTAAGGAAAAATTGTTTTTAAAATGTGAACAAGGAAAAAAAAGAAAGAAAATAGATGTAAGAGNCTGGGAGCCTGTTTCTTCCTCTCCCACTCCCCCTGCTTGTGTTCCCTCTCTCGCTGGCTGTCTCTATCTCTGTCAAATAAATAAATAAAAATCTTTAAAAAAAAAATCTTTANTCTGCCTTCGGCTCAGATCTTGATCCCAGGGTTCTGGGATCAAGCCCCGCATTGGGCTCCCTGCTCAGCAGGAAGCCTGCTTCTCCCTCTCCCACTCCCCCTGCTTCTGTTCCCTCTCTCACTGTCTCTCTCTGTCAAATAAATAAATAAAATCTTTTAAAAAAAAAGAGTTAAATAATAAAGATCGATAGGTACTAAAATTCTTAAGGAAAAATTGTTTTTAAAATGTGAACAAGGAAAAAAAAGAAAGAAAATAGATGTAAGAGGGAGCAGCATTTATGAAATCCAAGTAACATCCATAGTGAGTTTGTAAGCCATGTATGATCACAATCCATCACTGTGAGGAGCCTGGGAAAAAAGGAAAGGACTGAAGGAAGACATTGGTTTTCTTCCTGAAGTGACCACCTGCGGATTACACCATTCTGGAAAAAATGAGTAAAAAAAAAAAGAAAAAAATCAATTTTGAGTGAATGTGTTGAGGGTAGGGGAGGAGAATGGTCACTAAGCCTAATTGAGAGTGTGAGCAGTGCTTCGGGTAGAAAATCTCCTCAAATTACCTCAAATGTTATTATTATCCAAGCCCAAATCAGGCCTTTTTCTTTTTTTTTAATGCAAGAGGAAGTACTTTTCAAATAGATTAGTTATCCCTCTGCCTCAAATAGGCAATTATAAGGATTTCATTAATCAGGTAACAAGGTGTATTTATAAAGCACATTAATTATAGGTTACAACAGTAAAATGACTTATTTTAAAGGCAATGTTGACATTTTAGCAAGGAAAGACTAATGCAATTCCTTCCAAGGGTCAGTTTAAAGAAAAAATCTTCCTGGGATACTATGAGATACTATGTTTTGTGATTGCTACAGGTGTAACAAAATGAAGATAACACTTCTTTGAAACAACGCTATAGGAAAACAATGAAGAACACGAGGATAAGAGTAATAAATTGAGAACTAAAATCTTATTCATATTCCTGTTGAGAGAAAAGCCATGGGTTCCGTGTTGACATTATTTGTCATTTAAGAATATGCAAATAGATCATATGAAAATAATCCACTCAATGAAAAGTTGCTAATGTGGGTGAGGACCCTGAGGCAATGGTCTCAACACAGGGGGCCAGACTACCAGGGGCCCTTGATGTCTAAAGGTTCTCAACTTTTCTGGTTTGTACATTTCCCTTCTTCCAAAACTGATGTTCCAGTTGGTTACTTCTTAACATATTGTCCTGTTTTCCAGTGATGGAGAATTGGGATTAAACAAGGTAAGCATGGGGTGCCTGGGTGGCGCAGAAGTTAAGCGTCTGCCTTCAGCTCAGGGCATGATCCCAGCATTCTGGGATCGAGCCCCACATCAGGCTCTTCCGCTGGGAGCCTGCTTCTTTCTCTCATACTCCCCCTGCTTGTGTTCCCTCTCTCATTGGCTGTCTCTCTCTGTCAAATAAATAAATAAAATCTTAAAAAAAAAAAAAAAACCAAGGTAAGTAGACAAGAAAGAAAGAAAAAAATGGCATCCTAAGAGAAAAAAAAATTGGTATGAACAGTGGTAAAAGGTAATTTGATAACTATCAGTTAGCACTGATGGACAATCCACTATATTTCTATGTCTCTTCTATCTATACCAAAGACTTTGGAAAAATTCTAATTAAAAGTATGTGGAAATAGAGAAGTCATAAATAAGCCCTTAGATTTATTGATTTTTTTGACAAGGGTGGAGAGACAAATCAATAACAAAAGAATAGTTTTTTTTAAGAAATGGTGTTGAGACAATTGAATAGCCATACGCAAAAAAAAAAAAAAAGAAAAAGAAAAAAGAGAAGAAAAAGAAAAAAGTTCATTTAGACTCTTACCTCACACCATCTACAAATATTAATTCCAAATATATTATAAACATAAATGAAAGAGCTTAAACTATAAAACCAAAAAAAAAAAACCATGAAAAAATATGGTAACCTTAGACTTGGCAAAGATAACTCAGTTATGACACCCAAAGCAAATTTCATAAAAGAAAAAAATGGATACATTAGATTCCATCTAAATGAAAGATCTCATCTTTCAAAAGACATAATTAGGAAAATGAAAAGAGAAGCTATACACTTGGATAAGATATTTATAAATCATATATCTGATAAAGGACCTGTATGCAGAAGAACTCTTACAATTCAATAAGAAGATAATTTAAAAATGGTCAAATATGTTAATAGACATTCACCAGAGAAAATATGGGAAAGACTAATACTAACCACCTGAGAATATGCTTAATGTCATTAGTCAGTAGGGAAATGCAAGTTAAAACTACAATCAGATGCCACTTTACCCTCACTAGAGTGGCTATCATCCATAACAATGGAAATACCAACTGTTGGTGAGAATGTACAGAATCTAAGAACCTCAGACATCCCTTCTGGTGGGAACACAAAATGGTAAAATCTGTTTGGAAAACACTTTGGCAGTTTCTTAAAAGTTATACATGCACGCACCATATAACCCAGCAACTCTTGTTCCAGTTACCCACCTGTGATAGGACCACACAAAGGCATATGTGTGGGTGTTCCTAGCAACATTATTTTTGCTAGCCCCAAATCTGAAACCCACCTTGATGTTTATCAACCAGCAAATAAACATACAAAGTGTTATATATTCATACAATGGAATTTTATTTACTAATAAAGAGGAATGGACTACTTTTATACACAATAACATGGGTGAATGTCAAAAACATTATGCTAAGTGAAGGAAGCCAGACACAGAGGAAAACATAGTATATATTTTGTTTATATGAAATTTCTAGAAAAGGTAAATTTATGGACAGGAAAGAGATCAGCAGTTGGCTTGTGCTGGCAATAAGAGTAGGATTGACAGCAAATGGGCATGAAAGAACACTTTTAGGTGGTGGAAACTTTCTAAAATTGTATTATGATGGTGGTTGCACATTTATATAAATTTAATAGAAATCTCCAACATTTATACTTACAACTGGTGAATTCTATGTTGCATAAATTATGACCTAATAAAGATATTAAATTTTTTAAAGTTATGTGAAAGGCAAGTCTTCATGAACATAACTGTTTTTTTCATACTCTTAAGAACAAGCAAACAGTAAGCCTACTAGGAGTATAATGTTTATAGAAAAGAATGAGTGATTTACTTGTGCCTGTAAAAATTATTCCAAAGTTTAAGGTTGTCATTGTGTCCTCAGTGAACTATTTTCACATAAACTAAGTCCAAGAAACCTTGTCCTCACCCTGGTTTTTCTGAATTACACACAGTAAATCCAGCGACTTACAAGATAAATGAGGTTTTTTCCCTTCTTGTTGGGTATCAAAGACTACTTGCATCTGTGAATGTTATTGAAATGTTACGGGCAAATTACCTGCACATCAATTGCAGAAGAATCTTGAACAAAGACTCGAAAAGACCAAGGACCATCGATCTCTGTTTTAGAAGTAAAATAATAAAATAAAATAAAATAAAATCTTAATAAAACTTAAGCACTGAGAGAATTGTTTTTCCTCCTCAGATTTACATTCTTTCTGATTCATTACAATAGAGGAGCTATCAAAGATGTGAAGAAGGAAGGGGAAGAGAGATGGGGGCAATACTTTGGATAATGTTAAACAATAAGGAATGAAACTCATTTAAAAATCCATTACTAATTTCTTGCCATGTTGTTTTACTTAGGTGTCTTAATTTGGTAAAACAAGCTGTATGCATTTTCAAATATCAGGGGACTGTTTTGTCATACCCATCATCAAATGATCTTCTCACTGTCTTTTATTTGGTTTTAACTAGCCAAGATCCATTGAAGTTCAGTTCAACTCTGTGTTAGTAGAGATTATAAGACAGTGTTTATAGGGAGAAGGCAGGGCATGTTATTATTCTATGTTTACTGCAGATCCTAATCTGGTTAAGAAAAAAGTGTACTAGCACCAGGAAAGCTTGGCCAGCATGGGATCCGGTTTAATAACAATAATAATAATAATAATAATAATAATAATAATAATAATTTTCTTATGAAAATGTATGTTTTGAGGTACAACCTGATGGAAGTTATAGGAATAAGAAAAATAAAGTAAGGGATCATCATTTCTAGAGTCTATGTCTAAAGGTTCAGAGTAGGGAATGCTCACATTTGAAAGCCATGTTTTAAATTAGCAGCGGTATTTGAAAGCTATGGAAAATATGGACTTCGCCACAGATTCAGTCCTCAGACTGGAGGAAACAAGGTATTGCTCCCGTGGGAATGTACATAAGCCGAGGGTGAGAGCCAAGAAGTACAATCATGTGGGGTTTTTGAAGATTTTATTTCTTTATTTTTGAGAGAGAGACAGAGAGAGAAAAAACCCATGAGCGGGGAAGGGGCAGAGGGAGCGAACAGACTCCCCGCTGAGTGTGGAGCCTGACTCACTCTCACGACCCTGAGATCGTGACCTGAGGCGGAACCAAGAGTCAGCACCTAACTAACTGAAGCCATCATAGTTCTTCCAAGATCATGTCTAAAACTGACACAAGATTCTGTTTGTAAAATTATTGCTTATTTCTCTAGAGACTATTGGGGAAGTGATGATCACCTTGATCTAAGTAATTTCCCTTTTGATTATCATTTTCAATGAAAACTTGTGTTGGAATATGAACTTATCATTGAAGTTGCCATCACAATTACCTTATTATCACATGGCTAGAAAGGTATGTCTGTGATAAACTTATTGAGTAATCAAATCTATTAACTATCTATTAATCCATTAATAATGACTTTGTCATTTAAATTCCATATTTCTTTTTATATTCCTAAAATGAGTTTCCTACATCCTAATTTCTCATGTAACTAAAGAGTATATCGTGTGAATCTAAGAGTTTCCAAATTTTCAAAGACATCTCTATGCCTCTCCTCTTCATTTTTTCACTAAATCAAATTAATTGACTTTTATTCTCAACATAGGAAGAATTATATTAACATAAAACTTGAGAGAAGCTTTGCCTGGTACTCATAATGTAAATTAATTCATCTGTTTTAGATTTTTGTCTATTGCATTCTTCTACTAGGTTCTTATATAATCAGCCTGCAAAAGAACATATTACTTATTTACTTGCACATTAACAAATTCAAAGTTACAAATTACAGGTAGGTTAGTCCATGTTGTACAGAAGCAACTTTAAATATAGTCAAGAAAACATTGTCATTCCTTCCAAAACTGCTCCCAAACGTTCATTGTCAGATTGAAATGTTGAACAGGGCTCATGACGTCTGAAGAAGAGAAAGGAAGACTCAGAAGAACCATGAACACAATTTGGAGAAATTTATTTCTGAGAAAATATTGTTCCTTTTATTTTCAAAAGCATCTATTGTGCCTTGCAGAGGATTTTGTCACTCATTAAGTGAAGATGAAATAATTAGGATCAAAGTATATGTTTTGTTTTGAAATTAATTACATTTTTAGAACTGGCTTATGAACAATAATCATTTTCTCACACAAAACACACAAAGGGGTCTGAAAGGTCCAAAAGTGAATTTTACTCCACAGCAGTTGGGAAATCATTTGGTAGAAGGGAAATGGAGAGGTGATACAGGGTATCAGAGAGGTTTTCTGGCTCCACGTAAACTTTCTGTTTGGTTTCTAAAACATTAACTAACACAGTTGGTTATGGCTGAGGTGGGTGTTCTCCTCCAATGCTTTATTACCTTCTCTAAGCCGACAGCAAAATACTTTAACAGCTTATTCAACGTTAGACTCTAACGGTCTTAGGTCTAAGGGAAGTTGGTAACTGCTTTGCAAATATCAAAGATAGAAATGGCATTTTCCAAAATATAGATTTTATTCTTTCTGGTTGGTTATGGATTTTGCCCAGAGGTAGACTTTTTAAGAATTATGGAAGTTGTGGTTTGTAATTTTGCCAGGTATGTATTCGTGTACATAAATTGAAAGAGATGGGACGATAGGACTGTGTTTGCATTTCAGGAGAGAATAAATGAAAGTATGTGGTGTCTGTTTTCTTCAGGGTGCAATACGTCATCTAGAGACAATTTTTAAATATGTTTTGCAATCCATCATTCTCATTCTCCTAGAAAATAAAATTATAGTTGCCTATATCTCCCTGATGCTTTAAACTCACAAATTCACAAAGGATACTGTCTTCTTGGACGTGATCTAGGCAGATGTTGTTCATGAAAAGGAGTTAGAAATAGAAGAAAAGGATGGGAGAGATGGGCGTTAGAATTGAAAGAAGGGTGTTTTATTTGTATCAGGATGGAATAGATTATGTTTTGGTAATAAAAACACCACTCCAAAATTTTAGTATGACAGAAGTTTCTTTCTCATGCACATTACCCACCTAACATGGGCCAACAGAGAGTTCTACTCACTTTGGTTACTCAGGGACCTAGAACGACAAAAGCTTCATCCTGACATAACTCCTCTTGACAGTGGAAAAAGGGATGTTGGCAAACCTCAACCTGGCTCTTAAAATGGCTGCTTGGATTTCATTGGCCAAAGCAAGTTACTTGGGCAACCTTAACTTCAAAAAAGATAGAGAAGCCCAGTTTTGCTCCATGTCCCAAAAGAGAGAGTCAGAAATATGGGATGAACAGCACTAAGGACTCAAAAAGCATTATAGATGATATTCAAGAAGTGATTTGTTGGAGACCTAATTGATCACATCTTAGACAACCAGTTTTACTCCCAACAACTTACTTCTGTTTCTTCAACTAGTCTATTTATTGGAAAAGGAAACACTGTTATGAATTGGAGAGTCCCTTGTGGTACATACCATTTCCATTTAGTCTTGTCATCAGGAATTATTTTGATTTCTAATTGAAGAGAAGAGAGTGATTCTCAAAGAGATTGGTCTTGCCCTAAATAATATTTTAATAAAATTCTCTGAAATAGGTCCAAAGCACATATTTCAGTAGGCATGAGAAAACTCTTGAACATTCTGCCTTGCACAGATAACTCTTACAGAATATAAATTATTCTCACTATGTTAGGTGTGTGACTTGTGGCCAGATCTTGATCCTTGAAACTAAACTAAATTACAACTAACATAGCAATTATACTCTTTTCTGTTGTATCTGTTTATTAAATATCACATCATATCCCTCTTACGGATCACTGAACACAGCCTATAGGAAGTTACTGCTTCAAAGCCACACACTGAGCTCCAAAACCTGATCTTAATAGGTCAAAGTGTTGACATATGGACATATGGAAGTTACCATATTTTTCACCCCGATTGTTAGAATACTTTTTTTGGTGCCACTTCTGTACATAGGAGGTAGTCTACAAAATACAATTTGGATGCTAAGAACACAGTAGGTCCTCAATAGAGTTTTGAAAATAAATGCAAGAAGGTTTAATTTTCTGGAAACATTTTCTTTACTAGAGCACACTGTACTTGAAAGTATGTGATTATCTCCAAAAGTCCATGACCAACACATGTTGCAACATCCATTTGTGAGCATTGCTGGCCAAGTAAAATGTAAAGAACACATATTTTTTTCGTTAATAGGCCAGTATTGGAAAGACATCTGAGGTCAATTCTTCCATTCCTTCTCACAGCAGTACTCCAGCGTCAGGGTCGGATGCCCTAAATTACCTCTGTTGCTTTAATGTAGGAAGTACTTTATTAAAAACAAAACAAAACAAAACAAACAAACAAACAAAAACAACAAAACCCTACAGGAACTGAGGAGAAAGACCATTCGCTCAAATAAGTTTGTTTTTGTTTTTGGTTTTTTAAACCAGAGATCTAGTCAGGAATAAATAGAACATGATTTAATGATATAAGATGGCAGGGTAATTCACTGTTTTTATACAGATTTTTTAAAAATCACAGAGGCTCCTAAATTGAACTAGAAACTGAATAGGAAACACAAATTTCTTTTGATTTGGGTCCTCAAAGGAGTCCTGAGGCTGAGATTTTAAACTCCCCAATAGATTTTTGGTTTTACAGAGGTTGGCAAAATTATTTGCATACGCCGACTGAATTAGTAGTAGAGGTTTCACTTGAAAAATAGAGAAAAATAAACACAATAGAAGGTATAAGTCACTCATAGACTTAAAATTTATGTAGGGTCTG
Organism: Ailuropoda melanoleuca; assembly: GCF_002007445.2. NCBI lineage: Eukaryota > Metazoa > Chordata > Mammalia > Carnivora > Ursidae > Ailuropoda > Ailuropoda melanoleuca. The sequence continues at coordinate 41,912,883 of NC_048226.1, forward strand.
AAGTAAAAGTCCCTTTGTCCTTTTCAATCCTAGTATATTTTTTTTCTGTGCTTATGCATACGTACCACACATAGATACGTAACTTCTAAAAAGAGAAAAGGGCATATTACGCACATTGGCTTGTAAGTTTTCTTAAATGTAATACGTCATGTATACCTTTAGTCCATACATTTAAGGTTACCTTATCGAGATAACTATTTAGTATATCACTGAACTGTTGTTCCCTGATTTACCCAGTCGTTCTCCTATTGATGGACATTTTTGTGTTTCTAATTTTATAGTACCCTAAATAAAGCTGGAATAAGTATTTTAAATATTGTGAATACTTTTAAAATGTCTTAATTATAAGAATCAAAATATCTTAACTAAAGAAAAGTGTATTAATTATAAGAATCATGGGATCAGTAGGAAGAAAACAAAAAGATAAGAGATGGATAACAAAGAATCTCTGTAGATTAGCAATCAGCTGGAGAGCTCAGTACATATTGCTTCTCTAGGGAGTCATTTCCGAATATTCTATATGTGGTATTATTGATGCACTGTGATATTACTGAGGTAATACATTTTAGCATCATGCCACTGACCCTCTGGAATCCTAAATATGTGTCTTAATTCAAGTTTCATTGAGCTCTTTCAAGCACCACATGACTTCAGAAAGACTGTAACAGTGGGAGATGTGGAGTAGATGAGTTTTCCTAAAGATAGGTAATCAAGGCTACTTGCTAGTCCCACTATAAGATTTCTGTTTGGTTTTCAACCCAATGAAGAAAAATGACTCATGTCCAGATGCCACTTGAGAAAACAAAAAACTTTATATTTTAGTGTCCAACTTATAAACCCAGATGATACGCACTTCACTGTGCATATCAACCAAGGTTTATATTGGAGAGACTCAGTTAATTTACATGATATAATTATTTTCTATATAATCAATGAAGTTTTCTTTTCCAGTAATTTGCAAAACAAAACAAAAGACCAAAACTCAAACTGAAATTTTGCTGCAGAATGGAGATAACTCTTTATACATTTAGATGGATTTCATGATCAAATCTGGAAGAGATTGGAAGTTATTTTGAAAAATTACCTATAGAGTTAGACTTTGCCAAAATCCACATTCTATTCTAAATGGATTCTGGAACATTTTAAATTATCTCAAATTCACCTAATCTTACTCATGGTGACTGTGATGTGTAGGATACCTCTAATTTTACCATCGATGGCTTACTTTTACATGTTTCTTCTATCATTAATTTTATTGTTTCGATCAGATTTCAGATGGTTGTGGTTTTTTCCCAAAATACTTAGCCACTTCACATTTGGAAATTGAGAAATTAGTTTATTTTTCTCAGCTTTCAAGATCATAGTTGAATTCCTTGCATATGATCATCAGGGAGAAAGCATAGGGTATAGAAAGGAGTTATTAGCTTTTTAGGCATCAGCTTCATAAACAAGGAATTCTACAAAAGCCTCACTTGAGAATATTTGATTTTAGATCATGGAAACATATGCATTATATTAATCTTTTAATTTATATTATTTTGGCTTTAATTCCATGGTTTAGAGAATACCATTAAGTAAACCCATGGCTTATTTATAGGCTTTCAAAAGTTCAATATTCTAGTTATATTTTTGTCTTCCAGAGGGAATCCTAATCCCTAGGGGCCCAGCTGATGTAGGTCCTCCTAAATTAGGTGCATAAATGAACCAATGCAAATAGTCATAATAAATAATATTGACCCATATTCACAACCTTTCAACTTATTAGTGTACTAGTGCAGATGTGTTAACAAAAATTCAAAGTCTTAAGCCACCACAAGTCATGTGACTTAATTATTATGTATTACAGACTTACATCTCAAATTCAATCCATGTTTCAAAGAGTCGGTTCCCTTGGAGAAAATTACATAGTAATCTTGTGCAAAATAATTGCAATTGACTGTCTTTAGATTAATCTAATGCTATCCTGTTTGCCACTGTCACTAGCACTCCCAATTCTTATTTTTTAACCTAGTCTATCTCGTTCATTGATCTGTCTGACCATTGTAAGTCTTTTGAATCTGTTATTCTTACCTTAAACAATCCTATTATGTTTCATGTGATATCATACAAATGTCTATTAATTGACTCAATGTTATAGTATTTCCAGGCAGTTTCAAGTGGGCATTATAGTTAAGTTATGATTTTAGGCCACCCCATGTCTGAAGCCCCTTCTCATTTTTGGAGAATGCCCCATCTTATGATCTTCATGGCAGAGAGATATTGAAAATGCTAGATATTAATTGTCCTAGAATCCTTTGCAACTGAGGTACAAGCACATGAACTAAGTTTCCTTTAGTCAGACCCACCTGCCTCAGAGACTGTCTGGCAAGAGCAATAATCACAGGTGGCCTGAGTATTGGGACATAAGCAGTGATGTTAGTGTTGGGCTCCGTTGGCCAGTGCTAATGGTATTAGCAGTGCGAGCCACAGTATTTAACGCTAGTGGTGGTAATAGCAGTGGTATCCTAACTGGGGCAGTTCTAACCAGATTTTAGACATTATTCCGAGCTGGGCAGCCAACATTAGCTCTCCAACCCTCCCAATGAGTCTGTAAGCTACACAAAAGCCATTAACAAGTTTCTTTCCTGTTTAAATCAGCAAGAAACTTGAGTAGCTGGTCTTGACCTTTAGAAAACATTTGGAGTTATCTTTCTCTAGTAATGGAGGTTGGCAAACTTCTTCTGTAAAGGGTCATAGAGTAAATATTCTTGGTTTTGTAGGCTATACATTCTCCATTACAACTACCCAACTCTGCCATTGCAGTGAGAACAGTAATAAATGAACAAAAATAATGATATAATAAATGATAATAAATTAACAATAATAAATGGATGATTATGATGATGTTCCAATAAAACTTCACTTACAAAAATAGATAATGGACTGGATTTGGCCTGCAGATTGCAGTTCATCCACATCTGCTTTATTATTTTAATGACAGACCTTGCAATAGATTGGACTCACTGAATCTGTTGATTGGAACTATGCCATCTGATGCATATGTCTCTATCTTCTTCCTCAACAACATTGAATAACTCACAATTTTGTAACTTCTAATATCTTTCTGAGACTTAGTCCCAATTCGACATTACTAACTGTGCATATTTTACCTCTGCCTCTCAAAATAAATGTTTAGTTTATGAGTTTATAAAAAGCAATTTCTGTTCTATGACGGAGACACAATTTCTAAAATGCCTCTTAAAATGTAATTCATCTTTGTATAGGGAAGCATAAATGCCAATATATTCTTATTCATAAAGGTTGTTTTGAATGTACTCAATAATGCAGTAAAAAATAGGTGACAATTTTAATTTAATGGGGATAATATCTCTGTAAGCTTATTGGAAGCATGATGTGTAAATGAGCACTGAAAACCATGAAGACATGGTATATAAATTTGAGACATAGATTGTTATGTAATTTTGTGTCTTAACAGACTCAATTCTGAAACATGGATTAGAATTTCTGTTACAAATCTATCATGTTTAATCAAATTATATGATTATTGTAGCTTAAGACTTAAAATATTTATTAACATGTCTGCCTACATACTGTTGAAAGGTCCTGATTATTGGCCAATGCATTTAGAGTGACTTATCATCTCAGACACCTTGTTTGTGTTTTCTTATGTTTGGTAACTTAAATTACTTAGCAAGTGGGGAGAGGTACTTCAGAAAACACTCTTAAAAGGTTTTGTATTGCTTTGGATGAGATTCTTTTTTTTTGAAAAGGGCAGACTTTGTTCTTATTTAAAAAGAAGACAAATGAGGATGACATTATAAGAAATTTTCTTCTGATGCTCTTTTATATACATCAGTATCCTTCTCAACCTTCCTTAAATAGCAACATTTAAGTGAATAGAAACCATATCAACAAGATAAGTTATTTACTATTGTTAGGAGACAGTTGTCCATGAGTTTTTCACACTTCTTACCACCACACTGGTGAACAGTACATGACTGCCTTTGTTCTCAGCGATATTCTCAAGGATGTATGAACAACAAACAGCCTTGGATGATTGAGGAAAGGACAGGTTTGTTTAATGTCCAATATAATAAAGGAAAGTCTTCTCTAAGGGCAAAGGTCAAACAAGCTTACTGTCCATTATAAAAGATTTGTTTTCCCTAAGCTCAGAGTTCTCCTCCTAAAATAAATATGAGCCTTTCTATGCACAGGCATCATCTGGCCCTCTTAGCATCATCCTGGAAATTGCGTCTCAAGGAAACAGCAAATTGTTGATACTGTGGATACTGAAATTGCTGTGAGTTATAAATGTCATTTGTATTTGTCTCAGGAGTCTCGTGTCTTTTTCCAGCATCCAAGGAACTGGCAGTCTATCTTTTCAGCTTGCAAGTAGAGTAAAAAAATCTTTGAAACAACAAAACTAAGATTGATTTTTTAACATATGATTCACGCTTTATTAAAAAAATCCTTTAGTTCTTCAATGAAAGCATATTATGTTCAATGTTATGTGCTAGATGCTAAAAATAGAAAGAAAATTGTTTCTACCCTCAGATAAGTGCATGTTGAGTAGAAAGATAGATATTGTAATATAAATTTTTAAGTATAAAAAAGAGCTTTGAATCATTGAATGCCTAATTCTGCTTGGGCAAGAAAGTTTCACACAAAGGGTTCTTAATGAAGGGAAGGCAAAGATAAGACATGGAATATGGAAATACATTTTTTATAAAGTGACAATCAGGAAAAGTTTCTAGGCATTGAAAACAGAATAATGACAGAATTTATTTGTATGGCTGAAGCTATCCATGCAGAGAAGAAGCCAACTAGGTCTGCTTGCATTGTATGCCAAGGAAAAGAGTTTTGATTTTATCAGGAAAACAATGGAGAGTCATTGAAGGATTTTGATAAGCAGAATGACATGCTTAGGTATCTGTCTTTATTTTTTTATATACCACTTATCACAACTTGACAAATTATGTACTTATAGTCTACTGTCTTAAAATATACATTCTATTAGAGCAGGATCTTTTTGTTGTCACTGTTCACTGAGATCCTCGATGCCCAAAATGATGCCTAACAGTTTGTACTCTCGTAGTATTTCTTGAATGAATAAAAAGGAGCCACATGGAATATGGATTACAGACAAAGAAGCATGAGATCAGGGGTATGGTGCTCAATAGTGGTTATTACAATACCCAGAAATGAGATTTTAATGGTTTGAACAAAAACATTCTTTGAGATAAGTATACAGAAACAAGTTTGGAGGAGATAATAAATTTATTTTAGCACATGTCAAGTTTGAGATACCAGTAAGACATCCACGTGGAGATATCCAGTGAGCAGTTGGATATATGGCTCTTGCACTCTGGTAAGAAATCTTGGCTCAGCGTAAACATTAGAGAGTCATAAGTAAATAGGTGTTAAGTAAAGCCATGTCCAAGGTTAAGATTGGCTACAGAGAGGCCAACTGGGAAGAAAATCAGGTAAGAATGCCTTCCTTTAAAACAACAGCATCTAAAGGGCAGGAAGAAAAATAATCTGAGGATAAGAAACTGGAGAGGTAGAGAAGTAGGAGACAATAATCAGGATTAATAAGTAATTGTTTCTTTTTCAGGAATGTATACTTTATATAAGGCAGATAATACCTAAATAGATAATGTTTTAATTCTGAGGGAAAACCTTCTGGAAAAAATTTTGTGACATGTTTTACCCTTTGAAAGTGAAAAAGAAGAAATCATTCTGTTTCGGATCTTGGGAGAACGTGTGATCTGGTCATGTTAGATTAGCTATAAAGGAAGCTTATCTGGAAGACTCAGCTAGAATCCAAACAACCAAATTGTCACTTGAGAAAACTTGAGTTCCTATGAGTCAAACTGACAGTGAAGCAATCACTTCATGAGTCTATTTAAAATTTGAAATATTCTCTTTCAATGTGTTAGTAAAATTCTATCCTAGCCTTTACTGTGACCTTCTTAAATACCAAAGTGTAATAACCATTCTCTTAGCTTAGCTTGATATTCAGAACAAATTAATCTTGAGAGGGTCAGCTCATTCAAGACAGAAGGGCCAAGCAAATGAAAACAGGGAAGAAGGAGCAGAAATGTTTCGGGTCAGTTGGTCAAGCTCAGTTACTGTATCGAAATATCTAAAGAGTTTCATGGAGATGCCTTATCAAGGTCTGACTATATCAGGAGCTCCAGGCAAGGCTCTTCTTGAAGACCCAGGGAAAAGTCACTCCTGTTGAGACTGATAACTGGATACTGTCCTTTTAGAAATCCCTTGAAAACTTTCTGGTGAATGCATGAAATGTCTTACTCGCAACATGATTTCTTATCGAAGTGGACCCATCAATATTCCTGCTGGCTTTACTTTCGTATTTGATTAATATACCATTTACCGATTTAGGGCCTAAAATTTTGTTAAATTCCAATTACTTTTGTTCTGTTTTTCTTAGTCTCTCCACCTCCCTTGCATTTTGTCTATGGTATCTGTTCATTGGCAGTCACCTAAGATTAGACCTCCATCGAGGTAATTTTGGCAAGTGTTTTTCAAAGACAGCTCTACATAAAAAGTGGTAGACATGTAAAATTATTGTTGGCTCTTTGCCATGAGAAAAATATACAGAGTTGTCCACAAATACCAACTCAGACCTCATAATATTTCTGTCAAATGAGGTGTGAAGCAGTCACAGATATACATCAACTAACAGAGAGTGACTCTGAGTATTTTGTTTCACCAGAAACATAAGAATACTTATGGTTTAAATCATGAAACACTGAATGTTTGAGTCCTTGTATTAATGATGTCCTTTTTACAAATTGCAAAAGAAGTTTCAAGGTTAATAGTGGATCTGTGTTACTAATAAAGTATTAACAGCACAGTAACATTTTTACAACTGGAATATAATGCTTATAATTTTAGTGTTTTAGAAGACGGGAATTGAAAATTGTCCCAATCGTCCTATTCAAGCAAAATAGGCCATTTTTGAATATACAGTCTAAGTCATCTTTTGTAAAAACTACACATGGCAATGTTTTTCTTTTCTTTCCTTTTTCTTCCCAACTTTATTGAAGTATAATTGACAAATGAAATTGCATATATTTAAAGTCTACAACATGATGATTTAATACATGCATACATTGTGAAATGACTACCACAATCAAGTTACTGAACACATTTATCACCTCACATAGTTCCCTTTTTTCTTTCTTTCTTCCCCCTCCCCCACCCGAGGTGAGAATGCTCAGGATCTACTCTCTCAGCAAATTCTAAATACAGGATACAGTATTATTAACCACAGTCACCATGCGGTACATTAGATCTCAGAACTTATTCATCTTATATGTAAAGGTTTGTTCCTTTGGACCAGCATCTCCTCCTTTCCCCTAACTTCCAGCCCCTGGTAACCACCATTCTATCCCGTTTTTATGAGTTTAACTTTTAAAAACTCTTCTTCTTCTTCTTTTTTTTTTTTTTAAGATTCCACATACAAGTGAGATATACAGTATTTGTCTTTCTCTGTCTCACTACTCTGCTTAGCTTAATGCCCTCCAAGTTCATTCATGGTGCCTCGACTGCAGGATTTCCTCCTTTCTTGAATAATATTCTATCTGTTCACTCATATCTTCTTTGTCCACTCATCTGTCAATGGAGAGTTAGGTTGTTTCCATATATTTGCTATCGTAAAATAGGGTATTTTGAATTGGAAAATATTTCGTAATTTCAGAAGTACGTCATTGAACTTTTTTTAATCTGATTTTTCTCCCTTAAATTTGTGCACTTGTCTATAAAAGATTATTATTATTATTACTACTAATAGGTATTTGTGTTTAAATGTTTGTCTCTTTTTAGATTGGAGATTCTTCAACATAAAATTTTAGTTTATACTGGCCCTATTCCATAGATATAATTCATTTGTAATTACTGTATCAATATCTGGCTTTTACAAAATATGGGCTTGACATGTAATACTTTAAAATTGCCTATTTATATGATCTGATGATACTTATTTTTAATTATACCCTGGGATGTCCACTCTGGATGCCCTGGATTTGTCTCTTGTGTAAGCTTAGGAGGGAACTGAGCATGAGGATTCTTAGAAGATTCTGAGAGACTGGGCCAGCTCTGGAAATGAATCATTCCGGGCTGTTGAAGATTTTTTAAAAACTTCTACATAAAGTTCAGGTAGTTAGGAAAAATCTCACAGTCCTAAGTAGCCAGCATGATTCCTTGAGCTCCTGCAGAGGCCGTGTAACCAAGCCAGTGGAGTGGAGACTTTCAGGCCCCTGTAGAGAGCCCTGAGGGGCCATGGCAACCGCTGGATCACCAAAGACTCTGACTCTGGAGTTGTCTCTAGACTTCACATAGGACCATGATTCCTTATTTTGAGCCTCTCAACTGCCTCCTTCTTCCTTACAGATTTCTACTTACAGACCATTTGTAAAGTACATTTCAAATGTCATTTTCCTAAGAAACATGAAGAAAAACGATTTATCAACACCGCCAAGATTTTGACTTATACCTCACGTTCACCAAACTTTCAGAATGTCATTTGTGTAGTTTTCCAATGACACCATATAGATTAGAGAGATCTACTTGAAATATTCGGCTAGGTGCGATGAATATAAGTTTTATGTGTAGCTTCTCATTCTACTTTATGTATTTCCCGACATCTGTCGTGTGTTGACTCTGGTTATATTTGTGGAATGAATGCAATGTTGACAATTTAGCTGAATAATGGAATGCACCCATTATTGGAATGTGATAGGAGGCAAAACTTTGAATTTTAATTTTAATTTTTTTGAACATTAATTTTTAAATGCAACTAATTTTGTACTATAGGCAGGTGAAGTTGTAAGGAATATATTTAAGACTTCATCATCTCATACAAATCACTGAATCAGTTGTGAGAATGACCATGTCTGCCTCAAAACTAATGAAAATCACAGAAATTTTAAAAATATTCTATTTTTATCTAAGTGTTGTTTTTTTTTCCAAAGGCAATAAAGCCTGAGAAATTGAGGAAAGACCACGTGTAATATGCCATGCTGTCTTTTTTTGATTCAAAGTTCTCAATAACAGTAATTTGCGTTATTCTGCCTCAAAACTAATGAAAATCACAGAAATTTTAAAAATATTCTATTTTTATCTAAGTGTTGTTTTTTTTCCAAAGGCAATAAAGCCTGAGAAATTGAGGAAAGACCACGTGCAATATGCCATGCTGTCTTTTTTTGATTCAAAGTTCTCAATAACAGTAATTTGCGTAATTTTTTTACTATTTATGATTTAATAAATCGTATCAAAGTTTATCTAGTCAAAACGAATCTGAATGCCAAAGAGTGATACCAGGCTAATGTGAAAAGCGTGACCAACTTCATAAACGTAGACTGAATGATGAATAGCTTTAGATTCTTATAAGTGCCAGAAATTAACAGCCACTTTAGGGCCCACATCCAACAAAAGTGTTATTCCTGTACTTCTGCTATGTTCTGAAAAGAGAAATGAATGGAATACAGACACCCAAATTCTATGGAGCATTTCATACTGAGCCCAGGGACAGCTACAGTTAAGAATTCAGGCTACTGGCATTTGGGTAAAGATATATAAAAAAAAAATTTTTTTTTTTAAGATTTTAGTTATTTATTCGACAGCNAGCATTTCATACTGAGCCCAGGGACAGCTACAGTTAAGAATTCAGGCTACTGGCATTTGGGTAAAGATATATCAAAAAAAAATTTTTTTTTTAAGATTTTAGTTATTTATTCGACAGCGATAGAGACAGCCAGCGAGAGACGGAACACAAGCAGGGGGAATGGGAGAGGAAGAAGCGGGCTCATAGCGGAGGAGCCCGATGTGGGGCTCGATCCCATAACGCTGGGATCACGCCCTGAGCTGAAGGCAGGTGCTTAACCGCTGTGCCACCCAGGCGCCCCCAGATATATCAAAATTTAACAAAGAGACGTGGAGTCTTTGTGGATCTGAAACAAATGACTCTAAAAATTCACACATGGACTAATTTAACCAAAGTTTTGTTTATTTTGTGTTGAGAGATAGGAATCTGAGAAGAGAGGAAGTTTCAGGTCAAATGGGAGAAGCACTTGGGAGTTGCAAAGCTCCAGGGTATTGACAAATATATAGTACTTCTCTGAGGGGTCTTGTTGGGGCTCAGGAAGTAAATGTGAAGGTTGACGTGGTGGTGATAACAAATGCCCAAATATACAAGGCAATCTGCTTGGTTTTCTGAAGTAAAGACTGTTGGCTAGGAAGAAATGCAATCCAAAGTTGAATCTAAACTTCTGCGTGTTAGATATGATTGCAGAATTACATCTGAAAGTGTTTGAAGAATTATCATATTTTCTAGAATGAATTAATTTTTTGCAATGAGCTTCAGTTTTGAGAGAGACTAATACCATTACCCAGTGTACATTTAGGGCACAAAATGCATTAAGCTAATTGCAAATGAAAATAAACACGACCTGGGGCTTTGTGTGTGTGTGTGTATGTGTGTGTGTGTGTGTGTGCTGATGGAATGAGAATACACTTCAACAGATGGATGGTGAAACAAAGGGGCACTTGATCTGCAATTCTAAAGCTTTGAGAATTCCTGAAAGTGATAGCTGAGTTTTTCATCTTCCTATCATGATGAGATTAACCCTTTAGGAATGTGGGACAAGGTGGACTGGCATCCTGACTGCCTACACGTGACCCCCTGCATATCTTCTCAAGAGCTCCAATGCAGACTTTCCTGCTGGGACTTGGAATAGAAGAAAAAGGTCCACTTTCATACTCGCAAACAGAATCCTTGGCTTTCTTCTTGTTCTCCAACCAACTCATTTAAAGAAAAAAATTTTTAAATACATATTATGTGATAGAGGATAAGGGATGGTACCCTTCCAAACTCAGATGGAAAAGAAATAAATGCTGTGTAGGAAAGAAATCACTGATGATCACTGAACTTGGAGAAGAGTATCATTCTAGTTTCAAAAGCTGTCATAGTACTTTAGAGCCTAACAAATAGGAAATAGAAGATGTTTTAAAATAATTAGAAAGCGATGAATTTTGTGTGTCTATTACTTTTGGTTTTGGTATATAATGTATTTACTTATAAGGTTTTTTTAAAAGAGATTTATATATTTTTAGAGAGAGGGAGAAGGAGCCCAAGCGGGCGGGGCAGAGGGAGAGAGAGAATCTCAAGCAGACTCCATGCTCAGCACAGAGCCCGAAGTGGGGCTCAATCTCACGACCCTGAAGTCACGACCTGGGCCAAAACCAAGAGTCAGAGCCCGATGCTTAACTGACTGTACCACCCAGGCACCCCTATAAAGGTTTTCTGATATGCAAAAAGATGCATGTAATTAATGGACAACAATTCGATGCATTTGGAGATAAACATATGGCCATGAAACCATCCCCACAATCTATGCCATAAACCCATCCACCACCTCCAAAAATTTCCTCCCTCCTTCTTATTTTATTCCTATTTATTACTGTTATTTTATTCTGTGGTACAAACATTTAACATAAGATCTATCCTCTCAGCAAATTTTCAGTACTCATAAGCTCTTATAATTTAAACTTTGTAATGGCTGTGCTTAAGAACTAGCTTTCACAATTCCTGAGGGTTGAGCAACCAGCTCTCTGAAACCAGTGAGTGGCAGCTCCAGTGTGTCTCTGCTTTTCCCTCCCCTCCTGTATAGATAAGACAGGTTCAAACTCTGACACTATGCAGACAGAACCAAGATTCTGCCTGGAGAAAAAGACCATCTCCAAAGCAGGAACTCATACATTCAGTCATGAGCCTCAATTTTGAGGGAGACCAAAATGCTTTCATTGCTTCAGATTGCTATGACTTCTCCTAGGACCATAGGCAAATGGCCGATCATTCGAACCACACTGAAGGAGAAACTCTTGACAAAGTTACGTGAATTGTGGGAACAATACATATGGTTCTCTAAGTTGGTTTGACTTCACTCGAACAAATTATGGAAATGAATAAAAAGTACTTTTATTTGTGGTAGAAATTACGTTTGAAAATGACAAATCCCTGACTGCTGCCAGATCCTGCTCTTCTGTCTGAAAAGGAACTCCTATAAATAGCTGAAATCCGAGAACAGAATCAATTTGAGAGTGTTTGTGTATCTGTTATATTTATCTCTGTTTCCCTATAATCGTTCAATGTCTAGACACATTTACTTCAGTAAATTAGAATGTAAGTTGACTTCTATTTGTGAAACATACGAAATGATATGAATTAGATGAAAAACATGTTATCAATTAAAATTTCATTCCTGAAATCCTATACATGTTCATGACATAAATAACTGCTTGTTTTAATTTTCTCAAGCTAACTTAAATTAAAATGAATCCCAGTAAAACTGAAGCTGTAAAATATTTTATCACGTATTTTATGCCGATACTGGATGCGTTAAAACGAACAGAATTCTAACTCTAAATATTTCTCAGGCAGCATCTGCTATGCAGATATTTATAAAGATTTTGCATCAATAGTGTGCACAGTATAACTTAAGAGGAAGTTCTTTGATGCTGTCACTGTTGATTTGTATAATCCCATCTATCCCTCTCTGCCTTTGTTTATTTCTAGTTCACAGAGTTCTCTTTCCTCTTTTTCCTTCAGTTTCTTTGCTGAATTCTCTGTAACATCAGAGATACAGAGATTTTTTAAATATCACCAAATAAAAGTCAGTTTGTTCCATATCATATCTGATTTTTGTACTTGATTTCAGTAAAAGTATACCTACTTCTGGAAAAATTTGTGATTAATAATGGCTGAGTCTTCGGCACAAATCAATAGAGAGAAAGTGCTAGCTTTGTGAGGCAGGTTATGTTTGCATTTGAGCTAATATCCCACTTAGAGCAGAGGCCTCTCCAAGGGCATTCACATCAGAAGGTGAACACTGCTTCTGAGAATGAACAGATCCCGTGAAGACCCAAAGAATCAGCTACGCTGGCGAAGCGATAGGCAGTATTGGGGTGACGGGCTTCTATTTTGCTAATGGAGCCACATCCATAACCACACAAACGAAGCATTATAGTCATCTATTCCTCCTACAAATGAGGTCACCCTTGACTGAAACCCAGTTCTGTGACCACTGAGCTGAATTGGCTAAAAGACGGTGAGGAGTGATGTAGGGGAGGGATGCCTATCAGCAGAGGTTGGCCTGTGTGTCCTTTTGCATCATCTTTTGAAATTGCTCTTTCCTGGTCATGAAATAAGTATTTCCAAATTATTGTTTATTAGTCATCAATATGCTTTGAAAATGACCTACGCTGCAATGACTGTGATTAGAGTTGATTGTTATGTTTTCATGCCTGGTGTTAAAATATAGCTCTGGGAGCTGACTGGACACGGAGCTTTGTTGAGGTCTGATTGATTGAATTCATATGTGGTCTCCTTCCTTCAGACAATAATCACTGTTGTACATGCACAAGTATGCCTGTTGTGGTCACTGCTCCGGTAATAAAGATTTTTTTTTGTTTGTTTGAGTTGCTATATTTTATATGGGATGTGTTTATTTGTTCTAAGAAATTTCTGAAATGACAAGTTCAAAGGATCCTGCAGCTATCCTCCAAAATAGCATCTCCCCATGAAGACCAAATGGTGTGGAAGGCAGAACATATTAATGTGTGACAGTTAACTATTTCATTTGCTGCCATGTCACTGGGGAAGGTTTTTCTACCCATTAATGAGCCCCTTGCAATAATGAGAAGCAGTTCACGGCCCCCAGAGTGAAGCCTGGGTCATTGCTCTTCTGAAATAGGTGACATTAGGATGTTGGATTCAATTCTAAAGCAGTGTGGCAGCAGTTCTAAGTGCCATCCCCTAACCAGTGGCATCATTATCACCTAACAGCATGTTGGGAAAACAAATTTCCTGGGCCCTACCCCTAGACTGATTTAGACCTACGAAATCAAAGCCTCTGGGAATGAGATCCTGCCATCTGCGATCTAATAAAGCCTCCAGGTGATTCTCATCTAGGTCAGTTTGAGAATAGCTGCCCTAGAGCCCCGAAAGCCACCTTAGCTTTGATGGCTCAGACCTGATGTTTCTTCATTCACTCCATGGTTGTCTAATAAATTGAGAATTTACTGTAGCTGAGGCCTCACCCTGGCCTTGAAGACTCCACTCCTTGAATTGATCTCCAGTTCCTGCCATTTTGTTTAGTTCCGATCCTGGCTTGCAGACATTCTCACCCGGTACCCGCTCTGCCGAAATCCCAGGAAACAAAACTTCAGACTCAATCCCTCTGTAGCTCCTCTCCGCTCCGCTACCATGAGTGCGCCATCATTGTGGGCTACACGGTGTGCAAGAGTAGCGAGTCAGCGCTCGGGCTGGAGGATCGCGGAAGGCAGGAGCCTTATCAGTCTTTTAGTTAGTCCTCTCTAGTGATATGCTAGCAAATGTTTAACAACTGACTCTGAAAAAACAAGCGCATGGTGTTGCTGATTGTGGTGGTGTAAATACTCCCACTCTAGCTAATTTCAAGTTACCGTATGACGATACTAAACACAGGGCTGGGAAGAGACGAGTGCAGTCGGATCTCACACGTCGGTAGGAGCTGTCTCCCGGACACCGCAGCCTCTATTCCCAGTGCCAACCCAGGTCCCTGGTGCACAGTAGGTGGTCAAAAAATAAATGTTTAATAAATGAACGAAAATGGATAGATCAGCGTGACTCTTTCTTCACCACCCCTGGAAAAGCAAGTCAGTGTGCATGCGCCACGGGGGAGGAAACACGACACCTATATATGTGGGTAGCACATTTTTGGTTTTACATTCTTATCCAGCCTCGGAGAATAAACAGTTGACATCAAACAGCATAAACATTTGTCACATAATCAAAAACAGTTATGTTGTTGTAAATAGGCATAACTCGGCTATTCTAACTCATCCCCAAATAATCCAGACACACAGATTAATCGGAGTATATAATTTCAAAGCAGAAATGATCTCTATTTTAACATGCTNCACATAATCAAAAACAGTTATGTTGTTGTAAATAGGCATAACTCGGCTATTCTAACTCATCCCCAAATAATCTAGACACACAGATTAATCGGAGTATATAATTTCAAAGCAGAAATGATCTCTATTTTAACATGCTTTAAGTGTTTGAACTCATTGAAACGGGATCATTAAACTGGTGAAACTGACATTTGAAGACATGACTTTTTTGTTCCTTGTTACCTTTTAAGGACATGTAATGTGATATGAAATTCACTATTTAATAAAGCCCTAGTTTACTTCATTCATCATTATCAAGTGCTATGTGCAAAGAAGTCATATTTCAAATTTCGGTAACATCATTTGATAAGGACTCCCCCCCCCAAGCCGTTTATTAAGACAGAGAGTATTTGTCAAAAGTTTTCAGAATAAATGTCTCTTATTTAATACAAATTTATAACCCTATTTGAAGGGAAAGTTATGCCTTCCTTTCCGTAGGAGTAGAGCTGATTTTTGTGACTCCAAATGCGCATTTTGGCTGCAAAGCTTTTGTTAACGTCTCTGCAATTAGATAATAGAAATCACTGCTGTTCTTCGGTCCCCCGCTCTGTTCTTCGCTTTTTAAATGCTCCCTGTGGGTGTTCATGTTCACTGGTATTTTCTTTCAACAATTCCTGTAAGTTATCCTTTCTTTGTGGATAAGTAAGAGTTTGCAAAACTTTACACCCTTATTCTTCAATTAAATACTGACACGGAGCAGCAGTGCGGGGCATGCTAATCAGCGGGACCTCCCTGTGGGAATTTGTGCTAGAAGACTGGGTCACATTGAAGGCAGACAGCGCTGTTGACACGGGCTGTCAAAAAGGCCTCACGTCTTTGAAAGGAAATCTTAATCTTCTTTATTCATGTGTGAACAGGTCCAGGCCCTCATCCTGGGACTCAGATGCATTGGCTGTTTAAACTCCAGGTTGCTAGGTTTTGGGGGAGAGTCTGTTTGCTGTGTCTAGTTCCCCCGAATGGATGAGGACTGAAAATTAAAACCTTGTCTGACACAGACCATGGTTTCCCGTCTCTGTTTGAAGAGACATGGCAACCTAGGGCGAAATGAAAAGGAATTTTATTGAGCGCAAAACCACTCAATGTTTAAATGTTGGATGGGGAGCCAAATGGTGATTTGGGGCCACCGGTAGATTGTTTATAGACAGTGGGATGGCTGTCAATCAAGGCACAATGGCAAAATCTGTGTCAGGAAAGAAAAAAGTGCATTTCTAGTGGCTGAACTCCCATTTCCTGTTGAAATGCTCAGCTCCACGGATAAAAAGCTTTTTTTCTTAAGTTTCCAAGTGCAAAAAAATCCGAATAACAGAGATGCTGTTACTGTTAAACATCGTTTGATCTGGGTGGCATAGCACTTATTAAAGGTTTGAAGCGAAGTTCTATCCCAAAGATCTCCCATACAGATTCTCCGCTGCATCTGAAATTTCTTCCTCTTGGTTTTATCTCTTCTTGCCACATTTTTCACAAATAGAAAACAGAAGAAACAAAGATATAACCACCAATTGGAAATCATCAAAGATATTTGGGAACAATATGTACTGTAACATTTTGAAAACCTAATACAAAAAAGATCTTAAGCATACATTTGATTTTATTTTGGGAACCATTTTCTTCTAGAAACCTGAAATTTTCTTGAGGGTTCTTTTAGATCATTTATGATACATTTTTATTGCAGATAGCATTTGCAAAAGCATATATAAGAAAGAAAAAAATCTACCAATTAGCAATGCAAACTAGATTTTCAAAATAAGTTTTGACTCTATGTTTCCAGAGAAATCTTATGGCTTGCAAGTAATATATGTTACATTTACCTAGCGTGTTAGTTAAATGAGTTTTTTCATTTAATTTTTTTAGAAGGCGAGATTTGAGATCTTATTAGATAATAATAGATTCCAATAGAGCCTCTAGTTCTCTGAGTATTTCTTAGATTTCTATGTATCTATAGCAGGCTTATCCTACCTATAATGGGGACAGTAGTGCTGAATCATTGGTAAGGAAACACACATCCCTTGGCACTCTTCTAGGAGGGAGGATAGTAAATTTGCTGCGTTGGGTCGATGACCAGCTCCTCTTTGAATTCATGTCACGTATTTGTAAAATGACTACTCAGGGGTATGGGTCCAGCCTTGATGAGGGAAAGAAGCAGACCTAGAGGAAAGAAGGCCAGCATAAACACTCTATTGTCATTTTTGGTTTGGGGGAGTGCTAATTCAGCATACCTCTTATTCCCTAACAGCTCTGAACAGTTTTAGAAATAGTCACAGGACTTTTTATCCCTGTAATTAAAAATTTGGCAAAGTCGAAATAGAGAGAACATGGCTTATTCCCAAGTCTGAATCAAGCTTGTCACTACTTCTCCTGAGAGCACTTCCCTGAGTAGATTAAAATGTTGGTAAAATTTGTGCTTTATAGCCCTGAGTGGGCATCCCAGGCAAGTAAATTAGAGTTCCCTAATCACAAGAAATTTTATGAGATGAAGCTGGGGTTGGGGGTGATGCCATGGCCAAGGAATATTTTGGTTGTCCTGATAGCCATCAGAATCACTGGAAAATTGAATGGCTGTTTATCCAATATGGCCATTTTTGCTCATCATAAAAATAATAGTGGGATAGTTAGAGCCATGTGGCGATGGTGTCACAGTCCCCACTTGGAAAGGACCTAATACCCAGATTCCCTGAGGGCTATCTGTCACCCTTCCCACCCCCTCAAGCATCTCTGTCAGCTCTCCGGTGGGAAAAGGTAAAACACTTCCTGTCTCACCACAAAGGAAAGAATTACCGGCTTCATGACTCAGGCCTGTCACTGAGACTCTGAAAGTGAAAACAGGTTTCTATACATAATCTCAGTGTTGTTAAGAGCGGCAAGATGTGGGCCAATAAATATTGCTAGAACCAGAGCGATAAAGGATTGAAAGATCCTTGCAATTTTCCATAGTCCCTCCAAACTTCAAGAGTAAAGAAAATGTAAATGGCCTGTGCACACATATTCCCTCAGGAACTAGGAACAGCAGAGTTACCATGTCTTTATGCTGGCATCAGGGATTGTTAGCTTTGGCCAATTTGAAGTTACTAAATCACCTGGAGCTTCAAGGAGGGAAAAAAAAAAGAAAAAAAGAAAAAAAAGTAAATAATGTTAATACAGTAATAATAATGCGGACTCCCTGGGGATTAGGAGGAAATATTTGAAATTCCACAACACAAAAAGGTTTTTGAAACATGTATTTCTCTTTAGGGTGGGCAGGGGAGGGGGTGTTGTTTAACCAAACTGTCTTCTGCCATTTAATTTCCTTGTTCCAAAAAGATCACTATATCCTTCAGGTGTTTTAGCTGCTAGCACTCATTGCTGCCTTGAAATTAAAATTTGCTATGTCATTACAAAAGACTGGGAGAGGCGTACAGTCTTGGATGAGAAAAACACTCTTATCTATTTTCTGGAACTATTTTATCTGCCATTTCTGGGCCCGTGTCATTTTCCCCTGCCTTCGTGGCACGGAAAATTTTTGAGTGATGCGATGACTATACTTTCCTGGGCTTTTCCAGATTTCAGCCTTTGATTATAAATCAACGTTAACAAAATTAACCCAGCATTTGAAATTGTCTATGACATTACTATTGATTCCACCCCATTTTACAAAGGTTACTTTTTTCCCCATTGTAGCTGTTCCAAAGAGCCTCTGAGTAGCCACATCGGGGACTGAAATGAAAATAAAAATAAACTACCCTACATTGCAAATGCTAGAAGGGAAAAATTATATTAGGTTTTCCATGTTTCAAATAAAATGCAATAAATCTGTCTTAAAAACAAAAACTGGAAATAAGCTTCTCTATATTTCAAAATTATAGAATATAGTAGGAAAATAAAGTTAAACAGAATGATGGCTCAGAAGTCAATATATGCACGTATGAGGAAATAATCCTGACTTCCCTCCCACCCCTGTCCCCAACACACACATCCCCAGCCAGACTTCCCCGAACAAGAAAGGGGAGAACAGAGCACGTTCTCTCTCTCTCTCTCTCTCTCTCTTTTTTTTTTTAGTTATCTCTACATCCAACATGGGGCTCAAACTCACAACTCTGAGATCAAGAGTCCCATACTCTTCCGACTGAGCCAGCCAGGAGACCCAACATTTTGTCTTTGACCAACCACCACATTTCTTTATTTAGCTAGTTACCTATTTTTTTCTTGACCCTTGGTATCTGTGTTTTATCACGGCTTCCATCAATACTTTCCCCAATACCTTGGGGCTTCTCTTGGNTCTCTATATTTCAAAATTATAGAATATAGTAGGAAAATAAAGTTAAACAGAATGATGGCTCAGAAGTCAATACATGCACGTATGAGGAAATAATCCTGACTTCCCTCCCACCCCTGTCCCCAACACACACATCCCCAGCTAGACTTCCCCGAACAAGAAAGGGGAGAACAGAGCACGTTCTCTCTCTCTCTCTCTCTCTCTCTCTCTCTTTCTTTTTTTTTGTAATCTCTACATCCAACATGGGGCTCAAACTCACAACTCTGAGATCAAGAGTCCCATACTCTTCCGACTGAGCCAGCCAGGAGACCCAACATTTTGTCTTTGACCAACCACCACATTTCTTTATTTAGCTAGTTACCTATTTTTTTCTTGACCCTTGGTATCTGTTTTTTATCACGGCTTCCATCAATACTTTCCCCAATACCTTGGGGCTTCTCTTGGCTTCTGGTGTCTCCATTTTCTCGCTAGGGAATTTCCTAGAAGTTTTACCCAATAATCCACTGATTCTGATGGAGCCAAACAGCAGGCCCTGACATGGTCAGGCCGGTTTTGGTGAGACAATGGCACCATTTCTCAGATTTTGCAGATGTCTAGTTAGTTCCTAAAGAAGTCCTGTTGATTACTGAACTGAGGACAGACATCCTTCCTCACTGTTCACAGGAAAAACAAATGAGTAATAACTCTGGTGTGAAGTCTAACTTCCTAGTGACCACACTCATCCACAGATAAAATTTTAGACAGGTCCGTGGCTTTTCTCTCTCCTTTCAGTCTCAAGGACTGTCTCATGTCAGTGATTAAGGTCTCATCGCAATGTTGCATTTCAAGTTTTACCTGATGGAAAGTTCCTTCCTTCCCCAGTTTGTGGTCACTTTAAGCTTGAAGGCTTGAGGCTAGTGAGGGGGTGGTCAGTAGTTGGCATCCTGTATCTTCCTGGTTCTGCGCTCTCTACTCCCTGCAGCTGCTATAGGTTTGGAGTTGGCGGGGGATGTGTGAGTGAGGGGTTAGTTGAAATTTAGGGTGCTGGATCTAACCTCATGGGCCATTCTCATGGGTGCCTTGGCAGTTCATGCGGGGAAACTCCGACTACAGTTTCCTTGTCCCAGCTGTGCTTCCTCAGGTTCTCATTTCCCTGGTCCTTTAGTATCTAGACTTCC